>NC_052148.1:204482928-204782928 GCF_902713615.1 Scyliorhinus canicula | reverse complement strand
CTTTTGTGTCCAAATGTTACATGGGGTTAAGGGGATAGGGTTTAGGCAGCGTGCCCATTTGGAGGGTCAGTGCAGACTCGATGGACCGAATGGACTCCTTCTAAACTGTAGGGATTCTTTTTTTTATAACTTTAGAATACCCAAATCTTTTTTTCCAATTAAGGGACAATTTAGCATGACCAATTCACCTAACCTGCACATCTTTTTGGGTTGTGGGAGTGAGACCCACGCAAACACAGGGAGAATGTGCAAATGCCACACAGACAGTGACCTGGGGCTGCTCCCAGAACTGTAACGATTTTAGAGGGCAGCACGGTGGCGCAGTGGTTAGCACTGCTGTCTCACGGCGTCGAGGTCCCAGGTTCGATCCCGGCTCTGGGTCACTGTCCGTTTGGGGTTTGCGCATTCTCCCCGTGTTTGCGTGGGTTTCACCCCCACAACCCAAAGATGTGCAGGGTAGGTGGATTGGCCACGCTATATTGCCCCTTAATTGGAAAAAAAATGAATTGGGTACTCTAAATTTGTGGAAAAAAAAGAACTGTAACGATTTTATGATTCTATGAAATCTAATCCAGCAAACCCCTCCATCAGTCCTTCTCAATTATCAGTAAATGATGGAAAGTGTCAGCAGTATTAAACATCACTTACTAACCTGCTTATCGATGCTTAGTTTGGGTTCTGCAAGGACTGCTTTTCTCCAGACTTCATTACAGCCATGGTTCAAACATGGACAAAAGAGTTGAATTTCAGAGGTGACGTGAGGGTGACATCAAGGCCACATTTGACCGAATGCAGCATCAATAAGCCCTACAGAACTGAAGTTAATGGGAATCAGGGGTAAACCTTCCGTTGGTTGACGTTATAACCAAGCCAAAAGGAGATGGTTGTGATGTTGGAAGTCAATCACCTCAGTCCCAGGACATAGCTGTAGGAATTCCTCACAGTAGTGCCCTATGCCTACCCATTTTCAGCTGATTTATCAATGACCTTCCCTCTGTCACAAGGACAGAAATGGGAATGGTTTTTGAAAATTCCAGTGTTAAGTTCCATTCGTAATTCCTCAGGTAGTGAAACAGGCATGTTGCAATGGGCAACAAGATCTGGCCAATATTCAAACTTGGGTTGGTAAGTGGCAAGTAACATACTCACCAGATGATTGTCAGGCAGCGAACATCCCCAACCACCTCACTTTGACATTCAACAGCATCACCAATTATGAATTCTCCACCATCAACATTCTGGATGTTAACATGGACAGAAACTTCACTTGACCAGCTACATACATTCTGTGGTTGCAACAGCAGGCCAGAGATTGTCCATTCTGCAGCGAGTAACTGCCTCTTGATTCGCCAATGTCTTTCCACCATCTACCAGGCACAAGTCAGGATTGTGATGGAATAGTTTCCACTTGCTTGGATGAGTGCATCGGCAACACCCGGGAAGCTGAACGTTATTCATGTCAAATCAGTTTATGTGATTGGCGCCCCTCGTTAAGCATTTACTCCCTTCACCACTCGCGCACTGTGACTGCAATTATCTACAAGATATGCCACAGCAACTTGCCAAGTGTCCTGACCTCAATCGCCTAGAGGGGAAAATATAGCGGGGGCACGGAAACACCACCAAATTCTCCTCCACTAACACAGCTTTTTGATTTGAAACTATATTTCTGGCTATCACTGTCACTGGTTCAAAATTCTGGAACTCCTTCCTAACAGACTGTGGTTGTACCAATACCACATGGATGGCAGCCGTTCATAAAGACCACTTATCACCACATTCTCATGGTCAGTTCGGTAAGGGCAATAAATGCTGGCCTAGCCAGTGATTTCCATATCCAACGAATGAAAAAAAAAGAAGAGAAACCACTGGGTTGCGCACCATTTCTCTAAGTCCATCAATGATTAGCAAATGATAGATAAACTTGCTTATGTGGGAAAGTCATATCCCAAGTTTCCTTTCCCGTTTTGCGATTTTCTCCTGCAAAGCAAGGGACAGATACCGCTAACCATGCCATTCTCAGTAGCCAGGTGCACAATAGAACATAGAACAGTACAGCACAGAACAGGCCCTTCGGCCCTCAATGTTGTGCCGAGCCATGATCACCCTACTCAAACCCACGTATCCACCCCATACCCGTAACCCAACAACCCCCCCCTTAACCTTACTTTTATTAGGACACTATGGGCAATTTAGCATGGCCAATCCACCTAACCCGCACATCTTTGGACTGTGGGAGGAAACCGGAGCACCCGGAGGAAACCCACGCACACAGGGGGAGGATGTGCAGACTCCACACAGACAGTGACCCAGCCGGGAATTGAACCTGGGACCCTGGAGCTGTGAAGCATTTATGCTAACCACCATGCTACCCTGCTGCCCTGACAGTTTACTGAAAGTGACTGTCTTCCCTGCTGACCAGCCCTTCATGATGATCTATGCATACACCGCAGAGATCAGGAACACCATCCCCCTGACCTGCAACCTCTCCATATGGAACTCTAAAATGTATCCCTGTATGGAAATTGTCCAATATTTTTTTTTCTTTATTCGTTCATGGGATGTGGGCGTCGCTGGCCAGGCCAGCATTTGTTGCTCATCCCCGAGGGCATTTAAGAGTCAACCACATTGCTGTGGATCAGGAGTCACACATAGGCCAGACCAAGTAAGGATGACAGATTTCCTTCCCTAAAGGACATTAGTGAACCAGATGGGTTTTTACGACAAATCAACATTGATTTCACAGTAATCACTAGACTTTTACTTCCTAGATTTTTATTGAATTCAAATTCCACCATCTGCCCTAGCTGGATTCGAACCCAAGTCCCCTGGGTATCTGGATTACTAGTCCAGTGACAATACCACTATGCCACTGCCTCCCCTTCTTTTCGAGGAGGAGGTTCATAGTCTTCTTCAAGGAGTGGCATACGTAAGGGGGGCGGCGGGGAGGAAGAGGGGTTGGGTTGTTTTATTACATTGTGTGCTATTTTTGTTATTATTATAATTGGAAAATGGATCGGGTTAGGACATGGAGAGGTTTTGTATTAGGACTATGGGTTGTGGATGATGGTTACATGTGTTCTGTAAATAATTTGAAAATGCCTTGAATGAAAATATTTTTTTTAAAAAGCCGAGTGGCCACTTTTCTGTGCTGAAAATTGTATGATTTGATGTGAAAAATGTTTTTATATTTCCAATAAGCGTACCTCTTCAAAATGCTCTCTGCTGTCCTTCTTCCCTTTTCCACAGACCGGGATCCTCCCACTGGGCAGACAGCTGTGACTCGGTAACCATCTAAATATGTAGCACAAACCTAAATACAAATGGTGTGGAATAAAATTATACATCAAACATCAGGAACAAAGTCAGAGAGAAGTTATTAATCTATTGAATTTTTAAAAAAGCATCAATTTCATTCAAGTGAGAGATGATGGGGAGGGAGGAAACTGATGGAACCATAATAACCGATAAAAGCACTTAGAATATTAGGATGGGATGGCTGTGAACAGACATGGGAAGAACTTATTGAGCTGATAAGATACCAGCTGATTCTTCTTTTATAAGGGACCAAGATGTAATCGAAGTGTTCAAAATTATAAGCAGTTTGACAAAGCAAATCAGTGAGTCAGGAAAAAGGAGGGCAAAATTTCAAGACCGTCTCGGGTGGTCAGGAGAATTATATTTTTATTTTTCCAAAACACAGCTAGGATTTTCCAGACTAGCCGTGTTGGGCCAGCATGTTTGATTTTCGGTGGGTCTGGAAGATCCTGGCGACGGGCGAGGCCAGAGAATCCTTCAGACACAGTTTCAGTCTCAATCTATTACGTCTGATCCTAATCTCACTATTTGATTTAAAATAACATTCCTTGGTGTACTTTTTCTATTCCCGTAACAACCGTACATATTTCTATAAAAGATCGACGCTCAGAGCCCCGCTTCCCATGCTGAAATGCCCAGCAACCAGAGCTAGAAGCTGTATTGAAGGTGTAGTCTCACCAGAACACTCTACAGTTTAGTCACAACTTCCTCGGATTTTTACTTTACTGCTTTCCCTTTGTCGTTCAACGTTTTATTGGCTTTCTTGGTTTAACTCTGAACTTGTTTATCTTGAGCATTGAATCGACCAAGACTCCGAGGTCTCTTTCAGCTTCATCCTAGTCTATTGTAATACATATATTGCTTATTTTTTCTTTGATTTTCAGTACTTTACACGTGTCTGCCTTATGAAAATGAAAAATGAAATGAAAATCGCTTATTGTCACAAGTAGGCTTCAATGAAGTTACTGTGAAAAACCCCTAGTCGCCACATTCCGGCGCCTGTCCGGGGAGGCTGGTACGGGAATTGAACCGTGCTGCTGGCCTGCTTTAAAAGCCAGCGATTTAGCCTGGTGAGCTAAACCTTATGTTTTACCTGTCATTTTTCTGCCCACTTAGGCATTATTTTCAACTCATTCTTTGGCTTCTGACCTGCATCATTCAATTCCACTGCCCCTTCTAGTTTGGTATAGTCTGCAAATTTGAACAGTTTCAAGTCTATTGACCTCTTTTTTGGGATTTCACCACGCTTACCAACTGCCAGCTTGATGTTGTAGCGCTGAGATTTATTTTTAAAGGTTGTGTTTTGTTTCTGTGACAGCTATTTTCTAGGATAATATTTGCTCTTTTAATAATCCTTTGATTTGTCTCTTCTATTCATCCCAATATACCTCCTTCTCCTTCTACCCTGCATGATTTTTAGAGGCTGTTCTTACTCTTTATCTTGCTCTTTATTTGTTTGTTGATCCATTTAAACTCCTTCGGCTGAGTTTTCTGGTTTGAGGAATGTACACATCCAGCAATATAAGTCCCGCTTGTTTTCTACTGAAATGTTGGTAAACAAACTCCTCCAATCCATTTGCTTTCATTGTTCTGTCATTGACTGAGATTATCTCTTTTAAAGCCAAAGAAAAATTAAACAGGATATTGAGAAAGGGCAGAAGAAAGGGATAAAGTAAAAAGCTTTTTTCAGAGAGCCAGCACTGGCACAAGATGTCACATGGTCTCTTGTGTTGGAAAATTTCAATGATTCTATGATTATATATCTCAAAGGTGAGGGATTAAATGTCCATTCTTACCACAGAAAATTATGCAAATAAGAAGAATGTCATATTACCATAACTCATTTCCTGATTTATGAACATAATACGGACATGGTTTAAAGTTTACTGTAGCTGTTTCTCAAATGTCAGGTTGGCTCAATTAGTAGCACCTTGACACTATAAGCCCAGATCCTCTCTCGGCCTGTTTAGGGGAACTCTAAGGTCCTACTCCACTACTTGAAGAGCCTTGTTTTTTCCATTGTGGGTCTGACCAAGGTGACCAAGTCTGGGAGAAAAATAAACGAGAATACTATGCTGGAGAAGCAGGGAAGAGGTATGCTGGTGAGACCACAGGAGGGAGGTGGGAGTGGGGGTTCTGGCGAGATCACAGGAGCATGGGAGGGGGGGGCTGCCACAACCAGCATCAAATAAAATAGAGACATTGATTGTTCATCTCACTGCTGTTTGTCGGGCCTTATCATCTACAAATATGGCTGCGGTAATAACCATGATTTCATAATGTTATTCATTCTAAATATCATAAATGCAATAACCCCTCGAGACCCATGGGGACGACCTAATTGATCTCCCTGTGGGGCTCATGGAATACGAGCTCCCCCGTTGAGGGACGGAGGTCTAACAGCGGGACTCATCAAAACAGACTGATAAAATCCGGACAGGGTGGGAACCGACATCTTTGGATGGTCCCGGCTGCGACTCGGTGTACTGCCTGCCGCTTTGCAGCCTTGCATTTATTTACGTAATAAACCTTTGAATCCTTCTTGGAACTCCTGTGATTATAATACTGGCAATGAGGAGAAATGGAACATAGTCTGCAATTCTGGACATCAAGACCATGGTTGAATTTCGCTACAAGAGAGAAAGGTCAGAGTAAATTTAAAAATACCATTCTTCAGGAGGCTCATTGCTTTTGACGCGAATATAGAAGACTGGACCCAGCTCGCTGAGCGGATGGGTTACTTTTTTCGGGCGAATGCCATTAAAGGGGACGGTTGCCAAAAGTCGATACTTCTGACTGCCTGTGGGGCCCCTACCTTTAGCTTCATCAAAAGCCTGACCTACCCTGTGGCCCCACATTCAAAAACCTTTGATGCACTTGTGCCAGACCATTATGACCCCAAACCATTGGTATTTGTACAAAGGTACAGGTTCAACACAGCTGGGAGAACCCGGGGTGAGTCAGTCACAGAATTCTTGATGCGCCGACATAACCTGATCCTTTTAGAAATGCTGATGGACTGCATCCAGGAGGTATGTGACCATCAATACCTGCAGGGGTCTTTATGAATACACCAGACTTCCATTTAGGGCATCGTCCACCTGTGTAATTTTTCAGAGAGTCATCGAAAGCATCCTCCAAGGGCAGAAGTTTACTTGGATGATGTCCTGATCACTGGAGCCACCAAAAAGGAACACCTGAATAATTTAGAGGAAGTCCTCCGCCAGTTCTCTGAGGTAGGCATCCATCTAAAAAGAGGCAAGTGTATATTTCATGCAAAAGAGTTCACATAACTCGTGTACCAGGTCAATAAGGATGGCTTGGACTCGATGGAAGAGAAGGTATGAACCATAATACAGACCTTCACGCCTGAGAATACAACCGAACTATGGTCGGTCTTTACGACAAATTCATCCCAAACTTGGCAACCATTCTGGCATCGATACGTTAACTCTTAAAAAAACATCAGGCATGGAGGGCGCCTCAAGAAGAGGCGTTTGCCAAGATAAAGCGACAGATGTTGTCCTGCAGGCTATTAATGCACTACGACCCTTCCAGACCACTCTTGATCGCATGTGATACCTTTCCATATGACACTGGGGCAGCGTTGTCCCACTGGATAGATGGCTGGCCTATGCGTCAAGGACTTTGACTGATTCACAGCATAAATACGCTCAGGTCGAGAAGGAAAGGCTGGCCGTAATCTTCGCAGCCAACATGTTTATGGGCGCCGCTTTATGATCATAACAGCCCACAAACCATTGCTTGGTCTGTTTAAGGAAGACAAGGCAATCCCATCAAAGCGTCGGCCCAGATACAGCATGTGCGCTCTTATTGATGACATGTGAGTATGTGTTTGAGTATCGCCCGGGCGTGAAAATCGCACATGCAGATGCCTTGATCCAGCTCCCATTACTGACGTACCCCCGTCTCCGCCAATGGAAGACAAGGTCACGTTGGTCCTGAATTTTATGGACACCTTGCCAGTCACTGCCTCGCAGGTTTGTGAGTGGACACAAAGGGACCTGACCTTAGCAAAGATGTTCGCCTGGAGCTACATATGGTGACCAGGACTTGATGGCGACATTGAGAGGTTGGTTCAGCAGTGCACCGCATGTCAGGATCATCAAAATATCCCACCAGCAGCGTCTCTTCACCCCTGGGAGTGGCCAGGCTGGTCCAGGTTACGGCCGTACGCCGACTTTGCCGGAACTTTTCAAGGATCGATGTCCCTGCTAATTGTTGACACTTACTAAAATGGTTGGACATCTACCAGATGCCGTCCACCACGTCGAGGACTACCATTGAGAAGTTGCACCATTTATTTAATATCCATGGCATCCCGGAGATGCTCATTACAGATAATGGCACGCCTATTATAAGCGAGAAATTCTTGCATTTAATGAAGTCGAATGGTTTCGGACCACCCTGTAACACCCCTCTTCAAATGGCCTGGCTGAGCGGGCGGTACAGACCTTTAAGAGAGGCATAATGAAACAGGCCTTAGGATCCATGGAGATAAAGTCGGCGTGGTTCCCATTTACCTATCACATATAACGACCAGGGTGGCACCAGAGGAATTAGCCTGACATTCCCTAATATTTATGGGAAAGTGGAGAGAAGACAGGATCTCAAGAAACAATACCACAGCCAATGAAAGCAGAGCAGAGGTTTCCGGCCAGGGGACAAGTTCTGATCTGTGTCTGGAATTTCGGAGGCGGTGCCCGTGGGTACCAAGGACCGTAGTGGAGAGGACTGGACCGGTCTCTTATATGGTCTCCTGTACCGGCCTCCCCGAACAGGCGCCGGAATATGGCGACGAGGGGCTTTTCACAGTAACTTCATTGAAGCCTACTTGTGACAATAAACGATTATCATTATTAAAAACAAGGAGCGAACAATGTAAAAGATGGACCATCTTAAAGGCTGGGAGCCTGTACTAGGACTGGCTCCGCCGAATGAATCAGCTCTCCACCACTTCTGCCCGTCACCCAGGGGCCGAGGGGCAACATTCCCCAGGGGCCAGGATGGAGAGATGCGCAAGGCGGAATACTCAGGGTCAGACATGGAGTCAGAAGCATCCATAGTCTCGGATGACAGGTTGACTGAAGAGAGATTGCCAACAATACTCCCCAGACGATCGGCATGGAAGCGATGCTCTCTGACATGTTATACGCCCCCGACCCATCCCGCAACAGCTGGTGGCAAAATCGCAGCAAAGCAACAAAGGGGGCCTTCTCCACCCTCTCTGATGGAGGGACTTGTGGACTTCGGGGGGAATGTAATAACCCTGGGTTATTGATCTCTCTGTGGGGCTCGTGGAATAGGAGCTCCCACCGCGGGCTGAAGGCCAAACAACAGGGCTCGGCCCCAGCTGGGACTTGATGGACCAAGCACCGCTTTGCGGCCTTGCATCTATTTGCAAAATAAACCTTTGAGTTTAACTTCTTCTCGAGACTCCTGTGATTATAATAGTAAAGTACGGTATTTAATCATCCATCACATTGTGCACGGACATCCTTCTCATGTTCCACCATCTTCCACAGATAGTCATCCTCCTCCACATATGGCAGCCATCAGTTTCTAGTCTTCCTCCTCCACATGTTACAGTCATCCTCCTCCACATGTTAGTTATCTTCCAGATAGTCATCATTCTCCACATATTACAGTTACCCTCCACATATTACAGTCATCATTGTCCACGCATTACAGCCATTATCCTCCACATATACAATCATCAACTTCCATGCGTATAGCCATCAACTTCTGCAGTCATCCTCCTCTATATATTACAGGCATCCTCCTCTATATATTACAGGCATCCTCCTCTATATATTACAGGCATCCTCCTCTATATATTACAGGCATCCTGCTCTATATATTATAATCATCACGCTCCATACAATGCATAATCATTACTTTTCAGGTAATGCAAAAATCATCCTCCCCCGATGCCATAATCATTCTCCATACAATGAATTTCAAGAAATCAATTGATTTATATTTTGTAATAAAACTACTGATAAGTTAGTAGTTGTCATATGCTTCATTTAATTGTTGCAAGCATTTCTTTTCACAGAACCTTGTAATTGTCAGATGGAGGTAATCCTCTGGCTCCTTGAACACGTACTGCTCCACCTTCTATATCTGCAAACAGAAATTAAAGCATCCTGCTTTAGTTTTGGTACACCACAATCGGAAAACAATTTGAATGGATTTCCTTGTTTTTTAATATATTTTATAATATGTTAAAAGATAATGCTAAGATGATCAATATGAAAATCTATAATGAATGCTAACTTTCCTTTAAATCACCAGACCAATTTAAATTTCAAAAAGAACAATAAACGTAGTCAAGCAAAATAGAAAAAAAAACTCAGCTTCATCGTGAAAGGAGGAATTTGCAAACTTTGTTGAACCTGAAGTTATGGATGGAGCTATCTCAAGATGCACCAGTAGTACAGAGGTTAGCACTGTTGCTTCACAGTGCTAGGGACCCGGGATGGATTCCCGGTTTGGGCCACTGTCTGTGCAGAGTCTGCACGCTCCCCCTGTGTCTGTGTGGGTTTCCTCGGGTGCTCCAGTTTCCGCCCACAAGCCCCGGAAGACGTGCTGTTAGGTCATTTGGACATTCTGAATTCTCCCTCTGTGTACCCAAACAGGCGCCGGAATGTGGCGACTAGGGGCTTTTCACAGTAGCTTCATTGCAGTGTTAATGTAAGCCTACTTGTGAGACTAATAAAAGATTATTATTATAAGATCTGAAATAAGGAACCACCTTATAAGGAACCACTTGTGTACCCTGTTTATACTGCTTAGCTACATACATAATAAGCAGAACTCCATTTTGTCAATTTTAAATGTGTTGCGAATACAGATGGAAGGTTTACATTTTCAATGCATTTAATTCAACTCTGAAATGTTGGGTGTTTGTTGAGAAGTCTAGGACCAGGGCGATAGTTGTAAGGATTAAGCCAGACCTTTTATTAGGAAATACTTTTCCACCCAAAGGTGGATATATGGGTGCGATTCTCCGGCCTCGTTGCATTCTCGCTTGAGCAAAACGAGGCCGGTGAATAGTGAGAGAGGCTGAAAATGAAACCATGCCAGGCACCAGTTTGCGATGCAACCAGCCGACTCCCAAAGGCGCAATCGGGAACTCCCAGTAGTGTGGCGAGAAACCAATTATCACCACTTAAGCACTATTTCCAGACAATTAATGGGAGTCACCCCATATCCAATGGCCTCTACAGAGGTGTGCCGCCAAGGGAGGGTGGGGGCGGGAGGGGGGGCAACTGCACGTGGTACCACCAAGCCAACCCCTGGATCGTGTGTACCTGTTCCGGGGCCAACCCTAGCCCCTGTTCCTCTGCCCCATTGACAACCCATAACCCCCACCAACTGCCGAGACCTCTGGCTGTGTGGCTGGAGGCTATTGACAAGAGGGAATTGGCAATCGTGGTTAAGTGAGCACTTCACACAACCCAAGTGGATTCCCATGGATGGATGGCCATGTAGCATGCGGGAGTCATTGCCTAGCATGCCAATCAGATTATGATGCCGGGACACTGTGCCTGAACACTGTGGGTGGTAACACCACACAGTGGGCAGCTAACATCTGAACACCCAGGGGATGGGACACAGCTCCATGGAAATGTCCATGGTCGGAGGGTGTGGGAGTGCAACAGGGAGAGGACCAGCACCTGGTCCAAGTGATGTTATTAGCAAATGTCCAGGGTACAGGGTCTGCAGCCCTGAACCGTCACGCCTTACGATCCTTCCAGGGTTCGAGCAGGGACCCGCGTGGCATCTCGCAGGTCACAGGTGCATCAGCAAGGTAGCGGATGCCTATTTTGGCCAGGCGAAGAACTATATCAACTTTGACATGGACCAAGGCAACCGGGATGCCTGGGCAGCAGGATTCTTTGCCGTCACCGGGATGCCACAGGTCCAGGAGGTAGTGGATGGCATGTGTGTTTCCTTGTGCTCACCGGGCCATCTGGGAGTGCCATACATCATCAGGAAGGGGTTCCATTCCCTGAACATACAGCTCGTGTGCGGCCACCACATGATAATCATCCACGTCTGTGCATGCTTCTCGGGAGTGTCCACGGCAGCTACATCCTGGGGCAGTCAGTCATACCTGGCCTTTTCAGGATCACTCCAGTTTGGGCAGCTGGCTCTTTGGGGATAAGGCCGGAGACCGAAGCGGAGACCCAGTACAACGAGGTTCGTGCAGCTGTCATTGAGCGGTGCATCGTACTCTTCAAATGAGGTTCCGATGCCTCAACCACTCCGGAGGTGCCCTCTTGTACACTGCCTGGAGGGTCACCCGCCTTGTGGTGGTCTGCTGTGCCCTCCACACCTGGCACAGCAGCAGGACGATGTCCTGGAGACGAGGAACATGTGGCCACCTCTGAGGAGGAGGAGAAGGATGAGAATGGTGAGACAGCGCCGGACCAACAGGGGCTGGAGGGCGATCCGAGGGAAGAATCAGAGGACCAGACAGAGGCTGCTTGGCAGGCGGCAATGGTGAGGGTCCGGAAAGCCCAGAGGGCCAGGGAGGTCCTTATACTCGTCCGTTTCATATAGGACATGGCCTTGTCCATCGTCGATATCTTATCCACTTCCCACCCCCATTTCCCACCCTCCCCCCACCCCCATCTCCCAACCCCCCCAGGATATATGTTACATCATTCCAAGATTCTGGGTCTGTGACACACCTTCAGCGGGTCACTGTCAAGGACAGGGGAGTGGTAATAACCCGCAGAGAGGTGAGCGTCAATGCTCCTCAATCTATGCCACAGTCTGACCCCTGCCTGTCTGCCTCGTGCTCGCTCACACCCATCACCTGCCCGCGGCGTGCACATCGGAGGCGGAGGCAGGCAGCTGCTTACTATGTCCCATGGCCTTCGATGCCCCTGGCTGGCGGCGTCCTCTGGGGGCTCTGGTGTTGGAGGGTCCCAGCGCATTTATCAACGGCACATGCACAGCAGTGCCACCCTGTCCCGTGTGTTGACTGCGAGATGCGGCCACATCAGAGGGGTGGAACTTGGGTGAGCTGGTGGCCACCATCCCCACTCCATGGGACAGGTCCAGGTTGGCACATGCCCTGCCCACGCACACCCACCGCAGCAGGACCCCTCATCAGACCCCAGACCTCTTCCCGCTCAGTGCCCATAGGGCCCTGGAGTTTACCTTGGGATGGAGGGACAGCCCCTGCTGCCCCGCTGTCATCTGGCTCTGCCAGCCCTGGCAGCTCTCCATGGTCTGCATCATTGTTGTTGAAGCCCTCGGCGATGCCATCCTACAACTGGGAAAAGCTCCGCAGCGCCTCGGCCATTTCCATCTGAGAGCGGGACATGTCCCACAGCACCTCATCAAGGTCAGCCTGGTACTGGGTGACAACGTCCAGCGAGTCAGGCATTCTGCCAAGGCCCTCAGCCATGGCCGTCACTGACTATGCGTTGCCTTGGACACCTTCACTAATGGTGCTGATGCTGTGCACCAGGTTCTCCCCTGCGGTCGCCACTCTAGCAGTTTTGGCCTTGGCACCATGTAATGTCGGTGACATCTCCTGCGTCAGTAGCCTCTGGGTCTTCACCAAGCGGCTATGAACTTGCTGGAGTGTCGCTGACATCTACCCCTGAATGTCCCGGCCACACCCTACTATCTCCATCAACTCCGAGTGACCCTGTACCAGAGGCTCAGCATCAGGCTTGGATCCAGGGATCCAGCAGACCTCCAACTGCTGTCTTGCCTGGGGGTTCCTGCCTCCATCTGATGTACATCAGCAGCTGCGTGGTGCTCACCAGATTGTGCCCAGAAGCCTGGCAAACGTTTCCCACTGAGGTGCGTGTATCTGTACTGGTGGAGGGTGGGATAACAGCTGTGAGGCATCGATTGTGTCTTCCTCTGAGCTCTCCTCCAAAATGTTCTCCTGGGAGGCTGGAGAGGGGGCCAACTGGGATGGACCGGCTGGAGGACCTGCAGGAGAGTGGACATGTGGTCAGTAGGAAGGTTAAGTCAATCAGTAAGGCAAACAAAACTCACATGTGACAGGTCCTCTGGGTGGGACCCGGTGGTTCCTCACCTCTGCAGCGTCTGCCAAACTCCGTGTTAGTGACCGCTCTGTCCTCAGCCATCGCCTGTCACCTCCAGCACCCGTTCCTCAACGATGGTGACGATGTGTATGTCCGGCATGCCTCCACTGGTCTAGGCCCTCTCTCGATGATTGTGCGAGTGTTCTCCTGAGGAGATACAGAGAGGCCATCGTTGTCGCACTCATTGTTCGCTGTGGTGGGAGAGGGGGTGTGAATTAAGGGTTTAAGAGAGAGGGGGGTTGAAGGGAAGGTTGGGGGCTGCATGGAGATTTTGGTGGTGTGGGGTGGATGCTCTCGTGGGGGTGGAAAAGTCTCCGGGGGAGGGGGCATTGGTGTCAACACACCCGTGCTGCCCGGTGTAGGTTGTTGATCTTCTTATGGCACTGGAAGCCAGTCCTCCTGATCACACTCCCCAAATGTGCAACCACTGCCATCTCGTCCCAGGCGGCACTGGTGGCCTTGTGGCTCCCCCTCCGGGATCCTTGTGTGAACTGGACATCCCCCCTTTTTACCAGGGGGCTGCCGAGCGTGTTCCTGGCGAATCGGCTGGCGAGCCTTCATTTGCAACAAGAAGCCCGTCGGACCTTGTTAGGTGGACCAATTGACGTTGAATAGCGTTGCCGGCCTCGCTGGGCCACGCGCCGGGGAGCTCGCAGCAGTTCCTGCTCGTTAGAAATCTTTACGGAGAATCAAGTCCATGGAGTTAGATCATAGATCGGTTAAGATTGCACTGAATGTCGGAACAGATGAGGAACTGAATGACTTATTCCCTGTTTCTATAGATCCAGGTAACATTGTAATGTGTCCAAGAGACCCAACAAACCATAAGGTATCTTTCGCCCTGGCTTGAACCGAAGGTGTATTCAAGTAATGTCAGGTTAGGCCGGTGCAAAGACCCCAACTGGAGCGATTCACAATCTTTGTTGTTACCCTACTTTGGGGTCAGATTAAGACCAAATGCCAGAGTCAAGTTGCCATCTGAAGCTGTGATTCATTACATAAAAGCCATGATACTACCTTATCGTGACTAGAATAATAAAAATGAATCTCAAGAGTTCTTGACATAATTAAATTTTCCCTCTTAAATTCTTCCATTGGCATGGTGATGCAAAGACAAGCGATTCACCTCTTTATCACAGTCTTAAAGTACCACCATTCTGTTACTTGTTAATATTTGCAATTATAAAAAACGTCAAGTTTTCCATTGCTTTCAGAGAATAAATAGTTGCAAGTATTTTATTTCGATGTGTGTTGACAATACTTCTTAATCTGAACTTTTACAGTGTTGATAGTTCAAGACAAACATCAATACTTTCCAACATATGCTGCTTCATCCTGAGTGCCAATTTCTTGAACTAAAAAACTCGGCATGTTTCTCACTAGTCATATTAATAGCATCTAAATAAAAAAGTTCATGTTGAAGTTCAGGAAGAGTTTAAATACTATGAACTTGGTCATTAAGAAGCTGGAGGTTCAATTGTAGTTCAGATCCTAAACAGACTTTACCTTGCGGGTGACATGTGGGACATGCAGTTCTTATAGTGCAGCTTGTTAGTGTCAATTATCCTCAACAGCTGATTGCATCTAAAACAACTACTTATCGTAGTTTCGGCCTTGTTAACCACAGGAAATGAGATGATAATTCTACTCACTTACTACCGATGTTAATGTTTTTGCTGTTAGTGGAACTCCCATGACATTGCTCATGGCGGGGTCATGCGGGTAAACGGGCTGGGAAGGGTCATGGAGGCAAAGGTGAGTGAAAATGCAGTTGGTGACTGTGAAGAGTTGGGATCCAGGTGGAGGAAGCCACTCACACTGCAGTTCTACCTTGCACTGGAGTCTGTCTGCTCCCAGGTTCCCAATCGTCAGCTGTAAAGTGTAATTTTTGTAACTGAATGGAAAAGAGACCTGGGGTAAGATAGGAGACAGATGTCCCATGAAGTTAGGTTCAGGGCTAGAGATCAGCACGTAAATGAAGGAACAGGGCTACAAACCGAAGAGGTCAAAGAGTGGAGAGCTGAGAGAAACTACTGGTGGCAGCCCTGCAACTGCTCAATGACAGAGTAGTGTTTACATTGGAAATTCTCATTATGTTTACATTGCTCCAATTATAAATGTTGGCATTACAACCATCACGAAAATTATCACAATAGGAAGTCGGACAGTAAGTAGTGTTCACATACAAGACTTTTAATAACATATGTAGGTAATATTTCCCTTTCGTTAAGAACTCTCTCTCTCGGAGAAAGAGATAGCAAACATTAGGAAAACAGGAAAATAATGAATTTCCATTCACTAACGTGAAATGGGTGGCAAATCAAGACAAACCTCTCCTCACAATAAAATTCCTCCTTATCAGGGTCAACTTCGTGAACCTTCTCTGGACAGCCTTCAATACCAGTATATCATTCCTTCGATAAGGCAGCCCAAACTGTTCACAATTATGAGTGGTCTAACTAGTGCCTTGTATAGTTTTAGCAAGATGTCCCTATTTTTATACTCCATTCCCTTTGAAATAAAGGCCAACATTCAATTTGCCTTCCCTATTACCGGGGCGGCACGGTGGAACAGTGGTTAGCACAGCTGCCTCACACAGCCAGGGACCGGGTTCGATTCCGGCCTCGGGTGACTGTCTGTGTGGAGTTTGCACATTCCCCCCAGTGGGTTTCCTCCGGATGATCCAGTTTCCTCCAACAGTCCAAAGATGCGCAGGTTAGGTGGATTGGCCATGCTAAGTTGCCTCTGACATGTCCAAAAGGTTAGGTGGAGTTACGGGGATAGGGCAGGGGATTGGGCTTAGGTAGTGTGGTCTTTCACAGGGTTGGTGCAGACTCAATGGGCCGAATGGCCTCCTTCTACACTGTAGGGATTCTATGATTACTTGCTGAACTTGCATGCAGGCTTTTTGTGATTTATGCATGCGGACACCATTCCCTCTCTGCTGCAGCTTTCTCCTTTTAAATAACATTCAGCTCCTTCATTCTTCCAACCAAAGTGCATAACTTCACATTTTCTGACATTATATTCCATCTTCCAAGTTATTGCCCACCCACCTAACCTGTCTATACCCCCCTGCAGACTCTTTGTGTCATTCTCACCTCTTGCCTTCCCACCTATTTTTATGTCATCCGCAAACTTGGCAATAGTACATTCACTTCCCTCGCTCAAGTCATTAATATATGTTGTAAATAATTGTGGCCCAGCATTTATCCCTGGTCACTCCACTAGTTATAGGTTGCTGTTCTGAAAATGCCCCTCTTTTCCCAAATCTCTGGGCATGATTTAATGGCCGTGTTGCGCCCAGCGAGGATCCACGTGGGCCAGTTACATCGTGGGAGAGGCCCAAATCGGGAACCCGGCCATGTGCCGAGCAGTTTGCGATTTAAATAAAAAATCTTTATTGTCACAAGTCGGCTTACAAAACACTGCAATGAAGTCACTGTGAAAAGCCCCTAGTCGCCACATTCCTATGCCTGTTCGGGTACACAGGTGGAGAAGTCAGAATACTCGGCTGGTATGGGAATTGAACCCGCGCTGCTGGCCTTGTTCTGCATCACAAACCAACTGTCTGGCCCACTGAGCTAAACCAGCCCTCCGCCGGATTTCACGGGACCGTTCACATTGGCGGGATCCTGATCCCGCCTAGATGCAGCACAAACTCATTGAGGCCAATTAAGGGAAATCGCCATCTCATAAGCAAAATGGAAGCCCAATCTAATGGCCTCCTGTGATCTAACCAGCTCCCCAATGAGAAGTCTGAAACATGGGAGCGGGTGTCATGCCACCTGGGGGTCTCCCAGGTTACTGTAAATCCCTGAGTGATTAGGGTCAGGGCGAGGTGGCACCGTGGTTCTCCCTCTGACACCTGGGCATTTTGGCATGGCCAGACTGGCACATTGGCACTGCCACCCTGGATGGCACTGCCATGGTGCCCAGATACCAGGATGGCACTGCCAAGGGCCAGGGCCTGAGGGGAGCCATGTCCATAAAAGGAGGGATGAGTGGGGGTAGGACGGGTCTGAAGGCCGGGTATGAAGGGGCCTCTGGAAAGTTGGGGGGGGGGGGGGGGTGATTTGAAGGGTGGGGTTTCTGAACGACATGGTGAGCTTTAAAGAGGATATGGGAAGGCCTGAAAATGGGGGGTGGCCTTCAGCAACCCCACAGCAGGGTATCCTCACTTGCGGGCAGGTGAGGGTTATGCCCATATGTGTGAGGGGTGACATTACCCGTGCCTGGTGGTGTGGGATCTTCAAGCTCATTTAGAGATCGGGACACCCTTTCAAAATGATAGCCCAATTTCTGAGGACCCGGTCTGACCAGCGAGTTCAGTGATGAGAAAAATTCTAAGTGTGGGCGAGCCTGGAGAGGAACTCACCAGGGACCGAAAAGGTTAGGAAGTGTGGTTAGATAGTGGTGGGTACTCGCCGACAGAGGTGGGGAGAAACCCACAGCCAAACCCGCCTGAAATGACACTGATAAACTTTTCCGTTAGTTTGTGCCCTCTGTCTTCTATCATTTAGCCAATCCACTATTCATGCTAATACACTATCCCCAACTGTTATCTAATTAAGTAGCCTTCTGTGTGATACCTTATCAAGTGTTTTTTGGAAATCCAAGGATATTATATCTACTGCAACCTCTTTATCCTGTCCGTTACCACCTCAACAAATTCTAATCAATTAGGCATGATTGCCCCTTCATGAAGCCATGCTGACATTGCTTGATCACATTATGCATTTCTAAATGCTTTGCTATTACATCCTTTAGAATGGACTCTAACAGTATCATTTATCAATGACAGATGTTAATCTAAATGGTTGAGGGTTACCTGTTTTTTGTCCCCTTCCTTTTAAGGGTGTTACATTGGCAGTTTGCCAATCCTCTGGCACTTTTCCAGAATTTAAAGATTTTGGAAGATTACTACTAGTGCGTCCTCTGTAGCTACTTCCTTTAATATCCTCGGATGCAACCCATCAGGCACATGGGCGTATCGGCCTTCAGCCCCATTAGTTTCCAAGTACTTTTTGTTCCTCACTGGGATATATCTTTGTTGTGAGTGATGAGCTATTTCCAAAACATCTGTCATTGCTGATCAACCATCTTTTCCCCAGTCCACTCCAGCCAACCCTGTCCTCATTCCTTTGAAACCATCCTTATTTAAGTTGTTTTTGACCCAAGTTTCTCAATCTGAATGCTAAATTCTACCATGTTATGGTCACTGTTTACTCAGGGATCTTTTATTCTGAGATTGTTCATTAAACCTGCCTCGTTGCACATTGCCAGATCCAAAACAGGTCTGATCACGAGTTGGATCCACAACATATTCTTCTAGGAAACGGTCCCGAATGCACTTTGAATTCTTCCTCATGGCTACCTCTACCAATGTCAGCAATGTTAGTTTCGGAATTACAAACATTAAACTTGTGTTCTATAACTTTCTCCTATAAAACATCAGTGTCGAACAACTACCTGGATTAAAACTGCAGCATAAATTGTACTTAAACCCCAAATAGTATTAAATGGTCCAAAGTTTATTTTGAAGTATAAATTTCAGTCACAACTTGTTGCTAATATAGCAAGCAGAGGAAAATTTGCACCAACGGCCTTTTCTCAAAAGTTCATTTACGGGATGTGGGTGTCGCTGCTTAGACCAGCATTTATAGCCCATCCCTAGATGCCCTTCAGAAGGTGGTGGTGAGCTGCCTTTGTGAACCGCTGCAGTCCTGGAGGTGTAGGTATACTCACTGTGCTGTTAGGGAGGGAGTTCTAGGACGTTGCCCCAGTGACAGTGAAGGAGTGGCGATATAGTTCCAAGTCAGGGTGGTGAGTGACTTTGAGGGGAACCTCCAGGTGGTGGGGTTCCCAGGTACTTGCTGCTCGTGTCCTTCTAGATGGTGTGGTCATGGGTTTGGAAGGTGCTGTCGAAGGAACCCTGGTGAGCTACTGCAGTGCATCTTGTAGATGGTACACACGGCTAACACTGTTCGTCGATGTTGGTGAAGGGAGTGAATGTCTGTGGAAGGGGGAGCAATCAAGCAGGCTGCTTTGTCTTGGATGGTGTCGAGCTTGTGAGTGTTGTTGTAGCTGCACTCATCCAGGCAAGTGGAGAGTACCCCATTACACTCCTGACTTGTGCCTTGGAGATAGTAGACAGGTTTTGCGGGGTCAGGAGGCGAGTTACTCGCCGTAGGATTCCGAGCGTTTGACCATCCCTGGTAGCCACAGTTTTAATATGGCTAGTCCAGTTCAGTTTCTGATCAATGGTAACCCCCAGGATGTTGATAGTGGGAGATTCAGAAATTGTAATGCCATTGAATGTCAAGGGGCGATGGTTAGATCCTCTGTTGTAGGAGATGGTCATTGCCTGGCACTTATGTGGCGCGAATGTAACTTGCTACTTGTCACCCCAAGCCTGGATATTATCCAGGTCTTGCTGCATTTGGACATGGACCATTTCATTATCTGAGGAATCGCGAATGGTGCTGACCATTGTGCAGTCATCAGCATTTATGACCTTATGATGGAAGGGAGGTCATTGATGAAGCAACTGAAGATGGCTGAGCCATGACACTACTCTGAGGAACTCCTGCAGTGATGTTCTGGAGCTCCAACAAGCGGAGAGTTTTCCTCCTGATTCCCGTTAACTCGAGTTTAGCTAGGGCTCCTTGATGCCATACTCGGTCAAATGCTGCCTTGTTGTCAAGGGCAGTCACTCTCGCCTTACCTCTGGCATTCAGCTCTTTTGTTCATGTTGGAACCAAGGCTGTAATGAGGTCCGGAGCTGAGTGACCCTGGCGGAACCCAAACTAAGCATCTGTGAGCAGATTATTGTTGATAGCACTGTCGGTGACTCCTTCCATCACTTTGCTGATGATGGAGAGTAGATTGATGGGGTGGTAATTGGCTGGGTTGGATTTGTTCTGTTTCTTGTGTACAGGATACACCTGGGCAATTTTCCACATTGATCGGTAGATGCTAATGTTGTAGCTATACTGAAACAGCTTGGCTCGGGGTGCGGCACGTTCTGGACCACAAGTTTTCAGTACTATTGCCAGAATATTGTCAGGGCTCAAAGCCTTATCAGTATCCATGACTACAGCCATTTGTTGTATCATGGTGAATGAATCGTATTGGCTGAAGACTGAGTCTGTGATGCTGGGGACCTCCGGAAGAGACCGAGATGGATCATCCACTTGACACTCTGGCTGAAGATTGTTGCGAATGCCTCAGTCTGGTCTTTTGCACATAAATGTTGGGCTCCTCCATCATTGAGGATGGGGATATTTGTGGACCCCCCTCCTCCAGTGAGTTTAACTGTAGACCACCATTCACAGATGGATGTGGCAGGACTGCAGAGCTTAGATCTGATGCGTTCGCTGTGGAATCGCTTAGCTCTGTCTATTACTTGTTGCTTATGCGGTTTGGCACACAAGTAGCCCTGTGTTGTAGCTTCGCCAGGTTGACACCTCATTTTCCGGTGTGCCTGATGTTGCTCCTGGCATGCTCTCCTGGACTCTTCATTGAACTAGGACTGATCCCTGGCTTGGTGGTAATGATAGAGTGGGGGATATGCCGGGATGAGAGGCGGAGCACCCTGATCTCCCGACAGGGCCAGAGGACCAGCAGCAGGGTGAGCAATGCTGCCTGGGAGGCAGGGGCAGTGGCTGTCAGCGAGGGTAGCTTGACGACCGGGGTCTAATGTGAGAAGATGACCAACGACCTCCAACGAGTAAATGGCCACCTCTCTCCTGGCCTCAGTTCTGCCTGCCACCCCTCAAATTCCTAACCCCCCCCCACCAATCCACTGGCTGACACCTTGCATGCTCCCCACATCCGATCTTCATGCTTGTTCCTCAGAATCCCCTGGCACCCACCAGCACAATCCCTTCATATCGAGGCGTAGTACCCACACATGCCACCTGCTATGGATCCCCCTGACCCATCAAACATTTGGCTCACAATGCGCTCTCTTTGTCCCCACAGGAGAAGATAGCCCATAATAAACAGGAA
This sequence comes from Scyliorhinus canicula, assembly GCF_902713615.1. NCBI lineage: Eukaryota > Metazoa > Chordata > Chondrichthyes > Carcharhiniformes > Scyliorhinidae > Scyliorhinus > Scyliorhinus canicula. The sequence goes on along the minus strand of NC_052148.1, from coordinate 204,761,494 downwards.
AGGACCAAGACCGGGGTGGGGAGGAATCCTGAAGATTAGAGTCCTCATCCCCTATAGGGAACAGGCCCTGGAAATCATGGGGTTGCCCGAGGAGAGAGCAGTTATCGACAGCGAGGTTGGCCTGCGCCAGACAGGTGAGGACACACCGCCCCTTCACCCAAGTGACCCATCTCAGTGTGAGTTCGTCATGGCAGAGAAAATGATTCTTCCCTCTCACTGACCACAATTGTCTTGCAGGATCACCATCTGGAGATCCGAGGAGACCACCGGCGAGGCGTCACAGCTATCACCCGCACCTTCCACCAGCGTAGAGACACCCTGGTGGGTGGCATTAGTGAACAGGCTTCTGCGGCAAATCTGCGGAGCACCACACTGTTGCTGATGCACATCAGGTGGAGAAAGGAACATCCAAGAGAGACAGTAGTCAGAGATCTGCTGGATCCCAGGACACAGCTAGGTCCCAGCCAGGTACCGAGCCTCTAGACAAGGTTGTCCGAGAGCTGATGGTAAGACACAGCTGTGAGATTCAGGAGGGGGTGGCAGAGACATTCCATGACTGCAAGACCGATTGGAGGAGTCCCAAACCCTTCAGGCGCAGGAGATCTGTGGCACCGAGGCCAACACTGCTAGGGTGACAAGCGCAGTCGAAACGCTGGAGCACGACATCTGCGTCTTGAGTGGTGGTGTCCAAGACACGGCTCAGCCTGTGACAACCATGGCTGAGGTCCTCGACATCATGACCCAGTCACTGAGCGACATGTTCGAGATGCAGGTGGACATTGCCGAGGCACTGCAGAGCGTAGCCCAGTCACTGAGGACCATCACGAAGAGGATCGGCATCACGGCACCGACAATGAGAAGCCTTCAGGTTTGGCATGCCAGTGGCTCAGAGGCCTCTGGAGCTCACTCCAACTGCTCTGTCCCATGGACACCCCCAGGGCCCTTCGGGCACCATCAGGGAGGAGGGAGGGCTGGATGCCAACCGGGGGCCTACCAAGGAGACCACGGCAGCCTCCAGTCCTTCTGAATCCCCCTCTCCTGATGCCGGCATATCTCATGGGCAGCGGGCAGAACAGCGACACTGTTCTCCCTCCGGCTCCAGGCCCTCGAGAGGACGTCCGTCAAGGGCATCAAAGGCCACAGGGCATGGAAAGCAGGAGGCTGCCTCCATCCCTGATGTGTATTCTGGGGACACACCTAGACCACAGTGGATCAAGAAGAGTGAGGAGCATTGACACCCCGCTCCCCAGGCACAGTGGTCCAAGATCAAAAGCTCCCAATGCAGACCCCCTTCAGAGGATGGGTGTGACCATGCTGTCAGCAGAAAGACAGGAGTCTGACTTTGGCATAAACTGAGGAGCACTGGAGCTTTCCTTGCAATGTGTTATCATCACTCATCTGCTTTGTATAGTGACCAGCTGACAGTGTCAGCACAGGTCCATGACCCTGGATGGAGATACACAGATCCTTGGTAGGGGAAACAAGGTGGCTGGGAGGGTGGTAGTGTTAATGCGGGGGTGAGGGAGGCGGGGTGTTGAACTGATGGACACAGCCTCGTGCTAGGAGAATCTGGAGACGATGTGGGTCTCTGGGGTCCTCCTTGAATGTCGGACCATCGCTGCAGCCTGTCCTTCATCCTCCGGCTGCTCCTCGGGCTCGTCTTGCAGCCCATTCTGGTCCGCCTCCACCTCCTCCTGAGACATGGCCACATGACCCTCCACCTCCTACAGCATGTCATCCCTCAGATTATGGTGAGCACAGCCAGGCCACCATAAAGTGGGATACCCACTTGGGGGTGTACTGCAGGGCACCACCAGAATGGTCAAGGCATCGGAATTCCATTTTCACCAGCCCGATGCACCGCTCAATAACACCATGGGTGGCAAAGTGGGCCTTAATGTGTCGGGTCTCTTCCTCGGTCTCAGGTCGCTGCACCGCCGTTATCAGCCCTGTCCTCAGCAGTTATCCCTTGACCCTCATGAGCCATCCTGGGGTGGTCTTCGAAACTGGGATCTCTGAGTTCCCCAGGATGTAGCTGTTATGCATGCTCCCAGGGTAATGGGCACACATGCATTATTCTGAGGCGGTGGTCGCACATGATCTGAACATTCAGGCAATAGAACCGCTTCCTGTTAATATAGGGCACTCCCTGATGCTCTGGTGTTCGCAAGGTGACATGTGTGCCATTGATCGCTCCCTGGGCCTGGACATTCCAGCAATGGTGGCAAATCCTGCAGCCTGGTCATCTTGGTGGGCCGGGTCCAGGTCGATGTTGATATAGTCTGACACCCGGGAATACAGCATATTCAGCACCTCCCAGGTGCACCTGTGGGTGGAAGATTAGGATAAGCTACCCAGGTCCCCGCTGGAGCTCTGGAATGACTTGGTGGCATAGAGGTTGAGGGTTGCGGGGACTTTCACGGGCACCGATACCGGGTGTCCTCCTCCTCCACGGGGTGCCATGTCTGTTAGGTCAGGTACTGTCTCACTGCTGAGATGCAGTCTTCTGTGACATATGCTGTACGTCAGCTTTGGAATAACCAACGATGCCTGTACACATTGGGCCGTCACTGACGTCCCCTCAGCTTGATAGGTGGCCGAGTCTTCAGAGTGTGTGATCGCCTACTTCACATGGGGTGCAGCCCCCGACCTGTGTTGTCGCTGCTGCATTCTACAGCATCTGTCCCCTCGGCTGCCACCAACACAGGGAGGGCAGCCTCCGCGGGATCTACACCAGCAAACAGTTTTATCTGGAAGGAATTGGAGAAAGAGAGGGATCAACAATCCATTAGGGCTTCCATCCCGGGACTTTCAAATCCCCCAAGCCTCCCCCATCCTTACTATGACTATCCCACCTTCTCTCAGCGAGCCAATTGTGCTGCAAACCTTGGGCTGGATTCTCTGCCGGCGGGATGCTCTGTTTGCCGGCAGCCCGGGGGTTTCCCCGACGGCGTGGGGCTGTCCTACAATGAGAAACCCCAATGACCAGCCGCCGTAACGGCACATCCCGCCGGCGGGGTGAAACAGAAATATGACGCAGTAGGGCGGAGAATCCAGCCCCTTGTTCTGTACACTTGCCCCCAGCCAGATCAGAAGCCCCTAGACTCCACACCCCTACTGGGAAAATTAGGGAGGCCGTGCTCAGTTGCCCTCTGCTCATCCAGACGCTTACCTTTGGCCGCGGGAAGATATTCAATGGTGAAGCCCTGTTGATTGGCAGGTGCCTCCATGGTGCTGACGTTCCTAGAGTTCAGACACACTGTTCAGGCATCAAACTTTGCTGGCCATGCAGTGCATTGATACAGCACATAGGCCTGCAAGGAGGCACTTGAAAGTTGTGAATATTCTGTTTATTAAACGGTCAACAGTAACAAAGATTTGAAAACCAACTACGTTACATTCCACATATCACACTAACCATTAAACAAGGAAACATCACCATTCCATATTGATGCCAATATAAAACTATACCAGCTCACTTTCACAAAAAAAACAAATACATGGCATCACCCTGCGCAGATTTCACAACAGAAATGGAGGATAAGCCTGAGAATGTGTTGTCATGTCCAGAAGGTTGTCGGAGAAATGATCTGTCCATCAATGTGTTCCTTGTTCCACTTATCAGTGCCATTCTCCATCCAGGAGCCGCAGCTGTGCAGGCCCTCCCACACAGCCCGATCTCACCCCAACCAAATCCTGGCATTTACATATTCCACCAGCGCTCAAGGTGCAGTTGAACATTCTTGACTTCCAGGGTGTTTAACCCACGGTGACATCCAGTTACATGCAGCACGCACCACACCAGCAACAAAAGCATCAGCAATCTGCAAAAGCATTTCTTCAACAGTGTCAGCAGGTGGCCCATTTGGATCAATGTCACGCACCATGTTCCACAGCATCTTCTGGCTTTAAACTATTGCCTTCTGGACTCATACCTTGAGTCTGGTGTTCCAGGACCCAGGTATCTTAGAAAAACATTGTCCTTCTTTCCAGCTACAGAAAAGGAAGGAAACAGCAACAGCAGCCTCCTGCCACCACTAGGAGCAAGCAACAAACACAACCTGCCCTCACAACTAACAAGGCTAATTCCTCATTTGCAATAACCTTCAGCTGTGAAGCTAGAGGCTGCTCACAGTCAAAGGGAGTGAAATTGAATTTCAGGAGAGAAGCTTCAGCATACTGTCCTGGAAGAGTTTGGTAGGACAGACAAACTGAAGCTGTGGTTGCCCCGGTTACGGATCTCCACTATATTTAAAGATGTATTGAAAGCCTCACAGATGCAAAGCCCCTCACGCCCCCCCCCCCCCCCCTTACCGACCCTGGGGCAGAAACACCGGTGCCCTTGAGCTGCAAGCCATAAAATAGAAATGGCTACTCACCTCTTCACTTCCCCTCAGTAGCCAGCTTCACATTTTTGAAAAGGAGTACTAAACGACGCCCACGTGACTTCCCGCTGGGGAGTTGGATAATTTCCGGGACGCCGCTGCAATATTCTTGCCATTTTTGGGCAAGATCTGGAACTCGCCATTGGGAACAGACTGGGTGGATCATCAACTTGAATCTCGATTTTGTCCCGATGGGCCCCAATCCATGCTGGGCAGAAATGTATTACACTGAGAGAGTTTCAGATTCCTCATTAGTGAGGAAGCTACACACACTGTGAGATCTTGTTACATGATACGATAGTGAGAATGATTTTTCAGTGGTGGCAACATTAATTGCTCATCCCTCTTTATGTTAAAGATTAGTCTCACTGCACCTTCTAGACAATGATACTACTCTACACTTTAATATGTGTTCTTAATTAGGAAAGAAACTGTTTTATAAACATAATCAAATATAATTAATGCTAAACAAATGAACTGAAACCTTTCAAAAAAAGTATTCAAATGTGTACATTTTTTTTTATAAATGTTTTTATTCAGTTTTCATATTTTATATTGAACAAATTACAAATTGTTAGGAGAGAAAAAAAAAAACAAACACGCAAAAATTAACATACATATTTACAGGTAAGCATCTTCGTAGTAGTAACTGCGCCCCCCCCCCCCCCCCCCCCCTCAACATGTTTATTTAGTTTGGTTTTGGGCCTTAGCTAGCCATCGAACCCCCGTAACGAACCTGTAGCCCCCCCCCCCTCCCGCTACCTTCCCCCGACTATTCTTCCTCTTGTACATTGGCCACAAATAGGTCCCGGAACAGTTGCATGAATGGCTCCCACGTTCTGTGGAAGCCGTCGTCCGACCCTCGGATGGCAAATTTGATTTTCTCCATTTGGAGAGATTCCGAGAGGTCGGACAGCCAGTCCGCAGCTCTGGGCGGTGCTGCTGACCGCCAGCCAAACAGGATTCTACGGCGGGCGATCAGGGAGGCAAAGGCAAGGGCGTCCGCCCTCCTCCCCAGGAATAGATCTGGCTGTTCTGAAACCCCGAAGACCGCCACTATCGGGCATGGCTCCACCCTCACTCCCACCACTTTGGACATAACCTCGCAGAAGGCTGTCCAGTACTCCACGAGTCTGGGGCAAGACCAGAACATGTGGGCGTGGTTGGCCGGGCCTCTTTGGCACCGTTCACATCTGTCTTCCACCTCCGGGAAGAACCTACTCATACGGGTTCTTGTTAAGTGGGCTCTATGTACCACTTTTAGTTGCGTCAGGCTGAGCCTTGCGCACGTGGAGGTGGAGTTGACCCTATGCAGTGCTTCGCTCCAGAGTCCCCACCCTATCTCCATCCCCAGGTCGTCCTCCCATTTCCTCCTTGTTGCGTCCAGTACGGTGTCGTCCCTATCTACCAGTCGGTCATACATGTCACTACAGTTCCCTTTCTCTAGGATACTTGCGTCCAGTAGGTCTTCCAGTAGTGTCTGTCGTGGCGGTTGTGGGTACGTCCTTGTCTCCTTTCGTAGGAAGTTTTTGAGCTGCAGGTACCGTAGCTCGTTCCCCCCAGCTAGCTGAAATTTCTCTGTCAGTTCGTCCAGTGTTGCGATCCTGTCGTCCGTGTATAGGTCCCTGACTGTCAGTGTCCCCCCGTCCTGCCTCCACCTTTTGAAGGTGGCGTCAGTCAGTGCTGGTGTGAACCTATGGTTGTTGCAGATGGGAGCCCTGTTCGACATTTTGGTCAGGCCAAGTTGCTGCCGCAGTTGGTTCCAGGATTGGAGGGTGGCTGTCACCACTGGGCTGCTGGAGTGTTTTTTGGGTGGGGATGGGAGTGCTGCCGTGGCGAGGGCCCGGAGGGAGGTTCCCATGCAGGAGGCCTCCTCCGCACGCACCCACTCAGCTTCTGGCTCCTGGATCCATCCCCTTACTCGCTCGGCTGTTGCTGCCCAGTGGTAGAATTGTAGATTCGGGAGGGCTAACCCTCCCCTGGTTTTTGTTTTTTGTAAGACCTTCTTTGGGATCCTAGCATTTTTACCCCCCCATACGAACGCCATGATGAGTTTGTCCAGCGCTTTGAAAAAGGCCTTGGGGATGTAGATCGGAATGGATCTAAACAGGAAGAGGAACCTGGGCAGTACGTTCATTTTGATCGTCTGAACTCTCCCCGCGAGGGAGAGCGGGAGTATGTTCCATCTTTGCAGGTCCTTTTTAACTTCCTCCGTCAGGCTGGTGAGGTTCCATTTGTGGATCCCTTTCCAGTCATGGGCTATTTGGATCCCCAGGTTCAAATGTGTACATTAATCTTAAATGCACGGATTGTTTTCCATGTATAGACTCTCTTAGACACTACACACTGGCATGGACGGGTTGAGCTGAATAGCCTATTTCTGTGCCATTTATCCTATGTGCAGACGATTGCCCAGTCTTGATGGTGAGTAACCAATCTGCCTCTCTGTGCATCTGTTGATTCAATGGTATTACCAACAATTAAGAAGTGTATTTGAACGTTCCATGCTGGATTATCTTCCATCCTGGTGGAGGAACAACTAGCCTCCAGGTAGTCTAGTCTGGGCATTTAATGCCCCAGTTCCGCTTGTCAAAACAATAGTGAGGCTCGTGGAATATTTATGTACAAATCACACAGCAGCTCCTGGGAAAGGTAAATGAGAAAATCTTCATGTTGTTATCCAAGATGTGTTGCTTTGCTGCTATTTTACAAAAATTATCTCTGATTCTCTTGATACACCATTCAAATGTATTCTCATAGAATCCCTACAGTGCAGGAGGCCATTTGGTCCACTGATCCACTCCACCCTATATCCGTAATCGCTTAACTTAACCTGTACATCCCTGGACACTAAGGGGCAATTTATCATGGCCAATTCACCTAACCTGCACATCTTTGAACGTGAATACCATGACGTTACTTGAAGGGTAAATATGAACTAAACTCATCGCAGAAGGTTAGGATTGTCCATTTCAGTCCAAGAACCTTTTATATATGATATAATTGTTTATTATTACTAAACAATAGGCGAAATTCTCCAACCCCCCGTAGGGTCGGAGAATCGCCCGGGGCCGGCGAAAATCCCGCCCCCACCGTGGCAGAAATTCTCTGCCACCCGGGAATTGGCGGGGGCGGGAATCGGCGAGCCTTCCTGCGGCGATTCTCCAGCCCGCGATGGGCCGAAGTCCCGCCGCTGAGAGGCCTCTCCCGCCGCCGTGGTTTGAACCACCTCTGGTGGCGGCGGGATCGGCGGCGCGAGCGGGCCCCCGGGGTCCTGGGGGGGGCGCGGGGCGATCGGACCCCGGGGGTGGTGCCCCCACGGTGGCCAGGCCCGCGATCAGGGCCCACCAATTGGCGGGCGGGCCAGTGCCGTGGGGGCACTCTTTTTCCTCCGCCGCCGTCACGGCCTCCACCATGGCAGAGGCGGAAGAAAATCCCCCAGCGCGCAAGCGCCGGTGATGACGTCAGCGGTAGCTGACGCACCGGCGCATGCGCAAACCGGCGAAGGCCTTTCGGCCAGCCCCGGCGCCGGGTGGCAAAGGCCGCTGGCGCCGGTTTTGGCGCCAGTCGGCATGGCGCCAACCACCCCGGCGCGGGCCTAGCCCCCAAAGGTGCGGAGAATTCCGCACCTTTGGGGAGGCCCGACGCCGGAGTGGTTGGTGCCACTCTGCTATGCTGGGACCCCCCGCCCCGCCGGGTAGGGGAGAATCCCGCTCAATATCTCTGACACTAAAAAAAAACTGTTACAAGCATGCAATCACAAAAACACAAGAATTAGGAGAAGCGGTGGACCATTCAGAATCTTGATCTGGCTTTCATTCGATAAGATCACGACTTATCTGATTGTGGACTCAACTCCACTTTCCTGTCTGCCTCCCTTAGCCCCCGTGTTGATTAAAAATCTATCTAACTCAGTTGTGAATATATTTAATGACGCAGCTGCCACCACTCTCAGAGGAAGAGAATTCACAGTCTAACTACCCTTTGAGAGAGAAAAAATTCTCCTCCTCTCAGTATCAAATGGGAGACCCCTAATATTTGAACTGCGTTTTCCTAATACCTTTTCGGTAGTGATTGTAATTGTTTTAAATTCCTCCTTTCCTTTTACCCCTTGATTTTCAGGTATTGTTGGGATGTTTTTTGTGTCTTCTACAGTGAAGAAAGACAGAAAATACCTGTTCAATGCTTTGGCCATCTCCTTATTTCACATTATCAATTCCCTAGTCTCATCCTCTAAAGAACCAATACTCACTTTAGTTACATTTTTCCTTTTTGAATACCTGTAGGAAGTCTTACTACCTGCTTTTATATTTCTATCTAGCTTTCGCTCATACTCTAATTTCTTTTTTAAAAAATAAATCTAGAGTACCCAATTTATTTTTTTTTCCAATTAATGGGCAATTTAGCATGGCCAATCCACCTAGCCTGCTCATCTTTGGGTTGTGGGGGTGAAACCCACGCAAACACGGGGAGAATGTGCAAACTCCACACGGACAGTGACCTAGAGCCAGGATCGAACCTGGGACCTCGGCGCTGTAAGACAGCAGGGCTAACCTACTGCGCCGCCGTGCTGCCCAATACTCTAACTTCTACCACTTTATTTTTAAGTCATTAGAACATAGAACATAGAACAGTACAGCACAGAACAGGCCCTTCGGCCCTCAATGTTGTGCCGAGCCATGATCACCCTACTCAAACCCACATATCCACCCTATACCCGTAACCCAACAACCCCCCCCCCCAACCTTACATTTATTAGGACACTACGGGCAATTTAGCATGGCCAATCCACCTAACCCGCACATCTTTGGACTGTGGGAGGAAACCGGAGCACCCGGAGGAAACCCACGCACACAGGGGGAGGACGTGCAGACTCCACACAGACAGTGACCCAGCCGGGAATCGAACCTGGGACCCTGGAGCTGTGAAGCATTTATGCTAACCACCATGCTACCCTGCTGCCCCTAATTGTTTGCTTGTTTCTAAAATCAGTCCAATCTTCTGTGCTATCACGAATATTTACAGTATTGTACGCTTTTTCTTTCAACTTGATACTATCCTTAACATCTTTGGTTATTAATATATGGTGCATCCTTCTCATAGCCTGTCTTTCTCGTTGGAATAAATCTTTGTCAGAGTTACGAAATATCTCTTTAAATGTCTGCCACTGTTTGTCCATTGATCTACCTCTTAACCTATTTTCCTAGTTCACTTTAGCCAACTCTTGTCTTTATATCCCCGTAATTGTCTTTATTTAACTTTAAGACCATACTTATACCCACAAAGTGAGATTTTCCCAAAAATTAGCAAAGGCCAGAAAAGTAGCATTGACAGCACCAACGGCAATGGTGGCTTTCTCCGCCACATAGATTTACATAGAATTTACAGTGCAGAAGGAGGCCATTCGGCCCATCGAGTCTGCACCGGCTCCTGGAAAGAGCACCCTACCCAAGGTCAACACCTCCACCCTATCCCCACAACCCAGCAACCCCATCCAACACTAAGGGCAATTTTGGACACTAAGGGCAATTTATCATGGCCAATCCACCTAACCTGCACATCTTTGGACTGTGGGAGGAAACCGGAGCACCCGGAGGAAACCCACCACACACGGGGAGGATGTGCAGACTCTGCACAGACAGTGACCCAAGCCAGAATCGAACCTGGGACCCTGGAGCTGTGAAGCGATTGTGCTATCCACATGGGGCAACACAAAAAAACTTCGAAGGATCGGGTCCCATGATGTTGACATTTCGGTGGTGGGTGGCCTCTTATTTGCCTGTCCCGCCAGAAACTTAGAACTGTGCCCAGGAATGACTCCCTGAGCACTGCACTCACCTGAGCTCCCTTGGAAGGTTTGCTCACCAGGTGCACACCTTCAGAGACCACTTATGATTGACACTATTCTGCTGTCACGGTGATGTAGGTGTAATTTCTGGTGGGGGATGATGATGGTGATTCTGGCGGCTGGGCCTGATAATGACCGGGGCGGGGGGGGAGAGAATGGCTGTATCATAGTTGGACGGCGTGCGGCTTCCAACCAGTACATGGTGATACAGACACTCTGTGCGATAGGGGTCAATCATGTCATACATTTACACCACTGTAATACGCGACTTTGCACTTCTCACAATATTTTCTGCTCTTGTTGCTGAACCCACCCAACATGACTAGGAGTCGAAAATCAGGGCCATTTTCTCAAACTGAATGTGACATTCTATCATGTTATAATTGCTGTTGATTAGAGGCTCCTTTACTATGATATTAATTAATCCTGGTCCTTTGCACATTACCAGGTTTAAAATAGTTGTGTTTGGTGTTGTGTACTTTTGGTCTTTTGTACTTCATGAAGGAATCCACCAAACACAGCGACTTGTCCAAACCAGAATCTTTTATTGAGTCTAGTGTGGTAAGATAGCAATCTGTTACAGAGCACGTTATCATGGAGTCTGCTAACTACTCCTCTGGAACTTTCACCTAGCACTGACCATTCACATGTATGTCTTATTACCCTCTCAATCTTCTTCTCAAGATGGCTGGATGCCTTTCCCTTTATATCGGAGTCACAGATCACATGACCTTGGTCCAGAGACCACATGGAGTGTCTGGACCACTACCTGCTGGTTGGAGGTTACACACCTTCCAACTATGATATAGCCCATTGGCATATCACCACAGTTAGCACTAGAACGTACTGCTGTAAGAAATTGTCACAAATACTCTCTATGAACTTATCTTCTGGGCTACCTTTGACAGTCTGATTCATTCAGTCCACAAGGTTGAAATCACCCATGATAATTGCAGTACCCTTTATTATAAACCATCGCTATTCCTTCTTGCATACTCTGTCCTATAGTGTAGCTACTGTTCGGTGGCCTATACACTACTCCCACAAGTATAGTATTCATTATCTCTGCCCAAACTGATTCAATGTCTTTGTAAAAAAGAATTTAGAGTACCCAATTCATTTTTTTCCAATTAAGGGGCAATTTAGCGTGGTCAATCCACTTCGCCTGCACATCTTTGGTTTATGGGGGCGAAACCCATGCAAACACGGGGAGAATGTGCAAACTCCACACACACAGTGACCCAGAGCCAGGATCGAACCTGGGACCTCGGCGCCGTGAGGCAGCAGTGCTACTCACTACGCCACCGTGCTGCTCACTGATTCAATGTCTTGATCTAATGTCATCCATAACTGATAGAGCTACCCCATTAGCTTTCTGTCCTTCCGAAATGTCAAATTCCTTGAATATTTAGTCACCTTAGTCACCTTACCCCTGAAACGGCTATCAGGTTATACCTATCATTCCTTCAGCTGCTTTTAATTATCAGAGATCTTTAAAAATTACATTAACTTTATAATGCCAATTTTCCTCTTTCTAACAATGTCGTATTCTTTCACTCTTTATTAATTTGGCATTTCTGCAGCCAGTTGTTTGCTCTGCTCATTCACATGCCAGATGCCCTGCAGAGACACTACAGCATTTGCATCTTGCACTTCCAGAAACTTTCAGTGCAAGATCACATTGAAAATAAGTGGGCAAGAATAACTCTAATTAATGGCAAAACATTATGTGTTCACTGGCTATGTAGATTCTGGTACATTATATATCATCCACCATGATCTTCCAAAAACTACCTCACCAAAATTTGTATGTGCCAACGACATCTGCCTCACAACTCAAGCCCCCAACTTTGGCACCTTGGAACGGACCTTAAATGTGGACTTGTCAAAACATGAATAATATTGCAACACATGGTGACTCAAGCCAAGCACACACACACGTCAAAACTGGAACAATATTGCAACACATGGTGACTCAAGCCAAGCACACACACACATGCATGCACCCAAAACCCACAAAATGATAGAAAAAGTTCTCAATGCCTCCCACCTGCCACTTCATGTTGATCTATTCAGCTCACCTAAGGTACGACTCCCATCAAGAAGGCCGTCCCACACAAGACTTCAATGCAAAGTCCACCTGGACAAATGAATGGGAATCTTTGGACATGATGAACAAGTACCTGGGCTCAAACCCAACTCAACAGCTGCCTGGTTTCAATGGCAACTTGGCTTCAAGACTTTACATTCGCTAAATAAAATATATCCATCATTCTAAGGCCAATGCATTAGTGTTTTCCAATTTCTAACAGCAACGTGGGAGCACCTTCATCTTTACATGGACTGCAGCGGTTCATGGAGATAGCTCACCAGCACTTTATCAAGAACAATTAGGGTTGGGCAATAAATGCTGACCTTGCCAAATACACCCATATCCCAATAATAATTTTTTTTCAAAATTCCTGTATTGCTATAATTCCATTATTGATTATTTTTAAAGGCATCTTTATCAACATGAGATATGTTAATGTTGAGAAATTGATCGATTTTCCGCTCTGGGTAGGGAGCTCTCTGCACTGCTTTGCCAATACGCTTTAGCATCACAGTCGAATAATAATCTTTATTGTCACAAGTAGGCTTACGTTAACACTGCAATGAAGTTACTGTGAAAATTCCCTAGTCGCCACACTCAGATGCCTGTTCGAGTACTAGAGGATATGTGCACCTGTACCAGGTTAGATTTTACCCATTTAGGAACAGGAGTAGGTAATTCTGTCCCTTCAACCAGTTCGCCAATCAGTTAGATCATAGCTGATCTATACTTTGGTTTCATTTGTCTATCTTGGCTCTATATGCCTTGATACTGTTACCTTACAAAAATGTATCCTTCTTGTTCTTGAAAGCTCTAGTTTCCCACAGCCTAATGTGTTAATTATCTTGCAGAGTGACAATTTACGGTTAATGGTTGCTGGAACTTTTATGCTGTATTTAAATATAGTATAATACAGTGAACAGCTTCCCCACCACATTTTATGAAATGGGGATCTTTTTATCTGCCTGAGATGCAGCAGTAGGTAAATTAATGTTTGCAGCCTCCAATACCATCCATTTAAAATACAGATTTGTGCATATGAAAGAAATGATAGAAACGGCAGACCTGGTATTTCCGACAGGGTAACCTCAGAGAAATCACAGATGACATCAGGCAATTGGTAACGTCGGGGGTCGCCTATTTCGTATACAAGCTGCTCGGCAACAGTACCGAATGATACCAGTCCTCCAGTTTTAGGTGGTTTAGAAAGGACAAAGCTCCCATCAGAGGAACACTCAACCACTGGAAAACCAATGTTGTCCCTGGAAATGGATGAAACAAGGATTTAAACAGAAAAGCAATTGCTATTCAAATTTAGAGTGCAATACTATTTAATAAAAAGACATGAAAATGTAATGGACTAACTAATCCATATACAGGCAGTCCTCGGACTTGCGACATTATTGGTTTCTGATAAATGCATCCTGTGTCGAAATGTCACAACTCAGAACCGATTTTCTCATAAATACAAAATGGCGGTTGTTTCCCTATTTTCAACAAAATAACCCCAAATTTTATATTCAATCAATTATAGATCAGTAATATATCAACAGTAACATATTTATTGACATTAAAAAAAATCATATAAATGTACAGGTATATAGTGTACATTAACTACAAGTTATCTAAAAAGCACAGACAAATTTGTCTTTCTCATTCCTGGGCACATGGGTCGGTCTGGACTTTGGTTGGAGATTTTGAAGGGACGTTGCCTGGAGCCTTCTTAGGATTCTTGGCTTCCGGGTCTTCTGGGAGTCTTCTCTGCTTTCTTAAAGAAAGTGTCCAAGGAAGTTTGGACAGATGCTCTCTTCTCCTTTTAGCAGCTGTACATGTTATATATGCCCCTAATCACAGATGCACTGCAATCAATGTTGAGGTCATGTTCCTCAAATAGGGACATGGTGGGTTCCAAATATTGTAATGCCTCAGCCAATACATGTGCAGTTAAGACTTTACGAGGAGGAATCTATTCAACAGTGATTGCATCTTCTTCTTTCTCTGCCATTTGTTGCTGTTCCAATTCAAAGAGGTCCTCATTAGTTAATTCTTCAGAATGTGATGCCAGCAACTCATCGACATCCTCTGGTGTAATGTTTAAGTTGAGTTCTTCACCCATTTTGACAACAGTTCTGGTCACCTCTTCCACAGTGTCCATAAAGCCTCTGCGGTCATACATAAACTCAGGACACATGTAAATGTGATTGTGTGTCTTCATTCGGTGCTTCACCTATATTCTTAATGCATACTAAATGCTGAAGTCCTTCCAGAATTCCTTGGTCTGCCTTTTTTTCATTTTTTTCTCAGTTTCCCTGATGGCTTTAAAGGATTCAATTATCCCTTGGTCCATGGGTTGCAACAGTGAGGTGGTTTTAGGGGGCAAAAATGATGTCAGGATGCATGTCATTAAGGATGGTTGGGTGACCAGCAACATTGTTGAGGAGTAATAATGCGATAAATACAATATTACTCTGCTGCAATATTCCCTGACACCTGGCACAAAATCAACCTCAAAGATATTCCTATTGACACACATTACAACTGATTTCCACATCACAGGGAGAAATGCCTTGGAATATTGCTTGAAGGCTCTGTGGTTTTCTGACGTACACAAGCAAAGGTTTCAGTTTAAAATCACTTGTAGCATTGGCACCGAGCAGTAGAAGGAGCCTATCTTTAGCAGCTTTGAAACATGGCATGGATTTTTCCTCTTTGATAATGTAGGTTCTCAATGGCAATTTCTGCCCCCAGAAGAGTCCAGTTTCATCAACTTTAAAAACTTGGCAAGCACAATACCCACCCTCCTCAATGATTTCAGCTAATGCCTCAGGAAAAACTTGAGCTGCCTCCTCATCAGCACTGGCAGCTTCACCGGAGACCTTGGGCGCGACTCTCCTAAAACATTTTCTAAGTTAATTTGTGGCGGGTTTTCCAGGAATTTTCCCCACTGCTAGCCAATGATACTTAGTCACTTTTTCAGGCCCTGGGGAGTTTGTCACCGGCTTAGCCCACACTTAGAATTTTTTTTTGCACTGGGGAGCTGAACTCGGAGATCGGGCCACCATTTTGAAAGGATGCCCCGATCTCCAAGTGAGTTTGTCTCCCATGGTCAATCTCACACCCCCCACACACATGGACAGTACCCCACACTGCCAAGCGAGGACACCCTGTTATGGGGTCCCTGGGAGTTCTCTCTCTTGAGGCCCCGCCCAAGTCCCCTTACAGCACTCTCTCCCTTTTAGGACACCCCCATCACCCTTCCAACCTCCCAGAGGTCCCATCTTACCTGCCCTGCACGCCCCCACCCTTCAAACTCCCCCCATCCTCATTTCATGGACATGGACCCCTCTCACCTTGACCTTGGCAGTGCCACCCTGATGCCTGGGAACCTGGCACTGCCACTCTGGCAGCCAGGAAGTGTTCCTGCCATGGATAGTAAAAAGGTGTAAATTATTTATAACCACAGCTATGATTAATGCAACTGCTCTATATGAGGATTAGACTTGTCATGAATGAAAATCTCCAATAAAAGCTTTGAATAAAACCTTGCTCATTTACATTAGGTATGTTTGACACAATTTTGCTGAGCATTTGCTGTGTTGCCTGACATTATCAATCAACATGACTGGTGTAGAGATTTTTCAAGCATTGAATAGTTACGTGGTTGAAAAGTGCGGGCTCGACTGGGTTCATTACAGAGCAATCACAAGTGATGGAGCAGCCAACATGACTGGGAAAAACAGCAGAGTTATAATAAGGATTAAAGAGGCAGCTGGTCAGGATGTTGTTTGGAATCATTGTTTTATTAACTGCGAGGCACTGGCATCAAAAGGAATTCCATCCGATCTTGAAGGTGTTGAAGGGAATTGTGAAAGTTGGGAATTTCATTAAAAGCAGCGGACTCAATACCGGCCTTTTTGAGGCTCTGTGTTCCGATTTGCGGTCCAAGCACACACATTTATTGTTCCACACACAGGTACGTTGGCTGTCAAGGGGTCAGGTGTTTGTCAGAGTTTACAAACTGAGGTATGAAATCCACGCTTTCCTCCTTGAGAAATCGTCAGCTCTGGCTGATTCGTTTGCTGATGAAACTTGGATGCTCACTATGGCTTACCTTGCAGACATCTTTTCAATTCTAAATGAACTGATCTTCAAATTGCAAGGGAAGGATGACTATTGCTTTTGGCACAGTGAAGAAATAGATGCTTTCCAAATGTTTGGCACAAAGCCAAAACTACGACGTGTTCTCCACAGTACTATGACACATCGAAGAAAACAGTATTAGTAAGGGAACTGTCAATGGACCGGTAAACCTTATTCAGTCACATCTGGCTGTGCTGATCAATAGCTTTTGTTGCTACTTTCCAGAGAAGTTTCAGATTTTGAGAGAGAAGCGGTTGGTGAAAAACCTTCTGCGTTTAAGACCCCAGAGTCAATTATTAACTTACAGCTGACTCCAAATGAAGAGACTGAACTTCTGTGCCTCAGCTGTGACAGCACATTAAAAACACACCACAAGTCCTTGAGGCTGTCAGCATTCTGGAGTTGCGTCTCCGAGAAGTATCCAGTGCTGAGTAAAACAAGCATTGTGTTGCTAATGCCCTCCACATCGACCTACATGTGCAAGGTTGGATTTTCCATCCTCACAAAAATGGAGACAGCACACAGGAACTGGTTGAACTCTGCGCCTGATATGCGCATTGCCCTCTCCTCCTGTGAACCCATTTGGAGTGAAATCATGAGAACCAAGCAGGCTCACTTGTTGCTTTAAAGATAGGCATAAATGGCGTGTTATGAGGTCATTTAGCATGTGTCGCGAAAATTAGCCGGCGTGGGTCAGGAAGGTTGGTTGGTTGGTAAAAGTGGGTCCCGGGAAAAAAAGTGGATACTTTCTCCCGGAATCAATCCAAATCTATTTTCCACTTCAGATGATCTGCTTCCTTTTTCCTTTCTCAGAACTGACCATCATGGTGGAGATTCTTCCCTCTTGCCAAAGCTAGGTGAAACTTCAAGCCTCATTCAAATACTCACAAACTTGGGTACTTTCATTCAGAGCACAAGCTCCCATCCACTTTCTAAATGGTCAATAATAAAGACAGCATTTTCTCTGCTTCAGGTGCAGGACTGGCTACCTCTTTCTCTCAGATTTATACAGACTGACCTGCCTATGAGGTTCAGCGATATCAACCCAATAATATAATGACATTAAATAGACATTTCCTTCCTAAAGCGCATTTCCATTGTAATATAAATGACATGGGCCTTGTATCCAGCTAGAAATGCTAATTAGTTATCCTCTCGAGCCCAACCCAATTGGAATTAAATAGAAAATTTAAAATATAATCATTTACAAAGCCTGACATTTCTAAAACTTCCCCAAGATGGAGACTAATCTGTCTACAGTCATCATAGATGCTCCTGCCATTGTCTCCAGATGTTAAACACAAGTTTAATCTTTTTCCCTTTAAACAACATTTTAACAATCGAGCTTTTGTTGGGCAGAATTTAGCTCACATAATCCCCTTTATTCATCAATTTTACCCTAAATTAAGAGACAATTGTAAAACATAACCGTACAAACTATACATTTGTGACATATCTACATATTAAATTAATTTATTTTAAGAAAAAATAAATTTAGAGTACTCAATTCATTTTACCAATTAAGAGGCAATTTAGCGTGGCCAGTCCACCTAACCTGCACATCTTTGGGTTGTGGGAGTGAACCCCACGCAAACACAGGGAGAATGTGCAAACTCCACACGGACAGTGACCCAGAGGATCGAACCTGGGACCCTGCGACGTGAGGCAGTAGTGCTACCCACTGTGCCACCATGGTGCCGTTAAATTAGTTTCTAGGTCATTAATTAAACCACCAAGTACTCCAGTATAAAGCTATTGATAAATACAAATACCAATTATATTTTGTAATTGAAAGCACAGTGGTGCATTTGTTCATCTTGCACTTTACTATCTGATACAAACAAGGTGGTGATTTGAATGATAAAATTTCAAAACTTAACATGAATATAATTATAAAGACATGAGCCGACATGCATCAAAATCAAGAAAAATAGGTATTGCTGATTTTTTTTTTAAAAGAGAAAAATGGAAATATTAATTTAATACCAGTCAGGAACTCGATGCCAATCTGTAAATATTCCACCAGTGCACTGGGCTCCGCACTCAATCAGGTGACCTGCAAGACTAAACACCAAATGAAAATGTTGTGTAAAATGTAGAAACACACCTTTTTGAGTTAAACAAGATGAAGATGCAAAGTTCAAAACAGTTAGGCGCCCAGTGAACTGTCCAAAAACCTCTATCTGCGAGCTGTGTTAAACCGAACCCAGACTGAAAATTTGGAATCTTTCTCCCCCTGCTGGATTCAAGATGTGTAGCAAAATGAATTTCAGCAGTCCAGCTCTGAGAGCATAATGCAAAATTCCCCTTAATTCAGCCAATCTGGCAATCTCATTAAAAGATGCCATTAAGCATGGCTGGTGTGGACACTGGAAAAAATGGCACAGGGGTTGAATGCTCCCCTGAAGTTGTCAATGTTCAGCCCAGACAATGTTATTCTGAATTTAGTCTGTACGTTTTACAAATGTGAATGGCAGCCCGAGGGTTCCTATATTAATGGGGAGTGAGGGATGGAGTGCTGTTGGAGAACCAAAAATCTTGGGTGCAGATGTCCTGCTGAATTTAACTACTAAACCTCAATAGCAATTTTTCTTCTATTTCCTGCTCAGCAGTCAGCCGGATTATCTTCCTGTCCTGCTGTCAGGCAAGAATGCAAACGGCAAGAGGCCGCACCAGGGGACATTTGGAGATGGTGCCCAACAATTCGATGAGATCGGTTGTTGATGGGAGTTGGATCCTGGCAATCGGCAGGAAGGAAAAGGTCAGGGTTTGGGGTTGGATGGTTGATCGTGGCAGCAAAGAAAGACTGGAAGGAGAAAGGCCAAAGGTTTCTTTCAGGGGTTGAGAGGGGCACTCCGTTTCTCCAAGCTCACAAGGAGACTCTGTAAAGCAATTAAAGTTCTGCAGTCAATTTCTGACGTCACCATTTAGCTTCTCGGTTTCCAGAACTCTGGGAAATTTGGCCAGAAACCAGGCACCCAACTGCACCATGGGACCTAACAATGAAAAAACTAACTATATGATCCATAGTGAAGAGGACAGATGTAGACTCCATGAAGATAGCAATGGAACAAGTGAGAGGCAAATGGAGCTCAATCCAGAGAAATATGAAGTAATGAATTTGGGAGAGGCTAACAAGGCAAGAGAATGCCCAATAAATGGTAGGACACAGAAGTGTGGAGAACGGAGAGACCTTGGGAGTGCCTGTCCATTTATCTGGATAGGTAGATGAGGTGACCAATGAGGAATAATATCAATGAAGAATGCCACGTGGACCCGACAGGTTGTAGTCTGCAGTGCTGCCTGCCTCTGGGAATTGACACAAATCTGGGACATGAACAAACTTCTCTCCCTAAAATATCTAACATGTGGACTAATATTTCCTAACATCTGATGAAGTAATGGTATCTTACTCTTGGCTCAAACAGTGTAGTGCAAGGATAGATACAATAATATTTTCATCACACCCGCCTTTTAAAGGAATCCTAAATCTGTTCAGAAAAGTCTCCTCCCAGATGTATGCAATTAGAGTACCGCTGAATTACTTGCACTTCAAAGTTTCTAGATTAAAAATCATATTATAATAAAGTGATTCCAGGACACTGAACGATCAGATCTGATTTGAACATTTTATATCACTTTGAAATTAGTACAATAAAATCATTGGAGTTTAGGGAGTCTTAGCCTGTCTGATTTACACACAACTCCAGTCCAACATTGTGCAGCTGATTCTTCATTCCACTTGACATGGTCAAACAAGACGCTCAAAACGGTACCAACTTCGGAAAGAGGAGGCTGTTTTATTAGGATGGGCTCACTTATACTAGGACTAGGATCAGTGTTCTGATTAATCATTTAGTTAGGGCTGTGAACAGGACTTTAACCAAAGAGGGAAGAGGGAGGATTCAGAGGAAGGGAGATTTAGAAATCTGAAGAGAAAAGTCAGCACAATAGAACAGTGCAGCAATTTAGATAAAGACAGTGGTGCAGATTTTCATCCCGGATCGGGTGCGCAGAGACGGAAGATTTCCTAGCATATGGACGGAGCCTTTAAAAATGTCCATCCGCAGGTCAGATATGCAGCAGGACAGGAGGTTGAGCTGAAAGAGCAATCTGAAAGGACATCCCAGAACTAGTGAGGAGGCTATCAGCTGCGGAGGCCTGCCTCTGTGCTCCATACTGCGTTTGATTTTTTAAAAAAACAGCCCTCACCCCTCCACATACTCCTTATGCCCCATTCATAACAATCTATGCCAAGGCACATCCCTTGTACCCCCATGTCTCCTCATATCCCCACACCAACTTGGTGCCAACTCATGCCAGCCAATGTCTCCCACCCAGCAGACTTTTCACTTAACCCCTCTGTGCCAACTTACCTGATTAGTTCCTTGACAGCTGAACAGTCATAGACAGTTATTTGACAACTTGACAGTTCCAATGCGTTTGTGCGTACAAAAGTGCATGATCATATTCACTTTAGACAAAGGAGCCTTTGTGGATTGGCCACGCTAAATTGCCCCTTACTTGGAAAAAAATAAATAACTGGGTACTCTAAATTTATTTTTAAAAATGTACGTGCAAAAACCCATCCAACTCTGGTCCCAGGCCTGTAAAGATGGGAACTGCTGGGTTCTGGGGTGGGACACCGAAATTTTGGCCATTTCCAGGATTTTTGTGGAGAGCCTCTCCATCATGGCAAAATCTGGGCCAAGACGTTTAATGCTAGTAGGATTTCAGCGATTGGGTACCCAGTGAGGCATCTTCAGAGATGGCGGAATAGCCTGCTACGATTTTCCAAATTCCACAGATTCTAGAATGGTCCCAGCAGATTGGAAGCTAGCAAATGTAGCACCACCAAAATTAAAACAAATTAAAAATCTAATTCAATAAAATAGGAACTAAAGGCTCGGCAACATGTTATAGCTGCAGCCTTTGGGAGATGGTAGACCCTATTATGGCTCATAGCGACCACATCTGTGGCAAATATTGGCTGCTCGAGGAGCTCCGACTCAGAGTTAATGAGCTAGCGTCTGGGCTTCAGACACTGCAATACATCGGGGCTTACTTGGACTCTGTTTCAGGAGGCAGTCACACCCCTTAGATTAACTTCCTTTAATTTGTTCAGTGGTCAGGGACAGGAGAGTGTTACTACAAGTGAGGCAGGTAGAGATATCCAAGATATCCAGATATCCAAGGACTATCTGACCTGCAGGAGTCTCTGCCTCTGCCCTTGTCCAACAGGTACTATATTCTTGCTCCCTATGTGAACAAGGGCGTGAACTGTAGGGAGGATGAGCAAACTGACTACAGCACCATGGTACAGGGAGCCATTCAGGTCAGGGGAGAAAAGAGAAATGTAGTCGTGGATGGCAATAGTATAATCAGGGCAGTAGGCATTGTCCTCTGCAGCCATGATCGAAAGTCCTGATGGCTCTGTTGCCTGTCTGGTGCCAGGATTTGAGACATCTTGTCTGGGCTAGTGCGGAACTTACAGTGGGAGGGGGGAGAATTCCGTGTAGTGGTCGATGTAGGTACCAACGACATAGATGGAATGATGAAAAGAGGTTCTGCAGCCCAGAAACTTAGTTTATTTACGATAACTATTATATGCATCACACGGTAGATTCCAACTGGGTCTACCTTTCTGGCGCACAACTGGCCAGCTTTATATATCATTGTTTAGAGGAACCCCTGCCCACTTTGGTATTCTGCAAGATTCACAGGGAAGTTAATTGTTCCCACCCTCTAAGATTCTTTTTTTAAAAAAAAATTTAGAGTACCCAATTATTTTTCCAATTTAGCATGGCCAATCCACCTAACCTGCTCATCTTGGGTTGCGGGGATGAAACCCACGCAGACATGGGGAGAACGTGCAAACTCCACACACACAGTGACCCGGGGCCGGGATCGAACCCGAGTCTTCAGCGTCACAGGCAGCATGTTAACCACTGCGCCACCATGCCGCCCTCTCTGTAAGAGTCTTGTGGGTTATAACAGAGTGTCACGGTATTGTAGGTGTTGGCAGGCTTAAAAATGGGTGACGCTCCAAGTCCAGATGAACTGTGTCCCAGGCTGCTGAGAGAGATGAGGGACGTGATTGCAGGGGCTTTGACCCTAATTTTGAATTCCTCTCCGGCCACACAGGAGGTGCCAGAGAACTGGAGAACAGCTAGTATGGTTTCACTATTTAAGACACTATTGCAGAGATAAGACAGGGAACGACAGACCAGTGAGTCTCACGTCAGTGGTAGAAACATAGAAAACAGGAGCTGGAGGCCATTTTGCACTTCGAGCCTGCTCTGTCATTCATTACGATCATGGCTGATCATCCAACTCAATGGAGAAAATTCTGAAGGAGAGTATCTATCTCCACTTTGAAAGACAAGGTTTGATCAGGGATTGTCAGCATGGCTTTGTCAGAGGGAGGTCATGCCTAACAAATCTGATTGAATTTTTTCAGGAGGTGACTAGGTGTGTCGATGAGGGTAGTGCTGTTGATGTAGTTTATATGGATTTCAGCAAAGCCTTTGACAAGGTCCCACAGTGAGACTTCAAGGTAAATGTATATGGGATACAGGGTAATTTGATAAGGTGAATTGGAAATTGGCTTAGTTGTAGGTGACAGGGGGTGATGACAGAAGGCTGTTTAGTGACTGGAAGCTAGTGTCCAGTGGTGTACCACAGGGACCCGTACTGGGTCCCCTACCATTCATCATTTATATAAACAACATAGATGACTATGTGGGGGGTAGGATCAGTAGGTTTGTGACTGCCACAAAGATTGGCCAGGTGGTTAACAGTGAGATCGAGTGTTTTGTGTCACAGGAAGATATAAACAGGATGGTCAAATAGGCAGAAAAGTGGCAGATGGAATTTAATCTCAAAAAGCGTCAGGTGATACACTGTGGAATACGTAGTATTCAATGAATGGCATGACTCTGGGATGTTCTGAGGAAACAAGAGACCTTGATGTGTTTGTTTATAGATCTCAGAAGGCGGAAGGGCAGGTCAATAGAGTGGTGAAAAGGCATATGGGACACTTTGCCTTTATCAATCGGGGCCCAGATTACAAAAGCAGGGAGGCCATGTTGGAGTTGTGTAGAACTTTGGTTCACAGGACACAGATGTCCTGCTGTGTACAGTTCTAGTTGCCACATTATAGGAAAGATGTGATTGCACTGGAGGGATTGCAGAGGAGATGTACCAGGATGTTGCCTGGGATGGAACATTTCAGTTATGAAGAGAGGTTGGATAGGCCTGGGTTATTTCCGTTGGAGCAGAGAAGAATGAATGGGCGACCTGATCGAGGAGCTTGTGAGGGGCATGGACATGGTGGACAGGGAACAGCTGTACCCCTTAGTTGAAGTGTCAGTCACGAGGTGACACAAGTTCAAGGTGAGAGGAACTTTCGAGGGATGTGAGGAAAAACATTTTTTACCCAGAGAGTGGTGACAGTCTGGAATGCACTTTTGGGTCATAGAACATAGAACAGTACAGCACAGAACAGGCCCTTCGGCCCTCGATGTTGTGCCGAGCAATGATCACCCTACTCAAACCCACATATCCACCCTATACCCGTAACCCAACAACCCCCCCCTTAACCTTACTTTTTTGGACACTAAGGGCAATTTAGCATGGTCAATCCACCTAACCCGCACATCTTTGGACTGTGGGAGGAAACCGGAGAACCCGGAGAAAACCCACGCACACACGGGGAGGACGTGCAGACTCCGCACAGACAGTGACCCAGCCGGGAATCGAACCTGGGACCCTGGAGCTGTGAAGCATTTATGCTAACCACCATGCTACCGTGCTGCCCCGGTCAGTTGGGTCTCTGCCCCCAATTCCCTCTGGCAGGCCCACTATTTGAATGTTTTGTCACCTGGGTCGTTATCTTGGTCCACGGCTCCCCCTTCAGGCTCCCTTGGGTCTCTACCAACCTCTTTATCTCGGCCTCCAGGGCTCTCCTCCAGTCGCTCTGGTCCATTGATGACTTTTCAAGTTCCTGGATTGTTTTCCCCCTTCCAATCCCGTTGAACACTGTCTGCATAGGGGTAAGTGCCTGCGCCATCTGGATTTCCACCTTGGGGTGTGTGTGTGTTCTCTGTCCTGGTCGCCAGTCTCTCTCTCTCTGGGGTGGCCGGGGATCCCTCTCCTCGTGGGTCCGCCGACCCGCTTGCTGCTCCTGCCCTTTTCCGCAGTTTCTGGCTTCTCTGTGGCCCCTCGAGCTACTGCTTCCTGACATACTTTTCTTCTTCTCTGTCTCTCTGGATGAGCGGATGAATGAGTGTGATTTTCCAGGCTAAATTCGGCCAAATGTTCCTATTCTGCTGTGTTCTGGAGGAGAGCCACCTGATGGGCAACTACTCAGCACATCCCCGTCACCGGAAGTCCCTTGGGACATTTCATTACATTAAAAGTGCTATATAATTATATCTGTTGTTACTTCCACACTTGTCACTTCAACAACAGCATACAGATGTAAAGTTTTATTAACTAATTCTGATGCCGATTTCCTAACCACATTGGTCATTTAAAGTTAGAAGTTTTATGATCAGTTGTCCAGTGATATCTAACTATGGACATAAAGTGATGTAACTAAACAACACCTAATTGGTTGCAAGATGACAATTTCATCTAAATAGGCCCTATAATGCAAAGAAATTCCTGCCCTGCTCCACCAATGTGTGCTTTCTCATTTTCCAGACTACTTAACCTTATGGAATCACTAAAGAAGTATGTGAACACTGAATTTTGGGGCCATACAGTTCCACATAGACTTGCGCTGGGGCCTGTGATAGCTGGTTGAACAGTCATTGAACAATCAAACGTTGGCAAGAGAGACATTTTTATCTTCAGATATACATTAAATTTGAACCCACATCTGAGAGGTCAACAGTGTTCTTACCAACTATGTCATGTAATCATGTTAAAATATTTTAATATGGAAGTTATTTTCAACTAAAAGTGGAACAAAATGTAAACACAGTTTTTTAAAAGAATAATTTCCAAAGTGAGCAGCTTCTAAACAACAAGAAGGCAGTAATGATATCGATGAGAAATTATAACTTTTAAAAGGACACAAAAACATGTAGTCCTTAGACAGAAAAGACACAGCACAGAAAAAGCTTTACCTTCCAGCAGCCAACAGGTCAAAATCATTTTGCTTCCAGCCAAACTGCAATGAAACATAGGTTCAGGATGTTACTGATGAACTTGGAAACAAAATGAAAAGAGAAAAGATAATAGATGGAAATGAAAGAATACTTGTTGGCCCAGTATACTTATAGCACACCACAGCAAACAAGCTGCAAAAATAAAATACCACATGATAAGTTATATAAAGCCTCAAGATAATAACGTTCAACTGTTATAAAAACAGATAGCAGAGGGACACAAAAATGTACATCTGGAGCTAAGCATGTACTGCACAGCAACTGGCTCCAATTCTTGATAACAAAATGTTTACAATTTTCATCATGTATTTTTCGCCCGAGGGGTCAAAACTGGGCAAGTTGATAAAACAGTACCGGGATGGGTATTATGTAGCTTCAAAAAATATGAAAGCTATTTCCGTTTAGCCAACACAAAAAAATAAAGTGATGAAAATCTGAAACAAAAACCAAAAATGGGGGAAAGTGACTGGTCAACTGATGTCTCAATGAGTGTAACAGTTTTGTGACTTTTCAAAAATGCCTAATGAAGGGTCACTCCCAAAGTAATAGTCTTTTTTCCAGATGCTAATTAAATTGCACTCTCTTTTTCATTGATTTCCATTTAATTTTTTCACTCATTAAAATCTGCCAGCTAAATTACATTTGTAGGACGTTTGTATTTAAATTTGGCACCGCAACTGGGAGGGAAACAAAGATATGGGACTCTCCGTTTCTGAGACTAAGTGTGACACCGATCAGAATTTGTGGACTTTGATGGTAGAAAAACTGGCGCCGAACCTGGATCGATTCAGCAACTGTGGAGGGGCTAGCACCGGCGCCACCTGGATCACAATCAATTCCAATGAAAAACGGTGTAAGATTCGCTGGTTCCGTTATTGACATGCGGGTGGCTGACAAGCTGCAGCCGCATATACACATTACAATCCCCACACACACACAGCCCAGCCAGCAAGATAGCACTGGTGGTGTTGGAGCATGCCCATAGTTTATGGGTCGGCTGGGGCACCTAGTCGGGTGGGGGGGGGGGGGGGGTGGGGAAACACCTATATAACCCGTGGCCCTAGGTTGACAATGGTCTGTCAGCGGCATGTGCAGCTGCATGGCTGCCTTTCCAGCTGTGGCAATGGTGTTCCATATCTGTCCACCCTGATCCCACAGCCCACCTCTTGGCCACCCCACCTCCCCCCCCCCCCCCCAGCCAATGGCAGAACTGTCAGCAAACTGTGGTGATGTTGGACACTTTCCGTAACCCCCCTCTCCCTCAGCAGCCACATGCCAGTTTCACGATTTTTAAAAGCACAATTGAACTGCGCCGTTGGGAACTCAGCGCCATTGGAGGCGGAGAATCGCGGTGGCCCTGGAGAATACCGGATCAGGCCCGCTAATGATATGCAAATGCCTTTTACTGTACGTGCATTCTGGACCGCATTGACGGCACTGTCGAGATGACAGCGAATTGCGATTTGGTGTCAAATAGGCATCCTCTGCAATTTTAGCGCCAGAACCTATTCTTCGCCCAATTGTGTTTTGCAATTTCGGCGTTAGCCAATGGAGAATGCCGCCTATGGTCACCAAACCTGACCTAACACCAGGCGACTACAACAACGTATAGACTATAATTCTGTCACAGAATACATCGGGGAAACCTTCAACTTCAACCCGGGTGTAAAACTGGGATTATTAGATCAAGGTCAATGGAGATGAAAATTAGGCAGCCGATATAATGACCAGCCAAATAACTACCCGTTTTATAACCCTCAAATGTAAGGTAGCCTCACTATAAGTGCTGGATGAATACAGAGGGTCTTGATGGCTGGCTATTGGTTTGCAATATTACAAGCTACAGAGGAGCTCATTGCATTACAATTGTGAGCACAAGTTATATATTATTTCTTAGTCTTACACATTCAGATGCAGAATGTCGAAGCCTGGACTTTGGGCGAGTGCCGGGTTTGTGAACTTGCTGCTGGTGGGGTGGGGTTGGCGGGGCGCGGGTGAAGGGTCGCTCACACCGCCTGGAGCGCGGGAAAGGGTCGGGGCGAGAAGCTGATCAGTTGTCCGGCGAGCCCCGGGCCAAAGCTGCACCGTCCCCTCCGAACTAGCTGGTAAGTTACATTACTCAAATCAATAAGAATTGAAACTCCTGCAACGGCAGCTAATAAACATGTCCACGTTTCGGACATCTTGCTTCTGGATAACATTTATCACCTCTTGTGATCCATAGATATTTGTCAGGAAACGGGTTAAATATTTGATTATAATTATTTCAGTTCAAAAGTTGAACAATCTCCACAATTTTTGATGTATTAATTACCGTTATGCTGGATGTTAATTTAAAGTGGCACTTGATGGGTACAGAATTACACCGAACCAGGTCCTTCGTTGAATAAGGTCTTGAGACCCAATCACACGTGGGTCTGACCGAGGGAGGAAGTCGTTTTATCTCCATTTAATATCCACACAATCACGTTTTGCAACAGGACTGGTTTGATGGTGGTCAGGACTGGCAAGTCTGTATGGAATCGCCTTGCTCGGGTGTACTATCGACTTCAGCACTCGTCATTTTAAAATACAGTTACCTCAGCGGAAATCAACTAACTCCGTCAGCATTGACCAACTCTTCGTCCAACTTGTGGAGTGAAGCCATTCTATGTGACCAGCGGAACAAATGTTCAAATTGCTGTTGAGGCGAGAGTGGTTGCTGGGGCCTAGGAGGAAAATTAGGCTGCCGGTAGGGGCAGGGGCGCCAAGGAGAGACTGGCTGCGGGCCCCAAATTGGGGCTGGGTTGTTAGGTGGGGTGCTGAAGAGACTTGTGGGGTTGAGTGTGTGTGTGTGTGAAAGAGAGTGTGTGTGTGAAAGAGAGTGAGTGAGTGTGTGTGAAAGAGAGTGTGTGTGAAAGAGAGTGAGTGAGTGTGTGTGAAAGAGTGTGAGTGTGTATGAGGGAGACTGCGAGAAAGAGAGTGAGTGTGAGAGAAAACGTCTGAGACATCCTCAAAGCCTCCTTGCAAAAATGCACTGGGTATCCCTTGCTCGAGACTACCCAAAATGTAGAAGAAGCACCTGCGAAGGCATCAACCATTTTGAATGTCTCCAGCACGCCCAGCTGGCAGTCAAACACAACAGCAGAAGGAGTGCACCAGAATCCGAACATCCCATCCACCTGTCTCGTCAAACAATATCTGCCCAATCCAGCACTGGACCTTTTAGTCTCCTCACGAACCACAATGCGGGTGTGGAAGGCATCTATTTGAGGGACTGCCTCAGGAGAAGACGGACTGTGTTTTGTGCGCGTGTATTTTGTGTGTGCTGAATTTCATGAGTGCCAGTCACACACACACTAGGCAGGAGCGGAGTGAACCTGAACCTACATCTGCCTGACATTCCTGAAAAAAATTGCCACATCACTGCAGGGCCAATTAACGCATGACGGGTTGGGAAACCTGCTAGAGGCTGTCATGAAACTGATTTGCACCCTGCTAATGTAAATTAAAGCAGCAAATAGATTAATTTGAAGTTCCTCCTACATGACAAATTTGTAACGCAAAAGATGCTGTGTAAAAATGACCATTTTAGAATTGTAACAGAATATTCAAACCCTACTGATATAAAGAATGCAATTTAAATTTCTGTTTAGCCCAATGTTTAGAAGTCAATACATTTAGCAAATAAAAATAAAAATAAGGGCAGCAGGGTAGCATGGTGGTTAGCATAAATACTTCACAGCTCCAGGGTCCCAGGTTCGATTCCCGGCTGGGTCACTGTCTGTGTGGAGTCTGCACGTCCTCCCCCTGTGTGCGTGGGTTTCCACCGGGTGCTCCAGTTTCCTCCCACAGTCCAAAGATGTGCGGGTTAGGTGGATTGGCCATGCTAAATTGCCCGTAGTGTTCTAATAAAAGTAAGGTTAAGGGGGGTTGTTGGGTTACGGGTATAGGGTGGATACGTGGGTTTGAGTAGGGTGATCATGGCTCGGCACAACATTGAGGGCCGAAGGGCCTGTTCTGTGCTGTACTGTTCTATGTTCTATGCAAGCAAGGACCAAGTGATAAAAATCAATTCCGAACATCAGCAGTTAAATCAATCTGTCACAACATTGCTCATTTCGTGCTTAAGAGTGCTTAAAAATAATTAAATACATATGATATGTATAGTAATCAATATAGTCTGGCTGGGACTTCCGGTGACAGGAATGTGCTGAGCAGATGCACAGAAGGTAGCTCTCCAACTAGAAAATCAAATTTAGGCAATTTTTTCTGAAATTAGTCTGCCAGATCTGGAGGGAAAGCACCCCCTCATCACCCTCTTCAACCACTAGCTGAAATGCCGAACAGCAGCTACATCGGAGGCTGCAAGGAGCCGAGAGGCAACAGGAGCCTAGAGATGCCAACAGGCGAGACAATGGACCCACGAGGCGAGGAAGCCCTGGCCGCACCTGAAAGAGGGGCCAACGAGCCATACAAGGAATTCCCCCTCGGCGGATAACGGTTGGAGGAAATTCCTCACCCGAGAGCTAAAGCAACTCGAGGAGGGCATAAGGCTTGATCCATTCAGCAGTTAAGGTGGTGGTCACTGAAGCACGAGCCACCATACAGGCAGCTCTCGACAAAGCGGAGAAGCGACTAGTGGCCCAGGAAAACACAATCAGAGAACTAGAGAAGGCCTCCACGGACCAGAGTGACCGGATCCTCACCCTAGAGATGGACATAGCAAGGTTTGTGGCGACCCAGGGGGGATCCTTAAGGGGAAGGTGGCGGACCAAGAGAACTGGTCGAAGCAGCAAAACCTCAGAATAATGGGACTGCCGGAGGGAACCGAAGGCAGAAACCCCACGGATTCCATGGCCCAGATGCTCGGGGGGGGGGGGGGGCACTTTTCCAGCCCGCCAGAGATGAGACATATCTCTGACCCAAACCCAGGACCGATGAACAACTGAGGCAATAATTGCGAAGATGCACCGGTACCAAGACCGGGAGAAAATCCTGAGATGGGCCAGGGAGACGAAAACCTTGAAGGGACACCAGATAAGAATATATCAGGATATTGGGGCAGGCCTGGCCAGGCACCGGGCCGAATTCAACAGAGCAAAGATGGCCCTGTACAAAAGTGGGGTGAAGTTTGGAATGCTTTACCCAGCCAAGCTTTGGGGAACCTACCAGACCAAGGAGCACTTTTTTTACGGCCCCTGCAGAAGCAGACAAGTTCGTCCAAGAGACGTCTGGGAAAGCAGAAGCACAGGTGAAGCCATCACCCTGATGAGACGGAGAAACTGAAATACAATTCGCACGGGATTGTACCACCTTGATCTAAAACCAAAAACGAAGGCACGGAGAAGAGTGGGCAAGAGCAGCGGGGCACAAGAACAGGAGAGGAAGAGGGGGAAGGGAGGAAAAACAGCAGGCAAAGGGAAAACTCAGATCGACCCCGGGAGTGGGGCCACCACACTAGCTAGCGCCAGGAGGTACAAGAGAGGGTGAGGCTGCGGCGCATCTCCCGTTGGGGGTGAGAGCACCTGGCGAAGGAAAACAACACAAGGAGGGGGAGAAAGCGGGGAGGGGGGGTCAGTACTGAATCATAGGGGAAACAAAGGAAAAAGGGGGGGAGGAGACGGGCTCTAGGCTGGCTACAATAGGCCACACTAGGCAACAGGGAACAAGATGGTACTGCAAACAACCAATTTGGAGGGTCCCCAAAGAAAGAGAAGCCCTTGAGTGCAGGGGCCCGGACACATGGTGAGCGTGGCCGTTTTGAATGGCCCCCTAACAAAGGGAAACCCTCGAGTGCAGGGGCGCATCTAAAAGGTAAGTATGGTTGATCCCACAAGAGGGGGGGGGGGTACAAAAACCCCTCATCAGGATAGTCACCTGGAATGGCCCATTGAAAGATCCAGTGTCTTTGCCTCCCTGAAAAGTTTGAACGCCGACATTGTCTTCCTCCGAAAGATACACCTGAGAGAGAAGGACCGACTGCGGGTAAGAAAGGGCTGAGTGGGACAGACCTACCATTCCTGCTATGGGACGAGGGCCAGAGGGGTAGCCATACTGATAACTAAGAGGATGGTGTTTATTGCAACAAGGATGGTTACAAACCCAGGGGGACGGTACATAATGGCCAGCAGTGTCCTGGATGGGACACCATTGGGTCCCGGTCAATGTGTACACGCCCAACTGGGACAACAGAGAGTTTATGAAGAAGACCATGGCGGAAATCCCCAACGTAGTCTTGCACCGACTATCAGGGTGCAGAACTTTAACTGCGTACAGGACCCATGGACAGACTGGTTGAACCCCAAAACAGGAAAGACCTCTAACGTGGCAAAGTAACACTCTGGGAGACGCTGACGGCTGTGATCAGGGGTGAGATTATTGCCTAAAAAGCACATTGAGAGAAGGAAGAGAGGATGGCTAGGGAACAGCTAGTTGACTCCATATTGGAGGTAGACCGGCGATAATCCAAGGCCCGACTGTAGAGCTTCTGGCGGAGAGGGAAAATCTACAAATGAACTTTGACCTGGTCTCTATGAGGAAAGCAGTGCACCAACTCTGCCAGCCACAGAGGACCCTGTACGAACACTGAGACAAAGCCTGCCGCCTGCTGGCTCACCGCTGGGAAAGCGGGCAGCCATGAAGGAAATAGCACAGATTACAGACAACTAGGGCAAACTAGTAGTGGAGCTAAAAAAGGTGAACAACGCATCCGAGGCCTTCTACTGGGGGCTGTGCACCTCCAAGCCCCCCCAAATGGGACTCTAGGATGAAGCAATTCCTTAATGGACTGGACGTGCCAATCATGGGGGAAGGATAGAAAACAGGGGCTGGAAGCACCACTAAACTGGGAAAAGTCATGGAGAGCTTCAACTCCATGCAGGCAGGAAAGACGCCAGGACCAGATGGATTCCCGGCAGACTTATGTTAAAAAAAATTGTTACAGCACTAGCGCCGCACCTGCAGGGAGATGTTCATGGACTCAATGGCAAGGGGCACCCGTCTGCCTACACTACCACAAGCCTCAATCTTGCTGATACCCAAGAAAGACAAGGACCATACAGATCCATCTCGCTGCCCAATGTAGACGTGAAAATACTGGCCTAAATCCGAGCCAGGTGACTGGAGAAATGCGTACCAGAGGTTGTGGCAGAAGAACCGATGGGCTTTGTTAAGGGTAGACAGCTAAAATCGAGCATCAGGCACCTGCTAAACGTTATAATGGGCTAATCGGGGGGGAGAGCACCGGAGGTGATCGTCTCCCTGGACG
Organism: Scyliorhinus canicula; assembly: GCF_902713615.1. Lineage (NCBI taxonomy): Eukaryota > Metazoa > Chordata > Chondrichthyes > Carcharhiniformes > Scyliorhinidae > Scyliorhinus > Scyliorhinus canicula. Next base: position 204,728,604 of record NC_052148.1, on the reverse strand, counting down.
CAGAAAGGGCTTTCGACAGAATCATATGGATGTACCTCATACAATGATTCGGCTTGGAGCAGGGTTCACTGCTGAGGTGAAACTCTGTACAGAGCTCCCATGACGAGTGTGCAGACAAACACCACCAGCTCTAAGTACTTCCAGCTGCACAGAGGCATAAGGCAGGTATCAAGCCACTAGCGTTTGCACTCAGAGCGGTGAAGAACTGGAAGGGGATCCAGAGGGAAGACAGAGCGCAGCGTCTCACTCTGTGCAGATTACCTGATTGTCTACGTCGCAGACCCACAAAGCAGCATGGAGGGAATCAGGGCGCTCTTGAGAGAATTTGGAGCCTTCTCGAGCTACAAACTCAACCTGAGCAAAGGTGAAATTTTCCCGGTGAACCTGCAAGGGAGAGGGGCAGAGCTGGAGGGACTATTGTTCAAACAAGCCCAAAACAAGATCCAAATCGCCCACAACTGGACATGGATCCACAAATGGAATCTGGCCAGCCTGGCGGAGGAAGGTAAAAAGGACCTGCAGAGGTGGGACACACTCCCACTGTCCCTGGCAGGGAAGGTACAGTCGATCAAGATGAACGTACTGCCCAGGTTCCTCTTCCTGTTTAGATCCATACCAATTGACATCTCCAAGGCCTTTTTCAGGGTGTGTGTGTGAGGATGGATTGAAGCGAAGGTGTGGGGGGGGGGGGGGGTGAGAACCCCCAAAAAGCCCTGGAAAGAACGAGAAGCGTGGGGGTCCTGGCCTTCCCAAACTTGCAATCTTACCACTGGGTAGCAACAGCTGAAGGAGTGTAGGGACAGATAAAGGAAGCTGAATGGGTAAAAATGGAGAATTCCTGCACAGAGACCTTCCTCCGGGCCCTGGCCACAGCAGCGCTCCCATCCCACCGGCCCAAGCACCCTACAAGCCCAGTGGTGATAGCCACGCTCCGATCATGGAACTAACTAAGACAACACTTCGGTCTGACAGACCATGTCCAACATGGCCCCCATCTGCAACAATCATAGGTTTGCGGCAGCCGAAATGGACACCACCTTCAAAAGTTGCAGACAGGACAGAGGGGACAGTTAGGGACTTCTATACGGACAACAGACTGACAACGCTAGAGGAACCGACGGAGAAGTTCCAACTGACCTGAGCGACTGAGCTACGACACATACAAAATAAGACATATCCAAGGGCACCGAGACAATGACTATTTGAATAACTGCTGGACATGGGCACCTTGGGGGTGGTGGAGACTGCAGTGACTTGTATGGGCGACTACTGGCGAAGACACGCTACCCATTGGAGGAGACAAGAGAAAAATGGAAGGAAGAGCTAGGTTTGAAATAGGGTGGGGACTCTGGAGCGAAGCACTGAAGTCAACTCCACATGCAGCTGAAAGTGGTACACAGAACGCAACTAATCAGAATCCAAATAAGCAGGTTCTTCCAGCCAGCCACGCCCACATGTTCTGGGCGTGCCCCAGGCTTGTCGGGTTCTGGACCGCCTTCCTTGTCCAAGGTTGTGGGGATGATGGTGGCACCGTGCCCGAAAGTACCATCAGACCAGCCAGAACTCTTTATGGAGAGGAGGGCCGACACCCTAGCCTTTGCCTCCCTAATTGTCATCCAAAGAATCCTGTTTGGTGCTGCTGACCGCCAGTCACAACTGCAGACAATTTGGTTGACATGTCGGAATTTTTCCAAATGGAGCAATGGAACACCATCTGGGTGTTGGAAGACGTGGGGGCCATTCAACAACTTGTTCCAGGACCTGTTTGTAGCCAATAGATACCAACGAAGAGGAGGGGGGAGAGAATAATTCTGACCGTCCCCAACCACCACCCCACCCCTGGACCGAAAGTTTGTAAACACAGGCAACAAAATAAGAACAACCTGCCACGATATATAAGTTTCGCTATACTACCCCACTACGTACAGGATTGCAGAACCAGTGAATAAAGAAAGCACGCCATATAACAAGAAGGGGAGGGGCACTCAGGGGAGTTCTGGTTAGGACGCTAACTCAAATGTGGGGCTATTGTAAACTGTAACTGATGAGTACAGATTTGTTGATGTCTATATTCATTGTGTCTAAAAAGGAAAAACTTAGTAAAACCATTAAAAAATATATATAGTCTGGCCCACTGGCGTGACCAAAACGTGTTTATAATTTGGGGCGGGATCTTTGGAATCATAGAATCCCTGCAGTGCAGAAGGAGACCATGACCCATCGAATCTGCACCGACCCTCAAAGAGCACCCCACCTAGGGGAAATTTAACATAGCCAATCTACCTAACTTGCACAATTTTGGACTGTTGGAGGAAACCAGAGCACCCTGAGGAAACCCATGCAGACAGGAAGAGAAAGTGCAAACTCCGCACAGACAGTCACCCGAGGTCAGAATCGAACCTGGGCCCCTGGAGCTGAGAGTCAGCAAACGCTGTGCCGTCGTGCTGCCCCGGCTGTCCATGCCGGCTAGATTTTCCGGTCTCACTGATGGCGGACCCTGGGCGCGGTTTCCCAGTTGCATGGTTTGGATTCGGTGGGAAATACCATTGACAGTGGTGGACCAGATGATCCCGCCAGTGAGAAACACGCCCGGGGGAGGGCAGAGAGAGAATCGTGCGCTTAAGAGACAGAATTTGTATGGATCTGCAAACAAAACAAAAAAATTGCATCATCTTTTATTTATCTGACAAAAAGCTTCTGTCATCCTCCATCGATGCAGAAATCTTCACTATTAGAAATAGAACAGGCAACACCAAAGCACTGATTATAATACCAGCACCACTATCTATGTGCAGTCGAGAAAAAGGAACAAACACAACAAAAGGATTGGAGGTAAAGTTGGGGCTTGGCGGGTGGGAAGTTTTAATTCGACTTTCTGTTCTATGATCAGAATCTTCACACCAGGAAGTGGTATAGAAGTTGGAACATAAAGGAGAAAATAACATCCCAACAATAACCATAGATAACCTGTGACCAAAGCAAAGCAGCTGATGTTGGAAGATTTACCCAACAAGATAGGGTAATATCTGTACTGAGAATGAATAGATGTAAACATGGTGAATAGTTGGCCATGTGGAACAATTTTAGAGCAACCCAGATGTGGAAGATGTGTTTACATTTCAAACCCCTCGATAGCCCATGAAACGGGCACGGATAAGAACTAAGAGGGAACAACCAGAATCTTTCTGTTTATGAAAAACTGCAGGAAGAAAAATTAAAATAAATCCTCATTTTCGCACATGCCTCGTGTTCAAGCTGCCAGGAACGGAAATTTGCTTTTATGCCTCAGATTCTACAAATGTCTTGTTGCACAGCCTAAATAACAGCAAAAGTCTTCCTTTTGGTTCCTGTGGGGAAGACCTTCAGATATCCCATACAAATGTTTTAGAATGGGTTTCTTTGTCGTGTCATCTTGATGTTCACTCTTTGGGTAATCAGGGCAAATGAGAGAGTTTAAATATTTCTTCTCAAATTTAATCTAAAAAACTGCAATGAAAGGAACCATTACCAAAACATCAGGGGCTGGATTCTCCGACCCCCCCAGCTCCACCAGGTAGGGGAGAATCCCAGCCCAGGTTATGTCTGGGATGTCTTGAGTTCACAATCTCCCTAAAGAATCTGAGTATGTCAAAGTGAGATATTGCACAATAATCCACCACCTCGCCCATGTAATTACCCTGAAATCTGAAGAAATGCCAGACTTCTGGTGTCACAGACTTGGTGCAACTACACTGGTAACCTTAAGACAATCGTTGAAGAACATTAGCTGAGACCTCCGCAGTTGTATTGGCCAGAATTTTACATTGCGTGTAATGTAATGCCCAGAGGCACTTATCGCAGGCAAAGACTTGGATACACGTCCTGACACCATTGCGTATTCCCACAATATTTCTGTGGATGGGCTTTTGGGCGAGTGGGAAGCGTGCTGTCGACAATTAAGCGGCCTATCAGGCCCATTAAGGAGTCAATTAAAAGCGATTGCATGTGACTCGTTTACTTTTACAGTTGACACGTGGACCAATTGGTCAGGTAGCCTTGATGTTTTAGCTACAACCTTGATCCAGGGTGGGATATAAACATACCAAAATGGAGCAGAAGTAGTCCATTCGGCCCTTTAAGCCTGCTCCCCATTCAGTAAGATCATGGATGATCTATATGTGTTGAATTCTACATTCCTCATCTACCCCAATAACCTTTGATTCCCTTGCCTAACAAGAATGTACCTACTTCCACATTAAAATAATTTGATGACCCTGCTTCCACTGCCTTCCGAGTTCCAAAGTCGTGCAACCCTCTGAGAGAACATACATCTCATCTCTGCCCTATAAGGATATCCCCTAATTTTAAAACAGTGCAGCCTCGTTCTGGACTCGCCCACAAGAGGAAACATCCCTTCAAAATCCATCTTGTCAATACCATTCAGAATCTTGTATCCTACAATCATGTTACCCCTCACTCTTTTAAACTCCAGTGTATTGACTCTTTTAAAGCCCAGCCTTTCCAACCTATCCTCCCAAGATAATTCCAGGTATCAACCCAGTAAACCTCTGAACCCTCTCCAATGGGATGAAATAAAATTTAACAGGTGTCTGGCGATTGAGGTTGACTGAGTTCTGCCGTCAGGTGTTTGAACATGCTGCCCAGATTGCTACGTTTTCTCATCACATTTAATTTGTAAAAGTCTGCAGCTCCCTGAGACAGCCCCACAGCTGTCTGCCTTGAGGGAGCCGATTAGAAGCGCCAGCCCGCACCTTCTCTTTACTTTGTGTCTGCCCTCCTCCTGCCCCAACCCCACACCCCACCCTTTTTACCTAGTATTTGCAGGTAACATTTATAACAAGGCTTCTGTAAAGTAAAAAAGGAAAAAACCCTGACAACAGTTAACTTTAAAAGGGGCCAACACCTGTAACCATGGTGATTAGGAAAATATTTTGAGCTCTGAGCCTTTCTCAGCAGGTGTTCTACGCTGGCTGCCCATTAATTGGCCAGCCAGCATCAAATTGTGTTCCGGGGCCGATTGCGGCCGAAGCGCAATTTGGGTCTGCTTCCCGAAGCGTTGAGTGTGCGCGCCCAACGGGTGCAAACTTCAGACCACTGCGCCTGTAAGAGTTAGCGGCTTTCTAGAAAGTCTTCCTTGTCCAGTGACACTTGGGAATTCTGATCAATTTTGAGCACAAAAGGAGGGAAAATAGAACTGCAAAGTTAACATATTGAACCCAGACTGAAAACCAGTGGCCTTCATCTTTTTAAAAATGTATTTTATTACAAACATTTATCAAGGGCAGCACGGTAGCATTGTGGATAGCACAAATGCTTCACAGCTCCAGGGTCCCAGGTTCGATTCCAGCTTGGGTCACTGTCTGTGCGGAGTCTGCCCACCCTCCCGGTGTGTGCGTGTGTTTCCTCAGGTTTCCTCCCACAGTACAAAGATGTGCAGGTTAGGTGGATTGGCCATGATAAATTGCCCTTAGTGTCCAAATTTGCCCTTAGTGATGGGTGGGGTAACTGGGTTATGGGAATAGGGTGGAGGTGTTGACATTGGGTAGGGTGCTCTTTCCAAGAGCCGGTGCAGACTTGATGGGCCGAATGGCCTCCTTCTGCACTGTAAATTCTATGAAAACAGGTTACAGCGAATAAACGCCCCGGGAAACATTCTTTCCAGCAATCAGCTAAACAGTCTGTACAGATTTTTCTCCTTTTTCACCCTCCTCGCCCCCCCCCCCCCTCGATGAACAGCCCCTCAAATATGGTCACAAACATCCCCCACCTTTCCTCAAACCCCCCCTGAAGAGCCCTTTAACTCATACTTTATCTTCTCTAACCGTAGGAAGAACGATGCCGCTGCCCCGGTGGCGATACCGCCGCTACTCCAGCAAAATTCGCCACCGTGCAATCCCGTACCAGCCTCCCCGGACAGGCGCCGGAATGTGGCGACTAGGGGCTTTTCACAGTAACTTCATTGAAGCCTACTCGTGACAATAAGCGATTTTCATTTTCATTACATTTCATCAGAGAGGCAAAGGCCACGGCAATCGGCCTTCCTCTCCATGAGCTCCGGTTTCTCTGAAATCCCACTAAAGGTTCCGGGTCCTCCACCTCCTACACTACCCTGGCTAAGACCGCGAACACTCCCACCCAGAATCATCCCAATTTTTTGCAACTCCAAAACATGTGCGCGTGATTCGCTGGCCCCTGCCCAAACCTCTCACACTCATCTACTTCCTGAACTCATTTTTGTTCAAATCATATGCCCCCGTGCACCACCTTAAACTGTATCAGGCTCATCCTTGCACAAGAGATCCCGTTTACCCTACACAGTGCCTCACTCTATACTCCCCAATTGATCTCCCCTCCGAACTCCACTTCCCATTTCTCCTTGATCTTCACCACCCACTCGCCTCCCTGCTCCCCCAGTCACTTGTATATATCCCCAATTTTTCCCTCCCCTTCCTCATCAGGAGGCAGCAGTCGCTCCAGCAGGGTGTATTCCAGCAAGCTAGGAAACCCCCACCAAATCTTTTGCGCAAAGTCCCTAAACTACAGATATCTGAACTCCCCCCTCATCAGCAGCTCTACCCTCTCCCTTAGCTCCTCCAGACTGGCGAACCCTTCCTTCATATACAGATCCCTCAACTTGACCAGCCTGACTTCCCTCCACCTACTGTATACACTATCCACCAGCCCCCCCCCCCCCCCCCCCCCCCCCACCACACACACACACCGGCTCAAGCCTATGATTCTCGCACAGCGGTGTTAGCATAGTCATTCCTTCCACCCGAACATGCCTTCTCAACTGATTCCATATCTTCACCGTGGCTCCCTGAATACCTACTTGGAGCCTTTGGCAACGCTGCCATCACCAGAACCCTCAAACTAGACCCTTTACATGATTCATCCTCCATCCTAACCCACTCTACCCCTTCTTCCCACCACCGCCACACCTTGTCCACATTCGCTCTCCAATAATAATGAAGCAAGTTCGGCAATGCCAACCCCCCCTGCTATCTCTGCCTCTGCAGCAGGGCCCTCCCCACCCTCGACATCTTCCCCGCCCATACAAAGTCAGAAATGATTGTGTCCACTTTCCGAAAAAAGATCGGGAGAGCTTGAAAGATAAACAAGAACCTCGGCAGAATATTCATTTTCACCACTTGGACCCTACCTGCTAACGTTAAGTGTAGTGTATCCCACCTCTTAAGATCCTCCCTGACCTCCTCCACCAGCTTCATTAAGTTCCACTTATGGAGCCCCGTCCATTCCCTCGCTACCTGAATCTCCAAATACCTAAACTTAGCCCTCGCTACCGTAAATGCCATCTCCCCTAAATTAGCCCGCTGTGCCAGCTCATTCACCGGGAATACCTTGATTTTCCCTACATTCAGTTTGTATCCTGAGAACCATCCAAACCTCTCCAACAGGCCCATAATCCTTCTCATGCTCTCCCAACGGATCCGAAACATACAGCGAGGTCATCGGCATAGAGCGAGAGCGACATCTGATGTTCCCTGTGTCCCCTCATAATCCCCTGCCACTCTGCCGACCCCCTGAGAGCCATCGCCAATGGCTCTATGGCCAGCGCAAACAGCAAAGGCGACATCGGGCACCCCTGCCTCGTACCTCTGAAGTCAAAGCTTTGTGAGCTCATATCATTTGTCCTCACCCTCGCCCTTGGCGCCACATACAGCAACCGCACCCATGCCACAAATCTCGGCCCAAACCCAAACCTTCCAAAAACCTCAAACAAGTACCGCCACTCCACCCAATCAATTGCCTTCTCCACGTCCATGTACACCACCACCTCCGGTACCAGAGCCCCCGACGGATTCATCAACACATTCAACAGCTGTCTTATATTACTCGCGAGCTTCCTGCCCTTCACGAAGCCTGTTTGATCTTCTGCAATCACCCCCGGGAACCAGTGGCCTTCGTTATTGGAATAATTCCCACACGGGTTGTTAGACTGAGTAGATGAAAAATGTTTCCTACAGTAAATTTAAACAATGGCTGGTTTAATTTCTTTAGAGAAATAATAGTTACGACTGATGGTAAATAGCAACCAATGACCAGAAGAGGATGGGAAAACAGTAATTGGGTGTGTTGTTCGTAAAGCCACACATTCTGTTTTTTCAACTGAAGTCAAAGAACGGTTGGCAGGAAGGCATACTGATATTTACAGCTGATGCCGCAAGGCTCCTGCATTGAAATCTTATTATTCTTAAAAATCTATCACCAATACTGAAACTTGTATGGATCGAGTAAAAGACCCAGTCAACGTGTTTTTCTGGAGCTGCTGTGGTTGCATTTCATTGCAAATCTTTCATTGCAAAGAGTTCTGCGTCCTTAGCGATCCTTAGGAGATTAGATTCTTTGATCCACTTATGAATTAAGGAAATTGTGCACTGTACTGACAGCCACGCTGAGTAGATAGCTGGGAGAAATATTAATCATTGCAGACTACCAATTTATCTCCAAAACCAAGAGAACAGGAGACAGACAGGGGATTGTGCCTCCTTCAAGCAGGAACTAATTAGAAGAGTTTGAAGGGGAAAAACCCAGAATGATTGAATATAGGACAATAGGGACATTTGTCTAAATAAATATCAGTCTGTGGCCAAAACTAGCACTCAAAGAAAAAATAACTTGCAATTTATTCACGCCTTTCACAACCTCATAATGTCCCAAAGTGTTTTACAACCAGTGAAGTAATTTTTGAAGTGTAATCAATCACTGTTGTAATGTAAGAAGTGCATTAGTCAATTGCGCATAGCAAGCTCCTACAACCAGCAATGTGATAATGACCAAATATTCTGATTTGGTGATGCAGGGATAAATATTGACCAGGATGTGCCTAGAGTATAACAGTCAAGTTTTTATGCCAGAACTGAATAAAATATTTGTTGGACCGCAGCTAGTGTACTGTGTATAGTGCTGGTCGCCACATTATAGGAGGGCTGTGATTGGACTAGAGAGGATACAGAGGAGATTATGTGTATGTTGCCAGGGCTGGAGAATTTTAGTTATGCGGAAAGATTGGATAAATTGGAATTGTCTGGAATAAATGAAGCTGAATGGAGATTTAATTGAGGTATAGAAAATTGAGGAACCCAGATAGAGTGGAAATGAATAAACTATTTCCCTTTTGACCAGGAGTTCCCTTGCAAAAGGGAAACTATTTCCCTTTTGCAGAGAAGTCGATACCGAGGAGGCATAGATTTTATTGTAATTGATAGAAGGATTCAAGTGGAATTGAAAATAATTTTTTTTCACCCAGGGTGGTGGTGGGCTGGAACTCACTGCCTGATAGAGGCAAAAATCCTCATTGCATTTAGAATATAGTTGATATATATTTTAAATGCTGTAACCTACAGAGCTACTGAAAAATGGGATAGCTATTCCTCAGCTGGCACAAATATGAGGGGCTTCTGTGCTGTGCTGTGCAGTCTTATAGGATACTAAAGAAAGGTTCCTTGCTCTTTTTGTACTGTGCCATGGGATCTTTATGCCCACCAGAGAGGTCAGACAGGACCTCGAGTCGACAACCCATCTGAAAGACACCTCCTCTGCCAGTGCAGTGCTCTCTCAGTTCTGCACTGGAAAATCAGCCCAATTTTCCTGTATTCAAGCCTTTTGAGTCGGCATTGAATCCACAACTTTAAGACTCAGAGAGACCATAAGACATAGGAACAGAATTAGGCCATTTGGCCCATCGAGTCTGCTCCTCCATTCAATCATGACTGATTTGTTTCTCATCCCTGTTCGTTTGCCGTCTTCCTGATCCCCTTATTAATCAAGAACCTATCTATCTCTATCTTAAAGACACTCCGTGATTTGGCCTCCACAGCCTTCTGCAGCAAGGAGTTCCACAGATTCACCACCCTCTGGCTGAAAAAATTCCTCCTCTTCTTAGTTTTAAATGATCGTCTCTTCAGACTTAGGCTATGCCCTCTGGTTCTAGATTTTCCTACAAGTGGAAACATCCTCTCCACGTCCACTCTATCCAGGCCTCGCAGTATCCTGTAAGTTTCAATAAGATCTCCACTCATCCTTCTAAACTTGAGGAAGGAGCAGTGCTCTGAAAACTAGTGATTCGAAACAAACCTGTTGGACTTTAACCTGTGTTGTAAGCCATCTTACTGTGCTCACCCCAGCCCAACGCCGGCATCTCTACATCATGGCTAAGAGACACAAAGGAACATTGAACTGTGGGGGGAATCACACCCAATATCTACATGTGTCTATTGGGTCACAGTTGCTTATTGTATCAGAAGCAAGAACTCCGTTAGCTTCCTAGTCCCCTTGCATTAGAAATTGAATTTAACTGTATACTAACCACTGTCAAAGACCAGCAAAATAGTGAACCGGTAATTTGTGCTTCAGTGATGGAAAAAAATATTATATCGGAATTGATTTGAAACTATAGTTATTCGTTTAGCGTTGAAGAGGTTAAACACTTCTTTATCGAGCTGTGTCACACAAGCTTTTAGCTGAAGTAGCGAGCTGTAAGAAAAACACTCCAAGGACACATCTAGCTGGTGATGGGGGCCCAGGAAAGGTAATCACAGATGGTCATTATCAAGGATGGCAATGAACAATGTGGGATCTTTTCACCATTTGTATTGGTTTCAGGTTATCTGGTAAGAAAGACATAATCATACAGAATTGTTATTGCAGTGGGCATTTTTACCTTGGAAAGGCCTTATTCTTAGCAGGGTAGGTGATTGATACCCACATTATTGATGTTAGGAGACAGCGTGCGTGTGTCTTTGCACTGATTGGATATTATGGTTAAGTAAGCATCTACTTGTAATTGGTTAATTATTCTTTATATTATGCATGATTTAAACCTAATCAATAGTAGCGATTGGAAATAGATAACTAGTAAAAAATGACTGGTATATGCTAATTTCTTGTAACCGAACCCCACGTATAACTGTCGGTACAATTCTTGAATCAGTGCTCTCTGGCGTACCAGTTTGGAACATCATTAACCCAGTTTTGGCTGGAAGAAAGACCTTGTTCATAACTCCCAAGAATCTTTGGCTGGTCTCTCATGAGCGTGAAGGTGAAGTACACTATAGTCGGATAGCTGCATAATTTCCCCAGAACAATTAGTACAAGAAAGAAAAAAAAGTGCATCTATATAGTGCCTTTCTCAATCTCGGGGTGTTCCAAAGCACTTTACAGCCATTAAGTACTTCGGAAGTGGAGTCACTGAATAAAGGAAACTCAGAAGCCAATTTGCACACAGAAATGTCCCACAAACAGCAATGAGGCGAAGACCAGATAACTTTTTTTTGTGATATATGTTGATAGATAAATATTGGCCAGTACTGGAGATCTCCCTTGGTTTTTTTCAAATAGCGCCAGGAGATATTTTGCATCTAGCTGAGTTTGGTCCAATGTCTCATCTAAAACACGGCATCTCTGATAGCATAGCACTTTCTCAGGTAGCATGGTGGCGGAGTAGTTAGCACTGCTGCCTCACAGCGCCAAGGACCCGGATTCGATCCTGACCCCGGCTCACTGTCTGTGTGGAGTTTTCACATTCTCCCCATGTTTGTGTGGGCTCACCCCCACAACCCAAAGATGTGCAGGATAGGTGGATTGGCCATGCTAAATTGCCCCTTAATTGGAAAAAAAGAATTGGGTACTCTAAATTTATCTTTAAAAAGCATAGCACTTTCCCAATACTGCACAGAAGCATTATGCTCAAGTCTCTGAGCCTTTCTTAATCAGAGCTGAAGTTTTACCCAAACTTAAAATGCAAAACATTTGAGATTGTTCAGACTGGAGATTTATTGGGACTGACAATTTATTATGTAATGTTTAGTCACCTATAAAAAAAAATCTTTAATGTTATTAGTTTTCCTACATTAGTGTAATTTTCAATGACACAGTATGATCTTTTTGCTGATGTCAACCACTCATTCAACAGGAACTGCCCATTTCAACCATTACAGTTTAAGACAAGATAGCAAGTCCTCATTTCGATTGTTGATATGTTTGGATCAGCAATACTGCAACTAACAATATTCTACTGTGATGTAAGATTGTTATTTTTACAACTGTAAATTTGTATCTTTTGCGTTCAAAATATCCTCATTACTCATGGATTATTGGAATGATTTTACTTTAACTGTACTGTCAATTTATTTTACCTTTATTACAATTCAAAAATGTATTTTTGGCATAACAGTTGAAAAGCTAAGAGCTATATTGATGTAAAGAGTGCCTTACAGAATGAATGAGAGGTCCCAGAGCAATGCCACTATCGATGCATCTGCCAGTTACGACTATGTCAGCTCCAAGATCCAAAGCCCTGCTGATTGGTCTGGCACTGTGCAAACAGAAATTGATCAACAGAATAAGAAATCTGCATAATTTATTCTGATGAGCCAATTTTACCTGAAGAGTTCCAGCTTGACTGTCCACTTGGTATGGCTCTTTACACAATAAGAAAATACTTGCCGCCTCTCATCTATTTTGTTTTCATCCTGTTACACTTGCTCAGCCATTTCACACCAACCTGCTGAACACACCAGAAAGCTAATACTACAGTTCAAGGAAGGGTAGGAGTAGCAGATAAAAGAAAATTACTGCGGATGCTGGAATCTGAAACGAAAGAGAAAATGCTGGAAAATCTCAGCAAGTCTGGCAGCATCTGTAGGGAGAGAAAAGAGCTAACGTTTCGAGTCCGATGACTTTGACAAAGAGTCATAGGACTCGAAACGTTAGTTCTTTTCTCTTTCATAGGAGTAGCAGATACCTGTTTAAGTTAGATGGATAGATGCAACAGTAATGCAACACCAAATTACATGTACTTTTGTTGAATTGCTGTGAGAATTAACAGCCATCAGCAGCAGCTGTTGGAGGTAAGATTCATGGAAAAGAATGAGTCACAGCTGATGTCTACAGCATTTTTAATAAGTTCACATTAGATTAATGAACAGGATTTAAGAAAAGGGGTTGGTAGATCTTTTCTGTGCATTAGCTTGAGTGCAAGCGTCACAAATTCCAATGTATGTGTCTGACTGGTTCAGAAATCTAGCGCGGGATTCTCCTTTGCGCCGGCAGCGCACCCACGCCTGGGGATTTCCCTGCCCACAATGGGAAATCCCATTCGCCGGCTGGCGGGACAGAGAATCCCGCTGCCGGCGGGGGCGTGCCGCACCAGAATGCTGGTGTGGCGGGACGAAGAATCCCGCCTCAGGAGCGGCATCTTTTTATTTGTTCATAATAATAATAAAATAATCACTTATTGTCACAAGTAGGCTTCAATGAAGTTACTGTGAAAAGCCCCTAGTCGCCACATTCCGCCGCCTGCTCAGGTAGGCCGGTAAGGGAATTGAACGCGTGCTGCTGGTCTTGTCCTGCATTACAAGCCAACTGTTCAGCTCACTGTGCTCATAAGACGTGGGCATCACACTGGCAAGGCCAGCATTTATTGCCCACCCCAGTGGCCCTTGAAAAGGTGGTGGGGAGCTCTCAAAAGGTTCATTATGTCAGGAAATGTGTTCAATTTTTGGCCACCACATCATAAAGGTAAACATGCTTTGGAATATGTCCAAGGAACAAGAATAATATTGATGTCAAGTGTAAAGGGGATGACTTATGAATAAAGATTAGGGAAAAAAAGCTTTATACTCTCAAAAAAAGTTGATTAAAGGAGGATTCACTGAAGTATCTGAGTATATAAATCTAGAAGTCTTCCATGCACTATGTGGCAAAAGGAGGAATGGGACTGATTAGGAACGGAAGGAGAATGGAAGCGAGGAAGTTATGATAAATCTACATAACATGCTGATTCAGCCTCAACTGGGAGTAATTGTGTCAAATTATGTGCACCACACTTCAGGAAGGATGTGAAGACATTAGAAAGGTTTCAGAAAAGATTCACAAGAATTATTCCAGGAACAAGGAACTTCAACCATGTGGATAAATTGGAGAAACTGGGGCTGTTCTTAAAAAAAAAAGAATAAAGGAGATTTGATAGTATTTCAATATCATTAGGGGTATGTACAGGGTAGATAAGGAGAAACTGATCCCATTGACAGAAGGGTTGGGCGCACACAGATTTAAGGCGACTGGCAAAAGAAACAACTGACATGAGGAAAACATTTTTACGTGGCACATGGTGAGAATCTGGAATGCTCTGAGTCTGGTGTTAATTAAAGCCTTCAAAAGAGAAATGGATAATTATCTGAAGTCAAAAGATATGCAAGGCTATGGGTAGAAGGTGTGGTCTCCTTCTGTGCTGTAACCATTCCAAGATTCTATACTGCCGATGTAACAACAGTCCTTACACTAAACTAATTCATTGTGAGGAGCAGTCCCAAACGTTGGTTTATAGGGAAGATATTAAAATGCCAGAAAGATGATAAATCCAGATTATTTCTAAATAACCAGGAAAATGGAGTTCACGGATACGAAAAAGTCCAGGAAAAGCTTCTTTCCTCACAGTAGAGTAATTGGTTTCATCACAGCCTTGGTTCAAACATGGACAAACGAGCTGAATTCCAGAGAGAAGGTGAGTGTGATTGCCCTTAACATCAAGGCAGCATTTGACCGAGTATGGCATCAAGGAGCCCCGGCAAAACAAGTCAATGGCAATCGGGGGGGAGGGCAAGCTTTCCATTGGTCGGTATATCTGGCACAAAGGAAGACGGTTATGGTGATTGGAGGTCAATCATTTCAGCTCCAGGACATCACTGCAGGAGTTTCTCAGGGTAGTATCCTAGGCCCAACCATCTTCAGCTGCTTCATCAATGACCTTCCTTCCATTATGAGGTCAGAAGTGGGAATGTTTGCGGTTGACTGAACAATGTTCAGCACCATTCGCGACTCCTCAGATACTGAAACAGTTCATGTCCAAATGCAGCAAAATCCAGGCATGGGCTGACAAGTGGCAAGTAATGTTTGCGCCACACAAGTACCAGGCAATTACCCTCTCCAACAAGTGAGGATCTAACCATCACCCCTTGACATTCAACATCGCTGAATTCCCCACTATCAACACCTTGGGCTTACCACTGACAAGAAACTGAACTGGACTAGCCATGTAAATACTGTGCCTACCAGAGGAGGTCAAAGACTAGGATCCTGCTGCGAGTGACTCACTTCTTGACTCCACAAAACCTGTCCACCATCTAGAAGGCTCAAGTCAGGAGTGTAATGGAATATTCTCCACTTGCCTGGATGAGTGCAGCCCCAATAACACTCAAGGAGTTTGACACCATCCAGGACAAAGCAGCCCGCTTGATTGGTATCCCTTCCACAAATATTCAATCCCTCCACCAGCGAACAGTGGTAGCCATGTGTACCAACTTCAAGATGCACTGCAGTAACTCGCCTAGGTTCTGTAGACAGCACCTTCCAAACCCCCGACCACTACCAATTAGAAGGACAAGGGCAACAGATATCTGGGAACAGCACCACCTGGAGATTCCCCTCCAAGTTACTCACCATCCTGACTTGGAAATATATCACACCTCCTTCATTCGCTGGGTCAAAATCTTGGAATTCCCTCCCTAGCATCCCAGGGACTGCAGCGGTTCAAGAAGGCAGCTCACTACCACCTTCTGAATGGCAACCAGGGATGGACAATAAATGCTGGCCGAGCCAGCGACGCCCACATCCGGTAAAATTAATTTAAAAAACCATACTGAATCTTTTGTTAGTTTAATTGATGTAGACTCGTTTCATATATTTTTTTGGGGGATGAAAAAACCATTAAAAACTTACCTTGTTTGTCTAAGACCGTGAGTGTAATATGAGCAGAATTGTGAAGCCAGCTAAGTGGATGGAATCGTACAATTTCAACCTTGGGGTGTTGCCACGTTTATTGGACCAGCCTTTTACGGAAAAAATAAATCTTGAACCAGCTGAAAGGATCTCAAACACAAAATGTAGGTGGCTTCGGTCATAACTGATGTTCAAAATTCCCTGATCCTTTGGGCTGGTTCGGCTAATTGCTCTAATAACTAGAAGAAACATGTGGGAACATGAACCCTGGAGGAGCTGTTCCAAATACAGTTGAATGCTGATGGCAGAGTCAAATTACTAGAGGAATGACTCGAAGGGTTCAAGACAGATCATCCTTGGCTTTTCTAAACTTGTAATACATTTAAAGGTCACTAATATCTGCACAAAGTTGGAACTGTTGCTATGAGTGCAAATGTTTCAGCTGTGATGTTTCTCTTGTTAGTGAGAAGCACAGGTTTTAGAAATTTCACAAATCAAGCTTTACCACTCTGCCACTTGACAGGCATTATAACAAACTATTTACAGATGGTATGTTAAACTAACTGGCCTATAGTTACTTGTTTTTTTGTCTCATTTTTAAAAATAAAGGTATTACATTTGCAATTTTTCAATCTCCTGGGACTTATCCAGAATTTAAGGATTCTTGGAAGATTACAACAGTGCATCCACTACCTCTGTAGCTACTTCCTTTAATATCCTGGGATGCAACCCATCAGGTCCAGGGGATTTATTGGCCTTTTGCCCCCATTAGTTTCCCTGATACAATAACAATCACTAGGGGAAAAAAATATTAATTTCCCCACCCTTGATTATTTAGAATTTTTGGAATGTTATACCTGTCTTCCATCATGAAGACTGACGCAAAGTCTCATTCTCTTGACGGCCTAAGTTAAATTGGGCCTCTCTCTTCCTGTTTATATATTTAAAGAAGCTCTTGCTGTCTATTTTTATATTACTTGCTAGTTCTTCTCCTCCCCCCCCCCTCCCCCTTTTGTTGCTTTTAAAACTTTTCCAATCGGCTGACTTCCCACTAATTTTCACTACATTGTGCTTTTTCTTTCAGTTTAATACTATCTTTCATTGCCTTGCTTAACCATGGTTAATTTATCCTCTTCATAGAATAATTCTTTCTCACTGGGATATATCTTTGTCGTGAGTCATGAACTATTTTCATAAACGTCTGCCATTGTTGATCAACCATCTTTCCTACTAAACTCCTTTCCGAGCCCGCTCCAGCCAACTCTGGACTCATTCCTTTTTAGTTACCCTTCTTTAAGTGTAGCACAGTTCTTTCTGACCCAAGTTTCATATCAAATTGAATGCTAAGTTCTACCTGTTATGGTCACTGCTTCCAAGGGGATCTTTTACTCTGAGATTGCTTATTAAACCTGCCACATTATACATCACCAAATCCCAAATAGCCTGATCCCTGGTTCAATCAACACGTTGTTCTAGGAAACTGTCCCAAATACACTCTGAATTCATCTCAAGTCTAATCCAGCCAATTACCACCCTATCAGTCTACTCTGAATTATCAAAAGTACATAAGGTATCATCAACAGTGTTATCAAGTGGTATTTACTCAGCAATAAACTGCTCAGTCGGGGATGCACCAGGGCCACTCGACTTCATTACAGCCTTGGTCCAAACATGAAGATGAGACAAGTGTTCCCAACATCAAGGCAGTATTTGACTCAGTGTGGCATCAAAGTAGCCTTTGTATAATTGACGTCAATGGAAAATATTTCCACTAGCTGGAGCTGTCACAAAGGAAGGATTCTGGAGAAGTACCAGAGGATTGGAAAACTGCTAATGTGACAGCCCCTAGTCAAAAAGGGAGGGAGGCAAAATATGGTAACTATATGCCGATTAGCCCAACATCAAATTCTTCAGAAAATGTTTGTTCCAATCAATTATTATGGAAGCAGCACATTTGGAAAATCATAATCTAATCAAGCAGAGTCAACATGTCTTCATGAAAGGGAAATCATACCTGACTATAATTTATTGGAGTTTTTTGAGGAAATCTCAACCAGAGTGGATACAGGGGAACTAGTGGATGTGTTGTATTTGGACCTCTAGAAGGCGTTCCACAAGGTACTTCACAAAAGGTTAAGTCAATCGATAAGAGCCCATGGTGTTGGAAGTAGTATATTGGCACGGATAGAGAATTGGCTAAAGGGCAGGAAACAGCCAGTCGGGATAAGGGCTTGTTCAGGGTGATGACTTGCAACCAGTGGGGTTCCACAGGGATCAGTGCTGGAATGCAACTGTTTACAATATATATTAATGGTTTGTAGGAAGGAAGTGAACGTACTGTAGCCAAATTTGTAGACAACACAAAAATAGGTGGAAAGGCAAGTTGCAAGAGGGATACAGTTTGCAAAGAGATATTAACAGGTTAATTAAGTTAGAAAAGAGAGTATATTGTGGGAAAATGTGGGGCGCGATTCTCCGCTCCCCAGGCCAGGTGGGAGAATCGCGGGAGGGCCGCTCTGGCATCCCCCCGCGATTCTCCCACCCCCCTCCCCCTCCAAAATGGCGTGTCGCGTTTTGCGACACGCCGCTCGGAGAATCGCGGGTCACCGTTTTTCACGGCGACCCGCGATTCTCCGGCCCGGATGGGCCGAGCGGCCTGACGTTCCCGACCTGTTCATGCCGGCGGCAACCACACCTGGTCGCTGCCGACGTGAACATCGCGCGAAAGGTAAGTTTGGGGCCTGTGGGGGGCGAAGAGGGGATCGAGCACCACGGCCGTGCTCGGGAGGGGACTGGCCCGGGATCGGTGCCCACCAATCGTCGGGCCGACGTCTCCAAGAGACGCACTCTTTCGCCTCCGCCGCCCTGTAAGATCAAGCCGCCACGTCTTGCGGGGCAGCGGAGGGGAAGACGGCAACCGCGCATGCGCGGCTGATGTCATGTCGGCGCAGCCAGCCGCGTCATTATTGGCGCGCCGCCTTGACGCCAGCGTCAAGGCCCGGCGGCCAAATTCCCCGCAACGCCGCTCCTAGCCCCCCTGGGGGGGGAGAATAGGGGGCGAGGAGCGGCCTCCGACGCCGTCGTGAAACACTCCGGGTTTCACGTCGGCCGTTGCGGAGAATCGCGCCCGTGAAGTTGTTCGTTTTGGAAGAAAGAACATGAGTAGCACAGTTCAATTCCCGTACCAGCCTCCCCGAACAGGTGCTGGAATGTGGCGACTAGGGGCTTTTCACAGTAACTTCATTGAAGCCTACTCGTGACAATAAGCGATTTTCATTTTCAATTCATTTCATTTAAAGCTTGGTCTGATAAATGGCAGGTAACACTCATGCCTCACAAGTGCAAGGCAATAATCATGTCCAACAAGAGAGATTCCAACCACCTCTTCTTCATTCAATTACCATTGCTGAAAACCCCACCATCAATATCCGGTATGTTAAGATTGACCTGAAACCTAACTGGACCAGCCATGTAAATATTGTGGCTACGAGAGCAGGTCAAAGACTGGGAATTCTGCAGCTACTCCACCTGTTTATCCACACTAATACAAGGCACAAGTCTGAAGTGTGATGAAATACTCTCCATTTGCTTGGATGAAGACAGCTCCAAGAACACTAAAGAAGCGCAACACCACTCAGGCCAAAGCAATTGGACGGGATTCTCGAAAAATGGGGCTATGTCCCCATGCCGGCGGGAAAACCGACACCAACGGCTCCGGCGTCAACAGCCCCTGAACGTGAGGAATTCTCACCTTTCTAGGGGGCTAGGTTGCCGCCGGAGTCGTCCCCGCAGCTCCAGCCGGCGCCAAAAGGCGGCATATTTCCACGCATGCGCAGAACGGCCGCGAATTTCCTGCATGCACAGGGGTTCCCTTCTCCGCGCTGGCCCCCGGGCAATATGGTGGGCCCGATGTGGAGGAAAGAAGGCCCCCCCACGGAACCAGCCGCCCGCAGATCAGTAGGCCCCGATCGCGGGCCAGGCCACCGTGGCACCCCCTGACCCCCGGTGTCGGATACCTTGCCCCCCCCCCCTCGTCTCCCAGGACCGTCCCCACACACGTACCTGCCAGGTCCCGCCGTGTGGGAGGTGAGTAATTCATGACGGTGGGACTGGGCAAAACTTTATGGCCCATTGGGGCCCGGAGAATCGCCGGGGGTCCGCTGTCAACGGCCCCCAAACGGCGTGGCGGGAATCCTGCAGACTCCCGAAAAATGGTGCCGGAGAATAGGGCAGCCGGCGTCAGGGTGGGATTTGCGCCTCCCCCTGGGGATTCCCCGACCTGGCGCAGGGTCGGAGAATCCCAGCCATTGACTTTGACAAAGCAAAGCACCCCATCCACCACCTTAAAAAGTCAATCCTTCCACTACTGGCACATAGTGCCAGCAGTGAGTACCGTATGCAAGATGCACTGTAGCAACTTGTTAACAACTACTTGCATTTATATCGCACCTGTCCCATAGTAAAACACCCTGAGGCCCTTCACAGCTTGGGAAAGTGGAAGGTTTAATTTAACTTGTAAAGGAAGAGATGTTTAGAAAGGGAATTCCAGAGGTCAAGGCCTAATGAGCTAGAGGAACATCTGCCAAAAGTGAAACAACTCAAATCAGACATGGGAAACAGGCTGGAATTCGAGGAGCACAGAAACCTCTGAGGACTGATTAAATTATTTTCCTGAGAATCGCATATCCCTGAATGAATTGAAGGAAAGTTCACTGAAATAGCTCAGGAATGACAGCTTTACAGCAAAACGGGTGCCCGCCCATTCCACCCACTCTGCTTGTGCCAGCTCTTTGAAATGGGCTATCCAATGACTCCCACTCCCTTTCTACGCTTCCCTCATGGTCCTTCCGTTTCCTCCTCATTTTCCCAATAGGCTATTTTGGAAAAGGGAGTTTTAATGATCCCTTGGGAGATGGTGGTCCCATTTGTATTTTTCAATCAAAAAAAGATTCCTTTGGGAAAATACCAATTTGAGGGACGTACCCTTTGAGGCCTGGTGTGTGGCCTCGTGTGCTTGGGAGCAGGTGACGGGCGACTTTGAACTTGTGGTTTCAGCTGCTCTCCACCATCAGGGGTTATTCTCACCTCATCTTTGGGTTTGCTGCTGTTTTTATTATTATTCATTGTCAGGATGATGATGTTGCTGACTAGCCAGCATTTGTGGTCCATGCATACTTGTGTTGTCACTACAGAGGGCAGTTGAGAATCATTCACACTGGGTGTAGCATTAAATACTTTTTTGCTGGTGTCCTCTTTTATTTGGGCAGGCAGACCCCAAGAATCTGTAGGACATTTCTCCAGAGGGATAGACAGTCAGGTGGTTTAGCTTTACCCAATTTTTTACTTTATTATTGGGCTGCTACTATTGAGAAAGTATTGGGGTGGCTGAGTGATCAGAGTTCCATTTAGGGGCAAACGGAAGCGAGTTCTTGGAGGGTGTCTTCACCTTTGCTTCGTTAATAGTCCAGAGGTGAGTTCTGCTTGGGTGAATGTCTCCTACTACACCCAGTGCCTCGGCCTGGTTAGGTGACCTCATGGAGTTTATACATTTGGAGAAGGTTGAGAACACCATAATGGGGTCGGTAGAGGGGTTCTACCTAAGATGGCAGCTATTCATTTCCTTTTTTCAGGAGTTTGTCACTGATACTTGTTAAGGGGGTTTTGTTCAGTTCAATATGGGGGGTAGGATTGTTGTGTTCTTGTTTGTTGATTATATTCTTTTTATATCGTAACTTGAAACATCTGTTTTGTATGATATTGTTATACTGTTTTCTAATGAAACAGCTTTTAATAAAAATATTTTTAAAAAAGTGAATGAGTACTATCCAGGACAAAGCAACCCACCTGATTGGAACCCCTTCCACATTCACTCCCTCCAGCACAGACACACAGTAGCAGCAGTGTGTACCATCTACAAGATGCACTGCAGTAACCCATCAAGGTTCCTTAGACAGCACGTTCCAAAACCACTACCATCTAGAAGGACAATAGCAGCAGATACCTGGGAACATCACCATCTGCAAATTCCCCTCCAAGTCACTCACCACCTTGACTTGGAACTATATTACCGTTCCTTCAATGTCTCTGGGTCAAAATCCTGGAACTCCCTTTCTAACAGCACTGTGGGTGTACTTACACCACATGGACTGCAGTGGTTTAAGAAGGCGCCACCGTCTCAAATGACAGCAAGGGATGGGTAATGAATGCTGACCGATCCAGCAAAGCCACATAGCAGAAAGTTGTAAAATACATTGGAAGCAGTTTAGAGAATGTTTAACAGACTAATACTTGGATTGTGTGGGTTGTCTTATGAGGAAAGGTTGGACCCATTAGATTTGCATCTACTGGAGTTAGAAGAGCAAGAGGCGACTTAACAGAAATAGATAAGGTCCTCAGCTGTCTTCACACGGTGGATGTGGAAAGTATGTATTCGCTTGGGGTAGAATCTAGAAATTAGTGTCACTGTTTAAACATGAGGGACTGCCCAATTAAGAAGTATTTTCTCTCTCCGATAGTGATGCGTCATTGGATTACTCATCCTCAAAAGGCAGTGGAAGCAGAGTCGCTGAATATATTCAGGCGGATGTAAATAGATTATTGATAAGTAAGAATGTGAATGGTTATTGGGGGTAGCTGGGAAGTGGGGTTGAGGTTACAATCAGATCAGCCATGATACTATCGAATGACGGAACAGGCTGGAGGGGCTCAATGGCCTCCTGCTGCTCCTAATTCATGTGTCCATATGTTTGTGTGACATTAGGCTACCTGGCCTCCTAGTGCACCATTTCCTCTCCCTCATTTCCTGAATAGCAATCTACCATTTGTCAATTTCAAATCTATTAGGACAGTTCCAAATCTGCGGAATTTTGAAAAATCAAAGCTTGTGTATTCTGGTAATTTATCGATTTTTTGTACAACCAGCCCGTCTAATATCTCCTCTAACAATTCTAAGCTCATTTAGTGTTTTAAGAGCCTCCGCTTTCACAACAGCTTTGACAGCATCTTCTTCCTTGTTAAAGACTGATCAAAGCACCCATTTAGTACCTCAGCCATGTCCTTTCTCATGCACAAATCCCCTTTTTGATACAAATCAACTCCACTCTACCTCGTCCTATTCACATGCCCATAGACGTTCTTTGGATTCCCTTGAAATTTAGCTGCCAGCTTCTTCTCATACTCTCTCTTTACCCCTCGTATTTCCTTTATCAATTCCCTTCTGAATTTTCTGCATTCAGCTTGTTTCTCACCTGATTATGAAGCTGACGTTAGCCACCCAATTTCGGCTTCATTTTACACTTTAGCCCTTTTGTCATCCAGAGAGATCAATGAGTTGTCCTATTTCTTGTGCAAATGAACGCTGACGGTATCCGAAATAATTTTGCCCGCCAATTATTGGTTCTAATTCACCTAGGAAAGGCTTGTTCTCAATCCACTGAAATTGGCCCAAATGTTTTTATTTTAGGTTGTTTCTTTTCTTATCCAGGCCTGATTTAATTCTTATCCGTTCTTCTTTTTACTGTTTCCGAAAGGTTGTGGAGAAGAGCAGCAGGATAAAGGGGCGTTGTTGACAGCAGCGAGCATGAGATCAGCATGGAGGATAAAGGAGCAATGAGAGCAGCGTGTGAAGCTAACAGTGACGATAAAGGAGTCTGACGGCAGTAAGATCATCAGAGAGCTGGTGTGATGCTTCAGCGCCTACCCACCACAATTGGAAAAACAAACCCTGATGTCCCCTCAGGCTACACAATAAACAATAGACAATTGAGCTGCCAGTCACAGCCTCAGTGCACCTCCTCTCCCTGTGGCAATCGTCTGATGGAAGAGCAGTCAGCATCATTTGGTGAAAGTAACAAACTGGAAAATGTACTTGACAGCTTAACGTTCAGCACTTGTGGAGGAACCTGCTTCTTTAGAATTGGCTTCTCAACCATCAGCAAAGGGGCATCGAATGAAGACACTCCACCTGAATGGATTGTTTGTTGTGTGTCCATCCTCTCCCGTAGATAGAAGGATGTCAACACAAATATTCCTCGACTGACATTATTAAAATAACTGAACAGAAACAATATTAAGAGCTTAAACAAAATGTTAACTGGCTATCCCCCAAACAGCACCTTCCCTTGTGCTGGTTTCACCATCTTCATTTACCTCTCTCCCTGAAGCTTGTTCTCCCTCACTATTGAACACTCAAATTCAACAAAGTTTGGAAAAAAATTTCTCTATCTAGACAGAGCTAGACGTAGATTGACTTATATTTTATATTTACTTATATAAATACAAATCTTAATACAAATCGTATTTAATTAAGTTTACTTTTTAGTTTTTAATTAAATAATTGATCCACCTTATATTATGGGTGTTTATATATTAAATTAACCACTTACCTACTTAACTGTGCAACCCATTGTGTTCTCTTGCCTGTTCTCATTTTTGAACTCTTGTTATAAACCTCGCCAACAGGGGAGGACCCAATGTGGGGAGAACAAATGGCGAGGAGCCCTTGAATGAGATTTTCATTTATTTAAATGAGGTTCCTGCCCAGAAGGGCAGGATTTCATTACGTCAACAGCAAAAGCGGACCCAAAATCTTGGCCAGCATCTCTTTCTCTTCCTTCTCCCCCATCTGTTTATCCAGCTTCCCTGAAACGCATGTTCGCCTCAACCATGCCCAGTGGTGGACAGTTCCACATTCTCAGCACTCTCTGGATAAGAAGCTTTCTCCATACTTGCCTCATTGGACTTATTTGCAACTATCATACATTTAAAGCTGCCTAGTTCTGATCACACGGACAAGTGGAAACACGTTTGCAATATCTACCTTACAAATCATTATAATAATTTTAGAGACATCTATCAGATTGCTACCCCTCAAGAAAAAGAGCCCCCACACCAGCTTGTTCAGTTGTTGCTGATGGTTAAATTCTATGATGCCAAAACTGATGATCTCATCTTCCATCTCCATTATTTCCATCCTTTTTCACTTACAATCCTGAATCACAACAGACATTTGAATGAAGTAACTCATTGGCTGTCCTTTGGGAAATGCGGTAATGGTGAATTGTTCTGTAGAAAAAAGTTTCACTTTTCTCTTCTACTGTGTCTTACACTTTGGACTTTGTTTCCTGATTTGATTCTCTAAATTGGGAAATTATGAATCCCCGTGACACTGTCGGGAATGATGCTATTGTGTCAGAGTCCCGCGTTGTCACGGTACCGACCATGTTTGTTTACGTTATCCCGTATCACCCATTTCCATAGTTACCCAGTTTAACTAGCTGTTGACAGAATGTTTACCATTGATTTAGCGTTCTACCTGCCAACTGCTCAGACGGAAAACGATTGCTAAGAGTGAACATCATATCCAGGCACTCTGAACAATGATCGTGACTATGTGGATTGCATATTGTTGGGCAAATGGAAAAATACATGGAGCAGTTCATTCCATTTCCATCTCAACAATGATTGCTGAAATGGAAAAGCCAGAGAGTAAAGAAATTGCCCACGGTGGAGATCAGGTACAATGTGACAACGGTCAAAGTTCCTGAGTTGTAATTGTGTCTGCTGAGCCAGCCATAGAAGGTGGGAAGATGGAAGTTCCCGTCGACCAATCTGACATTAGAGATGAAGAGGAGCCGAGTCTCACAACCTGCTGACAGATAGCAAAAATCGGCTGCTTTGGAGGGAAGCGGCCCAAGATCAGATAATTCAAAGCAGCCAACAAGATCTTTGAACATCACCACTACTGGCGAACAGGGAAGGTGCGAGGCACAGCAGGATACTCGAGCGGTTAAAGTTGGCACCTCAACCACTGGTGGAACATCCTCCAGTTATGAGTCTTTCTGACATTGAAGGCCGAATTAAAATAGAGGAAATTAGTCTGGGTACCAGTGCTGATGACAGAACCATCTACTGGTGAAGTCTCCTCTGTCTCCATGTACCAATATACCAAAATCCAGAGAGAAGGGAGGACCAGCACTCACTGATTAGTGACATTGAGGGACTCACAATGGACAGTGATCTCTCAATTAGAGCCCGTGAATTTCCCCAACGTGAAAGGGATGGATAGTGAAACCTCGTTGGACATAGCATGAATCCCATCAGACTTTCATGGATACCATACCCGTGCAGTGGTGAGAATTGAGCACAGATTAGCAGTCACTCCCTCAGCTCGGAGACCATTTTTAAAGTATTCTATTCAGAAAATGAAGTCTTGGTTGGACGTCAGAGCAGCTCATGAGAGGTAAGGACTGGAGAAAAGACAAGGCCCGTCAGCCACCATGCGCTTCCTCGAACGCTCCATTGTGCACATCAAAATCTGGAAGGCAGGGATTCAAGCCACGTTACGCAGGCAACTGGGAAAAGGACAATTGGATTAAACAGACTACTGGCCCACACTGGAAAGTCTAAGAGCCGAACAGAGGGAAGTTAATGGGAATTACCATTTTTAATCATTCTTCTTTACTCTAAACAATTTATTGCATTTCTATAATTATCGTAAATGTTGCACTGTAAATTAAATACGAAGAACACTGCACTGCCGGAGTAGTGTAACAGAGAACGGTGCCCAGTTAATTCATTTCAGGAAACAGGAGAAAGGAATATTGATCAAGAAGGAACACTGAAACATGACTGCAATCTTGGCTGTTCGGGGATTACAAAGAAACAAAGAAGAAAGAAAGGTACAGCACAGGAACAGGCCCTTTGGCTCTCCAAGCCTGTGCCGATAATGCTGCCCGTATAAACTAAAATCTTCTACACTTCCTGGGTCCGTATCCCTCTATTCCCATCCTATTCATGTATTTGTCATGATGCCCCTTAAATGTCACTATCGTCCCTGCTTCCACCACCCCCTCCGGCAGCGAGTTCCAGGCACCCACTACCCTCTGTGTAAAAACTTGCCTCGTTCATCTCCTCTAAACCTTGCCCCTTAAACCTATGCCCCCTAGTAATTGACCCCTCTACCCTGGGAAAAAGCCTCTGACTAGCCACTGTCTATGCCCCTCATAACTTTGTAGACCTCTATCAGGTCGCCCCTCAACCTCCGTCGTTCCAGTGAGAATAAACCGAGTTTATTCAACCGCTCCTCATAGCTAATGCCCTCCATACCAGACAACATACTTGGAAATCTCTTCTGCACCTTCTCTAAAGCCTCCACATCCTCCTGGTTGTGCGGCGACCAGAATTGAACACTATACTCCCAAGTGTGGCCTAACTAAGGTTCTATACAGTTGCAACATGACTTGCCAATTCTTATACTCAATGTCCCAGCCAATGAAGGCAAGCTTGCCTTATGCCTTCTTGACTACCTTCTCCACCTGTGTTGCCCCTTTCTGTGACCTGTGGACCTGTACACCTAGATCTCTGACTGTCAATACTCTTGAGGGTTCTACCATTCACTGTGTATTCCCTACCTGCATTAGACCTTCCAAAATGCATTACCTCACATTTGTCTGGATTAAACTCCATCTGCCATCTCTCTGCCCAAGTCTCCAAACAATCTAAATCCTGCTGTATCCTCTGACAGTCCTCATCGCTATCCGCAATTCCACCAACCTTTGTGTCGTCTACAAACTTACTAATTAGACCAGTTACATTTTCCTCCAAATTATTTATTTACACTACGAACAGCAAAGGTCCCAGCACTGATCCCTGCGGAATACGACTAGTCACAGCCCTCCAATCAGAAAAGCACCCTTCCATTGCTACTGTCTGCCTTCTATGGCCTAGCCAGTTCTGTATCCATTTTGCCAGCTCACCCCTGATCCCGTGTGACTTCACCTTTTGTACCAGTCTGCCATGAGGGACCTTGTCAAAGGCCTTACTGAAGTCCATATAGACAACATCCACTGCCCTACCTGCGTCAATCATCTTTGTGACCTCTTCGAAAAACTCTTATCAAGTTAGTGAGACACGACCTCCCATTCACAAAACCGTGCTGCCTCTTGCTAATACGTCCATTTGCTTCCAAATGGGAGTAGATCCTGTCTCGAAGAATTCTCTCCAGTAATTTCCCTACCACTGACGTAAGGCTCACCGGCCTGTAGTTCCCTGGATTATCCTTGCTACCCTTCTTAAACAAAGGAACAACATTAGCTATTCTCCATTCCTCTGGGACATCACCTGAAGACAGTGAGGATCCAAAGATTTCTGTCAAGACCTCAGCAATTTCCTCTCTAGCCTCCTTCAGTATTCTGGGGTAGATCCCATCAGGCCCTGGGGACTTATCTACCTTAATATTTTTCAAGACACCCAACACCTCGTCTTTTTGGATCTCAATGTGACCCAGGCTATCTACACACCCTTCTCCAGACTCAACATCCACCAATTCCTTCTCTTTGGTGAATACTGATGGAAAGTATTCATTTAGTACAAAGAACAAAGAAAGGTACAGCACAGGAACAGGCCCTTAGGCCCTCCAAGCCTGTGCTGACCATGCTGCCCGTCTAAACTAAAATCTTCTACACTTCCTGGGTCTGTAACCCTCTATTCCCATCTTATTCATGTATTTGTCAAGATGCCCCTTAAACGTCACTTTCGTACCTCGCCCATTTCCTCTGGCTCCACACATAGATTCCCTTGCCTGTCCTTCAGTGGGCCAACCCTTTCCCCGGCCACCCTCTTTCTTTTTATGTACGTGTAAAAAGACATTGGATTTTCCTTAACCCTATTTGCCAATGACTTTTCATGACCCCTTTTAGCCCTCCTGACTCCTTGCTTAAGTTCCTTCCTACTTTCCTTATATTCCACACTGGCTTCGTCTGTTCCCAGCCTTCTAGCCCTGACAAATGCCTCCTTTTTCTTTTTGACGAGGCCTACAATATCTCTCGTTATCCAAGGTTCCCGAAATTTGCCGTATTTATCCTTCTGCACAGGGACATGCCGGTCCTGAATTCCTTTCAACTGACATTTGAAAGCCTCCCACATGTCAGATGTTGATTTACCCTCAAACATCCTCCCCCAATCTAGGTTCTTCAGTTCCCGCCTAATATTGTTATAATTAGCCTTCCCCCAATTTAGCACATTCACCCTCAGACCAGTCTTATCCTTGTCCACCAGCACTTTAAAACTTACTGAATTGTGGTCACTGTTCCCGAAATGCTCCCCTACAGAAACTTCTACCACCTGGCCGGACTCATTCCCCAATACCAGGTCCAATACAGCCCCTTCCCTAGTTGGACTATCTACATATTGTTTTAAGAAGCCCTCCTGGATGCTCCTTACAAACTCTGCCCTATCCAGGCGCCTAGCACTAAGTGAGTCCCAGTCAATATTGGGGAAGTTGAAGTCTCCCATCGCAACAACCCTGTTGCTTTTATTTCTTTCCAAAATCTGTCTACCTATCTGCTCCTCTATCTCCCGCTGGCTGTTGGGAGGCCTGTAGTAAACCCCCAACATTGTGACTGCACCCTTCTTATTCCTGATCCGTACCCATAGAGCCTCGCTGCGCTCTGAGGTGTCCTCCTGTAGTATAGCTATGATATTTTCCCCAACCAGTAGTGCAACTCCGCCACCCCTTTTATATCCCCCTCTATCCAGCCTGAAACATCGAAATCTTAGAACGTTTAGCTGCCAGTCCTATCCTTCCCTCAACCAGGTCTCTGTAATGGCGACAACATTATAGTTCCAAGTACTAATCCAAGCTCTAAGTTCATCTGCCTTACCCGTTATACTTCTTCCATTAAAACATATGCACTTCAGGCCACCGTACCTGCTGTTTTCAGCAACATCTCCCTGTCTGCTCTTCCTTAGATCCATACTCTCCATCCCTTGTTCTCCCTCAATGTTTTCACCTTCTGACCTATTGCTCTGGTACCCACCCCCCTGCCATACTAGTTTAAACCCTCCCGTTTAAACACTACATCATCTTTTTCTCTGCTTTTGCTATAATAGATCTTGCCCTGTAATCTCTGGGAATCTATCACTCCTTAGATGACCCTGCCTGTGCTTTTACATTTACTCCACAGAAACATGTCATTCTGCCCAACTAATCTGTGCTGGCATGTATAATCCACACAAGCCTCCTCCCTCCCACTTCCATCTTGGCCAAGGACAACATTGTTCACTTTCTCCTCAATTCCTTATTGGATTTATTAGTGAATGTCTTAAATTTTTTTTCCTTGGCTGAACGCCCCACATTATCCCCACTCCGCACCAAATTAAAACATCTTGAGACCAAAGGAGCAGAATTAGGCCATTCAGCCCATCGAGTCTGCTCCACCATTCAATCGTGGCTGATATGTTTCTCATCTCCATTCTCCTGCCTTCTCCCCATAACCCCTAATCTCCCTATTAATCTAGAACCTATCTATCTCTGTCATAAAGACATAAAATAAAAGCATTGGTCTCCTTATTCATAGAAGATTGAAAATGCATTCAAAGCAATTCAGCGAAAGTTCACTAAACTAATACTTGGATTGCGTGGGTTGTCTGATGTGGAAAGGTTAGACTGGCTAATTTGCATCTGCTGAAATTTAGAAGAGCAAGAAGCGACTTAAAAGATCCTGAGGTGTTTTGACAGGGTGGATGTGGAAAGTATGTACCACTTGTGGGCATGATGTGGAGATGCCGGCGTTGGACTGGGGTGAGCACAGCAAGAAGTCTTACAACACCAGGTTAAAGTCCAACAGGTTTGTTCTCTAACTTGTGGGAGAATCTAGAATGAGATGTCACTATTTAAACATAATAATAAACTTTATTGTCACAAGTAGGCTTACATTAACAATGCAATGAAGTTATTGTGAAAAGCCCCTAGTTGCCACATTCCTGTGCCTGTTCGGATACACAGAGGGATAATTCAGAATGTCCAAATTACTTAACAGCATGTCTTTTGGGACTTGTGGGCGGAAACCGAAGCACCCATAGGAAACCCACGTAGACACGGGGAGAACATGCAGACTCCACACAGACAGTGGCCCAAGCCGGGAATCGAACCCGTGACCCTGGAGCTATGAAGCAACAGAACTAGTCACTGTGCAACCATTGCCCATTTAAGGCGAGGATGAGGAAAATTATTTCTCTCAGAGAGTGGTGTGTCTTTCGAACACTCATCCTCAGAAGGCAGGTGAAGTAAAGTTGTTGAAAATATTTAGATAGATTCTTGATAAGTAGGAACATGAATCGCTGGGAATGTGGCGTTGTGGTTACAGTCAGATCAGCTATGATATTATTTGAATGGAGGAACAGACTGGAGGGGCTCAATGGCCACCTGCTGCTCCTAATTCACATCTTCATATGTTTGTATGTTAGGTTACCTGGCCACCTAAAACACTGAGTATTCTCCCTTCTTTCATGAATAGCAGTCTACCATTTGCCAACTTCCAATCTGATACGACTGTTCCTAAATCTAAGGAATTTTGAATAATCATAGCTCGTGCATCCTGGTAATTTATCAACTTTTGTACAACCGGTCCATCAAATATCTCCTCTAACAATTCTAAGCTCATCCAGTGGCTTAAGAACCTCCTTTTTCACAACGGCTTTGACAGCATCTTCTTCCTTGTTAAAGACCGATCAAAGCTCCCATTTAGTCCCTCAGCCATGTCCTTTCTCATGCATAAATCCCCTTTTTGATACAAATCAGCTCACTCTTCCTATTCACATGTCCATAGATGTTCTTTGGATTCCCTAGGAATTTAGCTACCAGTTTCTTCTCATATTCTCTCTTTACTCTTCTTATTTCCTTTGTCAATTCACCTCTCATGTTCCTACATTCATTTTGCTTTTCACCTTATTTTTAAGCTGGCAAATAACTATACTATTTCTACTTAATTTTACACTCTAGCTCTTTTGTCATCAGGGAGCTCAACTAGTTGTCCTGCTTTTCCTTCTTGTGCGAATTAACACTGATGGTATCCAAAATACTTCATCTCTAAAAGGGACTACTGTTCTGTACAGTTTTGCCACCAATCATTGGTTCTAATTCACCCAGGAAAATTTTTTCTCAACCCCCAGCAATTGGCCCCAAGTGTTTTTGTTCCAGGTGATTTCTTGTTCTTTTCCAGGCTGTAAATAATTATTACATGTTCTTATTTTATAAATGTTGCAGAGACTAGCAGGAAGGAAAAATAAGCGACAACAGCAGCGAGCTTCAGATCAGCAGGGAAGATAAAGCAGTGAGAGCAGCGAGCATGAGACCAGCAACGAGGATAAACGAGTGGTGACAGCAACGAGATGGGGAGTAAGATCATCAGAGACCTGGTGCGATGCTTCAGAGCCCACCCACCACAATTGGAAAAACAAACCCTGCTGTCCCCTCAGGCTTCACAATAAAGAATCAGTAACGATAGACAATTGCCAGTAACAGCCTCAGATTTCTCGGGTGAGAGTCTTCATTCCCCGACGCCAATGTCGTAATCGACAATCGGGCGGACAATCCCTTTTGATGCCGAAATCGGGAGTGGCCCGTTTGTTTGACAGGTTTCTTATGCGCAGCGCCCTCCGAAACGCGTCATCGCCTCACGTGCTGAACGCTGTTGGGATGGCCTCAGCGCATCACTTGAAACCCCTCCCCTGATTCTCCACCCCTAATGTGCCGAGTTCCTGACCGCACGTTTGACGTATGGTCTCAGTGGTCGGGAACCCGGCGCGGCGGCGGCTGGCCGGGGGGGGGGGGGGGGGGGGGGGGGCAGGGAGACAATATCTGGCAGGTCGGCTCCGTGCACGGCCGGCGCCATGTTTTACGGGGCAACTGCTACAGGTCGTCGCTGTATGCATGTGCGGCCACGGACCTGGCAATTCTCTAGCCGTTTATATCGTGGAAGCCGGGTGTTTTATGCGACACGGCTGCTAGCAATCCGGTGACGGGGTGCCGCCAATATTTTTCATGTAAAATGGCACAGATCCTCCGCACTTTGCCTCAGAAACAGAATCCAGCCTCTCATCTCCCTGTGGCAATCCTCTGATGGAAGAGCAGTCAGCATCATTTGGTGAAAGTAACAAACTGGAAAATGTACTTGGCAGCTTCACGTTCAGCACTTGTGGAAGAGCCTGCTTCTTCAGAATTGGCTTCTCAGCCATCAGCAAAGGGGCATCGAATGAAGACACTCCACCTGAATGGATTGTTTGCTGTGTCCTTCCTCTCCCATAGATAGAAGGATGTCAACATAAATGTTCCCTGACTGACATTATTAAACTAACTGAACAGAAACAACTTAAACAAAATGCTCACCAGCTCCTTCCCTTGTGCTGGTATTACCATCTTCATTTACCTCTCTCCCTCACTATTGATCCCTCTTATTCAAGTTTTTAAACCAATTTCTGTTTCTCAAAGAAGTTATATGTAGATTATCTTATTTTTATATTGTTTTACTTATATAATATACAATGTAGAAAATAAGAATGTGTTATGTATTTAATCAAGTTTACTTTTCAGGGGGCGTCACATGGCACAGTGGTTAGTATTACTGCCTCACGATGCTGAGGATCCGGGTTTGAATCCTGGCCCGGGTCACTGTCCACGTGAAGTTTGCACATTCTCCCCGTGTCTGTGTGGGCTTCACCCCCACAACCCAAAGATGTGCAGGTTAGGTGGATTGGCCATGCTAAATTGCCCCTAATTGGAAAAAAAATAATTGGGTACTCTAAATTTATTTTTAAAAAGTTTACTTTTTAGTTCGTAATTAATTGATCTAGCTTGTATTAAGGCTGTTTATATTAAATAAAATTTTTATCCACAGTTTAACCTACATGCCTTGATGTGTTGTGATTATCGATGTGAATGCTTCTTCCAGCTCCAATTACAGACTCAGAGAGAAAAAAAGAGAAAGGCAAGAGAGCATGAAACAGAGCATAAAAACGTTAGAGTGAAATAGCAAAAAAGAGCGGGAGAGAGAGTGCGAGGGAGCAAGACTGAATACCTCAGGCTTTCTGAACAAAATGCCCTGCTCACAGCCTGAACCACAGCGTCCACTTCCTCGTGGGGCGGAATTCTCCGCAACACCCGACGCCATCGTGAAACCCGAAGTGTTTCACGACGGCATCGGAGGCCACTCCTCGCCCCCTATCCCGGGGGGGGGGGGCTAGGAGCGGCGTTCTCGGCCGCCTAGAATGACGCGGCCGGCGGCGTCTAATGACGTCAGCCGTGCATGCGCGGTTGCCGTCATCCCCTCCGCTGCCCTGCAAGACATGGCGGCTTGATTTTGCAGGGAGGCGGAGTGGAAAGAGTGCTTCCCTTGGAGATGCCGGCCCGACGATTGGTGGGCACCGATCGCGGGCCAGTCCCTTCCCGAGCACGGCCGTGGTGCTCAATCCCCTCTCCGCCCCCCCCCCCCCCACCCCCCCCCCCCCCCCCCCCCCACACACGCCACAAACTCACCTTTGGCGGCATGTTCACGCCAGCAGCGACCAGGTGTGGTTGCTGCCGTCGGGAACGGCAGGTTGCTTGGCCCATCCGGGCCGGAGAGTTGCAGGTGGCTGTGAAAAACGGCGACCCGCGATTCTCCGAGTGGCGTGTCGCAAAACGCGACACGCCATTTTGGGGGGGGGGGGTGGGAGAATCACGGGGGAGGGGGCCAGAGCGGCCCTCCCGCGATTCTCCCACCCGGCCTGGGCAGCGGAGAATCGCGCCCATGGTCTCTGTTTCAGTGCCCGCTCCACTTGCAGTCTCGCCCAGAGTCACTGCTTGGCTCAGGGCCTCAGCCTCTGTGACTGCTTGGCTCAGGGCCTCGGTCCCTGTCAACGCACTGTTCGGGGCCTGAGCCTTCTGCAACCACACCACTTACAGCCTCGTTCTCGGAGTCTATTCTGCTCACAGCCCCATCTTCTCGAAGGCCAAATAGGTTGAAGAGAGGAACAGAAAAGAATGTGCAAGACAGATATCAAGTTGATCACACAATTGAAGATCAGCCTGAATTTAGGAGGTTCGGAGTAAATATGAGAAAACAAATAAGAGAAGCAAAAATAAACTAGGGCGGACACTGTCCGTGTGGAGTTTGCACATTCTCCCCGTGTTTGTGTGGGTTTCGCCCCCACAACCCAAAAATATGTAAGCTAGGTGGATTGGCCATGCTAAAATGCCCCTTATTTGGAAAAATGAGTTAGGTACTCTACTAGCATATAAACAAATACAAAAGGCTTCAATTGGCATATAAAAAGTTACAGGGTAGTAAAAGGAGGAGTGGGGCATGGACTGAAAGGGAATTTCCTTACCTTTGTACTCTATTCCTTTAGCTATAAATGCCAACATTCCATTTGCTTTCTTTATTACCTGTTGTACCTGAATACTAGTTTTCTGTGACTCATGCACGAGAACACCCAGATCCCTGAAGTCTCTCCCCATTTATATAACAAGTTGCCTTTCCATTTTTCCGATCAAAAGTAAAGTGATGACCTCACACTTATCCACATTAAATCCATCTGCCGCATTTTGGCCCACTCTCCTAATCCATTGATATCCTTTTCCTCACTGCAACTTGCTGTACCACCGATTTTACTGTCATCTACAAATTTGGCCATCTCTGTATCCAAGTCTGGTTTAGATTGGTTTACGGGGTTTACAGGGCTGGTTTAGCACACTGGGCTAAATCACTGGCTTTTAAGACAGGCAGGCAGCACGGTTCAATTCCCGTACCAGCCTCCCCGAACAGGCGCCGGAATGTGGCGACTAGGGGTTTTTCACAGTAACTTCATTGAAGCCTACTTGTGACAAGCGATTTTCATTTTTTCTTCAAGTCGTTAATATCGACTGTAAATAGTTGTGCCCAAGGACTGAATCCCGTGGCACCCCAATAGTTACATCTTGCCATCCAGAAAAAGACCTACTTATCCTGACTCTCTGTCTTCTATCCTTCAGCCATTCTTCTTTCTAATCTAGTAAATTACCCCTAACCCCATGTGATCTGACCTTATGTATTAACCTTCTGTGCAGCACCGTATCAAACGCCTTTCAGAAATCCAGCTATACTACATCTACAGGATCCCCATTATCCACATGGCTTGTTACATCTTCGAAGAATTCCAGCAAATTAGTCAGACATAATTTACCCGTCATAAAACCATGCTTACTCTGATGGATTGCATTTTGACTTTCCAAATGTCTTAATATTACTTCCTTAATAATGGCTTCTCTCAATTTCCCAACAATAGACGTTAAACTAACTGGTCTGTATTTTCCCAAATTCTACCTCCCTTTTTGAATAAGAGCATTACATTAGCATTTTTCCAATCCACTGGAACCTTTCCCGTGGCCAGGGAATATTTGAATATTATAACCAATGGATCTACTATCTCTGCTGCCACTTCCTTTAACACCCTAGGATGTAGGCCATTAGACCCTGGGGACTTTTCTGCCTTCAATAGTTTGAGTACTTTCCCCTATTGATGCTGATTTTCTAAGTTCCATCCTTTCTATTCCCTCTGAATTGCCTGTTTCTAAAGGGATGGTACTAGTGTCCTTCACCATGAAATCTGAGGAAAAATGTTGATTTAGCATCTGCGCCAATTCTGCGTTCCCTACTATTAACTCTCTGGTTTTATTTTCTAAGGGACGAACATTCACTTCAACAACTCTCCTTACCTTTTATGTACTTCTCGAAGCTTTTGCTATCCTTTATGATCTTTTGCGCTAGCTTTCTTTCGTTATTTCCTGAGGCTCTTTTTATTATATTTTTGGTAACTCTTTGTTTGAAAGTTTCCCAATCTTCCATCCTGCCACTGGCCTTTGCAACATGGTGTATCTTAGTATGGTCTTTATAATGTCCTTAACCTCCTTGCTTAGCCATGGATGTTTGTTATCCCTCTTACCTCTCTGGAATATATTTTGGTTGTGAGAAATCTGATTGTGAAGGTCATTGGTCTCGATACATTCAATGGCCGGCTTTGACTGATTCTCCATGCAATTCGCTACTCTTCCTCAGAAAGCAGACATAATGGCAAATGCCAGATGACAGCCTTGCTATTTCTAATGCAGGACCCACTGAGTTGTATGAATCTACAGTGGTGGATAGCGAGTAGGATTCACATCATAGTACACCCTCAGGATGCTCTATCTCCTCAGAGATCTCCTTATCATCTCTGTTGGGACACCTTCCGGATCTTTAGGAGATTAAATGTCCCAATGCCAATCCGGGCCCCTGAGAGCTGGGCATCACTATCATTCACTGTACAATCTGAGTCAGGCCATTGTAGTGTCACAGCTCAGGCAAATATCGCTGAGAGCTGGGTGAAGCTGCGAAGGGGACATTCTGCGTTGTAACAATTATGTGATTGTGTGATACCGCTTCCAATGCAAGTACATACTTTCTTAAATGTAGAGTCCAAAACTGCACCCAGTACTCAAGATGTGGTCTAAACAAAATCTTGCAAATCTTTATTTCTGTGCTCCAATTCTCTTGCAACATATATCAACATGCCATTTGCCTTTCTAATTGCTTGCTCTAAAGAAAAGCAAGATGGCACCGGAGTGTGGCAACTCTCTGCAAGCTCTCCCCCACAGGTCCTCTTCCTACATCTTTTATAACTGTTCTAACCTTTTAAACCTTAATTCTAACACTAATATAACCTCTCATCCGATGTCTACGTAGTTACTTTGTATATCTATCGTACATCCTATATTTTTCATGTATGGAGCGATCTGCCTGGACTGTACGCAGAATAATACTTTTCACTACCTCGATACACATGCCAATAAATTGAAATCTAAATCTATTTGCTTGCCAGTTTTCTGCATTCCTTGCCCCAGCACTCCCAAGTCCCGATGAACACCAACACTTACAAGTTTATCATCTCTTCAAAAATATATTACTGTTCTATTCTGACAACCGAAGTAAATAACTTCACACTTTCCTAAATAATACTGCACCTGCTATCTTGTTGCCCACTCAATTAACCTGTCCATGTCTCTTTGCACAGTTTCCATATCCTCCCCACAGCTTACCTTTCCACCAAGCCTTTTATCATCAGTAAACTTGCATATGTTACTCTCTTCAAGTTATGGATTGTAAATAACTGAAGCCCCAGCACTGACTGTTGCGGTCCTCGACTATTCACTGCCTGCCAACGTGAAAATGCTCTCCATGTCCCCAGTTTCTGATTGCTATCGTAACCAATCCTCAATCCATGTTACCCCAACTTCATGACCCTTTATTTTGCCTTTTAATCATTTCTGTGGCACCTTATACTACATCTACTATCCCCCTTTATCTCACCTACTAGTTAAATCCTTAAAAAACTCTTAATACATTTGACATATAGACTGCACCTTTAGTAAAACCAGGACTTGTTCCTATCATATAAATCATACAAAACTTTTCTAAGAGCATTGTTAAGACCTCCTTGCTAGCAGATTCCAGCATTTTACCAACAACTGATGGCAGTCAGCAGGGATGTGAGATAGGGAAAGTTAATTAATGGTGGTATTAGCACAATATAGATGGATGTCCTACCTACGGGAAACCAAGATGCAGAAGCAGTTTGGGTAGAAATGAGAAATTATAAATGCAGTAAATCACTTGTGATATTCATGTCCCCTACCAATACCCAGACCATAAGCAAGAGTATAAAGGAAGAAATAATGGGAGCTTGGCAGAAAAGTATGACAATGATTATGAGGCATTTTAGCGTACATATAGAGTGGAAAAATCAGAGGGGCAAAGGTAGCTTAGTTGAGGAATTAATCTAATGTTTTCAGGATAGTTTATTAGAACAACATGTTCTGGAGCCCATGCAAGAGCAGACTATACTGGAACTAGTATTGTGCAATGACATAGAATTAATTAATACCTCATAGTGAAGATGCCTCTTTGCAGCAGCAATCATAATATAATTGAAGTTTGAGGGAGAGAAGAAAGGGGAAACACCAGCATCTTAAACATAAGTAAGGCCGGTTTTGGGGGCATGAAAGAAGATCTAGCTGATGGAAAATTAGGTTAAGGAATAAGTCAAAAGAGATGCCGTATCAGACATTTGAAGGAATATTTCAGAATACATAGGATAGATACATTCCAATGAGAAATACAAATTCCAAGGGGAAGATCCACCACCTGCGGTTAACTAAAAAAGTTACAAATGATAATTATCAAATGCAAATAAAAAGCATATAATCAGGGAAGGAGGGGTGGCAAGTCGGAAGATCAGACAGAATATAAAAAATGCAAAGAATTACTCTTAAGTTCAATTAGGAGGAAGAAATTAGAGGACGAAAGAATGCTAGCCAGAAATCTGAAACTGGCAGTAAGATTTTCCACAGATACTGAAGAACGAAAAGTGTTAACAAAGTGAGCTTTGGTCCAATAGAAACAGTCAGGAATTAATAAGGAACTGGCTGATAAAATGAAAAATAATTTGGCATCATTGTTCATTAAAAAAATAACATCACAGAAATAACTAAATCAGGAAACGGGAGGGAGGAACTCAAGAAAATTACGATCACCAGGGAAGTGGTACTGAGAAAATTGATGGAATTGTGGGCTAACAAGTCCATGGGTCCTGATGGACTTCAAACTAGAGTCTTAAAAGAAGTGGCAAATGAGATAGTTGATGCATTGACTTTACACCAGATTTGGGGATGGTCCCATTAGATTGGAAAGTAGCAAATGTAACCCCTTTATTCAAAAAGGGAGACAAAAAGCAGGAATCTGTCGGCCAGTTAGCTTAACATCTGTCAGAGGGAAATTGTCAGAAACTAATAATTCAAGAATTTATAGCAGAGTACTTAGATTGTTTTTTTATTTATGAAATGTGGGCATCACTGGCTAAACCAGCCCAAGAAACAGTGATATAGTTCAAGTCGGCATGATGTATGATTTAAAGGGGCACCTCCAGGTGATGTTCCTATGTATCTGTTGATCTCATCCTTTTAGATGGTCGTTGTCGTGGGTTTGGAAGATGCTGCTGCAGGAGACTTGATGAGTTCCTGCAGTCCACCTTGGAGATGGTACTCACTGCTGTTACTATGCGTCAGTGGTGGAGGGAGCAAATGTTTGTGGAATGGGTGCCAAACAAGCGGGCTGCTTTATCCTGGATGGTGTCAACCTTGAGCATTGTTGGAGCTGCACTCATCCAGGCAGGTGGAAAGTATTCCATCACATTTCTGACTTGTGCTTTGCAGATGGTGGACAGACGTTGGAGAGTCAGGTGGTGAGTTTCTTGCTGCAGAAATCCTCCGACCTGTCCTGTAGCCACAGTATTTATATGCTAGTCCAGTTGAGTTTTTGATTAATGGTAATTTTCAGGATGTTGGTGGTAGTCAATTTTGCAATAGTAATTCAATTGAATGTCAAGGCGTAATGGTTGACTTGTCTCTTGTTGGAGATGGTCATTGTCTGTCACTTATGTAATGCAAATGTTACTTGCCACTTGTCAGCCCAAGCCTGGATATTGTCCAGGTCTTGCCACATTTGGACATGGACATGGACTGTGGAGTCATAAATGGCGCGGAACATTGCACAGTGACCAGCGAACATCCCCATTTGATGGAAGGGAGGTCATTGTTGAAGTAGCTGAAGATGGTTGAGCCTAGGACACTACCTGAAGAACTCCTGCAGTGATGTCCTGCAACTGAGCTGACTGACCTCCAAACAGCACAACCATCATCCTTTGTGATCATGTATGATTCCAACCAGAGAAGGGTTTTCCACCTGATTTTCACTGACTCCAGTTTTGCTAGGGCTCTTTGATGCCGCACTGTGTCAACTGCTAAGTTGATGTAAAGGGCAGTCACCCTCACCTCACCTCTGGAATTTAGCTCTTTTGTCCTTGTTTGAACCAAGGCTGTAATGAGGTCTTGAGCTAAGTGGCCCTCACGGATCCCAAACTGAGTTGGTTATTGCTAAGTGAGTGATCCCTTCCATTACGTTACTGATGAGTAGGCTGATGGGGCGGTAATTGACTGGTGGGATTCGTCCTGCTTTTTGTGTACAAGACATACCTGGGCAATTTTACACATTACTGCGCTGATACCAGTAACATAGCTGTACTGGA
This sequence comes from Scyliorhinus canicula, assembly GCF_902713615.1. NCBI lineage: Eukaryota > Metazoa > Chordata > Chondrichthyes > Carcharhiniformes > Scyliorhinidae > Scyliorhinus > Scyliorhinus canicula. The sequence goes on along the minus strand of NC_052148.1, from coordinate 204,687,948 downwards.
ACAGTATGGCTAGGAGCATGACAAGTTCTGGAGCACAAGTCTTCGGTAGTATTGCCGGAATATTATCAGGGCCCATAGTCTGTGCAGGATCCAGTACCGTCAGCCACTTCTTGATAGCATGTGAAGTGAATCCAATTGGCTGTTGACTGGCTCTGTGATACAGGGACCTCCGCAGAAGGCAGAGACAAATCATCCACTTTGCACTTCTGGGTTGAAATTCGTTGCGAATGCTTCAGCCTTATCCTTTGCATTCATGTGTTGGGCTCCTCCATCATTGAGGACGGGGGATATTTGTGAAGCCTCCTCCTACAGTGAGCTGTTTAATTCTCCATTCACAGCTGGATGTGACAGGAGTGCAAAGCTTATTTGTGGAATTGCTTAGCTCTGACTTGTTGCTTACAATGTTACATCACCTGATGAAGGAGCTGTGCTCCGAAAGCTAGTGATTCAAAACAAACCTGTTGAACTTAAGACTTTTTACTGTGCCTACCCCAGTCCATCTCCACATCATAATGTAATTAGGTTTAGGTTAACTGGAAATGGACAAGAAAGAAATCCAGATTTAAAATAATTCATTGGCTGGGGCAGGGCCATAGACAAGAATGGATATGGGCCAGATAAATTGGGATGAAAAATTGGCAGGCAAAACTTCAATGGAACAACAAAAGGAGATAATTCAGGTGCAATTGAGGTATACTTCCATGTGGGGGAAAGGTAGGGCAAACAAATCGAGAGGTCGCTGGCTCATGAACCAGACAGGTATTAAGATATAAGCAAAAAATGGATGTAAATGACAGATGTCAGGTGGACAACACAGTTCAGAACTAACCAGAATACAATCAAACAATTCAATGGAAAGGAAGGATATACTCTCAGCGTCTTGTGGCAATATATGTTACTCAACTAATATGGCCAAAAAAATATATTAATGAGTTAATGGTCCCATTTTCTGTTTGTGGAGTTCGCTGTATGCAAATAGGATACCATATCTGCCTACATAACATCAGTGACTGCACTTCAAATGTAATTAATTGGCAATGAAACACTTTGGAACATTGTGAGTAAATGAATGCCACTGTATAAAAGCAAGTTCTTTCTCTTATTTGTAAATTCAATTTTATTCTTATATCCAATATTTATATACACAACCTGAAATTACATTTGCCTTGTCTTTCCCATCTGCACTCATATGTTCTAAGATCTATATTTCTGTATCCCTAGATTTCTGGGCTGGCATTCTCTTTTCCCGCTGGCAGCGCACCCCTGGCCCTGCGTTTCCTGGCGGTGTGGGTGGCTTCAATGGGAAATCCTATTGACAAACAGCAGAGAATCCTGCCGCCAGTGAACAATGCGCCGCCGGGAAATACGCGGCTGGCGAACCAGCGAATCATGCCCGATCTTCCACTATGCTGACTCTACGCATTTTGGCAAAGATCAATGTCACTCTACTGGTACCTGGCTCTAAATCAGTTATGCGTTTCAACATAGACACCAGGGCACGCTACTACATACAACCCATCGACCTATATAGTTTAAATTCTGGCTGCCTTTTTGACTTTAATAATATCACTTGCGCCTGTCCACATAGAATCATAGAATCCCTCAAGTGCAGGAGACCAGTCAGCCCATCGCCCCTGCACTGACCCTCTGAAAGAGCACCCGATCTAGGCCCACTCCCACGTCCTATCCCCACCTAACGTGCACATCTTTGTACACTAAGGGGCAATTTAGCATGGCCAATCAACCTAACCTGCACATCTTTCGACTGTGGGAAGAAACCGGAGCACCCGGAGGAAACGCTCACAGACACGAGGAGAATGTGCAAACTCCACACAGTCACCCAAGGCCAGAATTAAACACGGGTCCCTGGCGCACTTAGCCACCAAGCCACACATCTTCCCCAATGGTACAAAATCCACTTCTGTCAGTGTACTGTTATTCATTGAGGTATATTTCTAAAATGTTGATACAAAGACTTCTCTGAATTCAGATGAACAGCTTCAACTTGCACTGACATTGTGTTAGCTCATGCTGAACTGCAAGTGTAAATTTTAACTTGTTCTGCAGTTTGATAAAAAAAAGGGATAAAGTACATACAGCATTTAATCCTGGGTTTCATATCGACAATAAATACATACCCTATATATGCATTCATACTTTGAACACTTGCAGGGAAAGGATTTCCGCTATCCATGTCTGTGATGCCCGCTTCTTTCAGCAAGTCTTTCTAGCGAAAAGATAAAAAGGTGCTTACAATCCATCATTGCTAGCTGCAAAAAGAGTGCTCTTTTGTCCCCAATTAGAAACTGAATTACATTTATGCACCATGATTCAATTATCCCCCACCTCTATCCCCACTTCACCTAAAGGCTGCACTTGGTCTTGACTCCCTGATTGGTAGTAACAAGTCGTAGAGAGGCAAATTATTTGAGGAAAAATCCTTTCACCAGAGGGTGGTGGGAATCTGGAATGCACCGCCTGGGAGGGTAGTAGAGGTGGGGAACCTCACAACCTTTAAAAAGTACATGGATGAGAACTTGAAATGTCATAACATTCAAGGCTATGGACCAAGCGCTGGAAAGTGGGATTAGTGTAAACTTAATGTAGTTTTGTCAGTGCAGACTCAAACGGGCCTCTGCTGTACTGTACAAAATGCCAAGATTTTCTAGCTATGGTATTAGGAGGCAACAGATTTCTCTACACTCATTAATACTGATGCAATATGTGACAGCTAACTCTGCATTTTTAAATTCATTTTTGATCAATTTAAATTAACTTGAACAAAGAAAGCCTGAGGAGAGAAGGTAGCTCTACATTAGAACAGTGACCATACATTAAAAGTACATCACTAACAAGGACATAAGTACTTTAGGCCATCCCAAAGTTGTGAAAAGCATTCTATAAACATATTTTCTTCTTTAATTGTAATGGAAACAATTTCAATATAAAATCACATCCGAAATATATAATAAAACTTCTAGGAGATATTTAAAATTTTGTGTAACTTGTCATTCTGATGGAGGCCCATTATTTCAAGTCTCTATTGAATTTGGGGAACTCTGGATCCTTTATCCAGGTCACATGGGCAGACGTTCCCAAAGAAAATGGCAGTGTCAGGTCCTGACTGAAAACCCATGTGTTTCCCCCGAACAACACAGCCAGGTTTTCACTCTAGATCTTCTGACACTCAAAAAAAAGCAGGGGAGGATATTTTACGCCGTCATTCCATCAGCGACTGATAGAGCCAGCAAGCTCAGCACAATAGAGATCGACCCCCAACCCTAAACGACAGAGGGGCAACCTTCCCCCCCACCACACAACGTTTAGGTCAGCCCCTTCCCCTTGCAATTACTGGCAATGGGTATCATTCCCCAACCCCCATCATCGTTGACATCAGGGCATGATCCCCTACCCTCCATTGTCCCCCCACCGGCCACAATGAGAACCCCCACTATGCTGTTCCCTGGAGGCTTTTCAATGGAACATTCAAAGCTGGGTATAGCCTTTGGGTGATGAGGGACATGGCCTTCACCATCCAGGAGCTATATTCACTTTTGAGTCCCTGGCGTGGGCATCACGACTGGCTTCCATTTTTTTGGAAACCAGTGGTGATTCCTACTGGCATTAGGTCATATTGGTTTTTGGGGGGGGGGGGGGGGGGGGGGGGGGAATCGACGACCCTGGCAGCAATTGTGTAAACTGAGATATTGCTGCTGCAAATCCCATTGTGGCCCTCTCCCTCTCACGAGAGTTAGTGACCATAATGGGATTTGTGTCCACGGTGAAGGGCCCAGAAATTCACGGCCAATGTTTTTAATCTTTTCAATCTGTATACATTACTCTTGTGCTCTTGTGGTTTCCAAGTCGTAACATAAACTTGTAGCTCTTTGTCAGTTTACAAATATATTTCTGGCTTTTGACAGTTAAAGGGATATATCCTATGGTAGTTAAGCTGAAATTTACCAAGGAATTTCTCCTTACAAGTTTATGTTTTCAGGAAAGAGCAGCAGGTTTCCCCCACTGACAGTTCCCATGCCAGGCTACGGTGTTTTAGAATTCAGTCCAAATGGTCAGTGTGTGGCTTCCTTAGAAAATGAGAATGCAGTTTTTATAGTGTAACTAAATGTTTGAAAATGGAGGGAATTGGCTCCATGTTTACAGATCAAACTAAACTAGGAAGTGAAATTGTCAAGAACAGAAAACTGCATACGGCCATTTTATGGCTTAGGCAAATGGCAATGGAAATTTAATGCAACAACTGTACAATAGTACACTGGATGTAACAGCAACAGTTCAGAGTGTAAACTAAACCGGAAAAGTACAGCAAAGGGGGTTTAGATGAACAAATGGATTTTACTTCAACAGTCTCATTAGTAACCTAAATTTTGGGCGGGATTCTCTGGCCGGAAATTCCCGCGGTCAATGAATCTTTACATGGTCTGTGTCCGGCCCATGGTGGTCTTGCAGTGGGTGGGGCAGAAGAATCCAGCCCTTTACAACTATATAAAAATGTGCAACAGTACCCAAAAGAACAAAGAAAAGTACAACGCAGGAACAGGTCCTTCGGCCCTCCAGCCCTGTGCCGATCACAATGCCCCAACTAAAACAAAACGTTCTGCCCTTACTCGGTCAGTACCTCTCTATTTCCTCCCTATTCATGTATCCATCCAGGTGCCTCTTAAATGTTGCTAAAGAACCAAAGGTTAATTTTTAAAAAAAATTTAGAGTACCCAATTATTTTTTTCCAATTAAGGGGCAATTTAGCGTGGTCAATCCACCTACCCTGCACATCTTTGGTTTGTGGGGGTGATGAAACCCACGCAGACACGAGGAGAACATGAAAACTCCACATGGACAGCGACCCAGGGCTGGAATTGAACCCAGGTCCACAGCGCCGTAAGAACAAAAGGTTGATAATCCATCCACCTAAATTAAATCTTTAAATACAAAACCTAATGCAACTTTATTATGCTGTGACAGACTATAACTCATCTCAATTTATAATGCAGAAATTAATTCTAAATGGAGATCAATTAATTCTAAATGGAGATCAATTAATTCTGAATGGAGATCAAGTAACAATCACATCAGGAAAAGAGAGAGGCAGCAGACCCTTCAATACTCTGGAAACACTATTTGGCAAGAGCCCTGTGAGATCGTGACAGATAGGACACAGGATGGGGCCAATCTTTCTATTTGCTTGGTGAAATAAAGGATAAACTTAATTGTTTGGTTCATTGTCAGAATTTAATGGGTTGTGGTCAGCAAGTATCCATCTGAACATTCTATCTAAGATCAGTTTTCTCATCTGCACAGTTAGGACTTGACTGTCACTTGATACTCCTCAACTACCAGCTCTGATCCAAGTGAATTGACAGGAACAATGGGCTCAACTAATCCATCTAAAAATATACTTCAAAAGAACGGAGAAAGTACCTGATCAACTCTGGATATGTAACATTTACAGTGATGGGCTGTCAATCTATCAAATGAAACACAAACTGGGCATGTCCATCTGCTAGAAATAAGCCTGTGGGGTTACTGCTGTTATGTGTTTCCTTCATTGCCATCGGCACATACCTCATTTAATGATGCAGCTAATAATGCTGTTGAAAACTGAAATACATTGCTCCTGGGATAGAAGCACTGAGTGCTCAATTTAGTGGAATGCTTTCATCTGCTGTTTGTTAAGAGTGACTAAACCCACATTTCTTCAGTTTACTGATGTGTGAAGAAGGCCACCTTATTATGCTTTAAACTCCTGAAAATAAGGTGAAAATTATAGCATACTATTTTTGCTACAAAGAGGAAGAACACACTTAAAAGCACACCAGTTCTCTGTGTTGCTGGAAGCATAACATCTGTGTAATATTGCTTCCTGTCTGTATACAATAGTTGATTGGAATTTTAAAAAGGAAATGCTGGAAATGTTTGTCATGGTGAAATATTTATCCTGCGAGCTAAATATATTCAAGGAAATTTAAAAAAAGTTCATAATGCTGAAGATATGAAATGTTTTTGTCAAAAAGGTTAAAGAGAAAAGGAAATTCTACTTTTATTTCAAACAATACTATTTAGGAAGGCTTCAATCTTTACATTATTTCAATATTAGGAATATAATAATAATGGTCATTGTGGGCAGCACGGTAGCACAGTGGTTAGCATTGTCGCTTCACAGCTCCAGGGTCCCAGGTTCGATTCCCGGCTTGGGTCACTGTCTGTGCGGATCTGCACGTTCTCCCTGTGTCTGCGTGGGTTTCCTCCCACAGTCCAAAGATGTGCAGGTTAGGTGGATTCGCCATGCTAAATTGCCCTTAGTGTCCAAAGGGGTTGGGTGGGGTTGCTGGGTTACGGGTGTGGGGCGGAGTTCTGGGCTTAAATGGGGTGCTCTTTCCAAGGGCCGGTGCAAGCTCGATGGGCCAAATGGCCTCCTTCTGCACTGTAAATTCTATGTTCTATGTAAAGTGTCTGGCTGCAAATTTCAGATGCACGGTGCCTATAGTTTTGGTGCTTTAGTTGCCCATTATAAAGACTACAACCCCCGGATGCTATTTTTGTGCTGGTGTTAACATGGGCTCTGCGCTCTAAGTTTGCAGAGTAGGCAGTTTGTGATGTCCGACAGTGGAGAGATTTGAAGCAGTCACTGCCCTTTAAAACCATACCCCTCCAGTGAACGCCCTCTTTTAAACACAAACAGCTGAACTTGCAGGATCGAAAGAACCCCTACTGGCACTATTTAAAGGATCATCAACTGATTTCAGATTAGTTGCTGACTGACTGGCTCTGAGTTTATAGACATGCTGTGAGTATCTACTGCTATTTAGAGTTGGTGAAGTCAACAATGGTGCTGCACAGGAGGAAGGTGTTGGTTTTGATTTTATGGGTTCTGGTCAGACCACTTGCCCCAGTCGTGGATGCTATAGCTGCCACCCTCCTTGCCTTACAGCATGGCAGTGAGATTGAACAACGGCAGCACAGGAAAGGACAAGCTATTTGCAGTGGGGAGGAGAAAGGAGGTGGCGGATGCTGGGATTTTCCAGCCCCGTTGTGGATGGAGGGATGTGGCAGGTCAGCAAAATGTCTGACTTTCGGCAGGACCAGACGATTTTGGCTGTGGGCATAGTCGGGAAACGCCACCTATGTGCACCACCTTCATTTCACAAAGGATGTACCCACGGATACCTACAGGTCTTTTAGCCGTACATCAATGCTAGAATCTATTCTTAATTTTGGTCACATACTCTTTACAGATAACCAAACAAATACTAATTATAATAAAGCTGGTTATTGAACAATTAGTGTCATGGTACATCATGGTTATTACATTTTAAAATTGTCAACACTGGAGATAATTGTACAGGAGAAACCATTTGATATATTTTCTGGTTGATGTACTATTAAAGAACACACACTTTCGACATACCATCAACATTAGATCATCTCCTGTCACAACTCCAATCTTCACGTCCAAATCTGCTTTCTTAATTACCCCCTGTAGAGCAGCAGCACAGGCGTGAGGGTTTACACCTCCAGCATTGCATACTACACGGATACCTGAAGTAAACAAAAATTAGGTTTTAATTTGTGGACTTGATTTTAAAACATGTTCAAAAATTTCAATTTCAAATGTTCAAAAATAAAATAAAGTTTTATTGATTGTCATTTTGATTTATTTCCCCTCTTTCCTCTTCTAAAATGTGTTGCCTTTTTTCTTTCAGAATTGCCTGCTACCCCGACTCTTTATCTTTTTGGGACTTCTTCAATTGGGAAATGAGATGGTGAGAGTCGGTCAAGTATCTTACTGTGGAGCCTCCCGTACCAGCCTCCCCGGACAGGCGCCGGAATGTGGCGACTAGGGGCTTTTCACAGTAACTTCATTGAAGCCTACTCGTGACAATAAGTGATTTTCATTTTTCATTTCATGGTTGAGACCGATTTCGTCTTCTTGTTCGATATCCATGTGTGTGCACATCCAAGCCACTGTCAGGGAATGAAGTAGAACTTCCTGCATTTCTTTGAATAGTGCCATGGGATATTTTACACCTACTTCATCAGGAAGCATGTTCATGCAGCTATCCTAAAAATGCAGCTAAGATTATGGACTCTGTTATAGAGTTGCATGAACCTAAGACTTTCTGATTTAAAGCTCTGCCCCCTGAAAAGCAACGTACTCTAGGAGTATGCTGCAAAACTTATCCACGGCCTCAGGCCATTACTCCGTCCAGGACCGGCCAAGCTCCCGACAGCGTGGGACACGTGAGGTCTCACTCGTCGGGAACGCAGCGTGGCGGCTGCGGACTCAGTCCAGCACCGCCACAGTCGGGGGTAGGCCGATCCACAGGCTTCAATCGGGGCTGGGGGCACTGCAGGGGGGCAATCTGGGGTGCGTGTGCGGCCGAAGGGTGGTATTATTTTTGCAGTCCGGGTCCGCGGGCTGCGTCCGCCATGAAGCACGGCATGACCGCTGCAGGGCCCCGCTGTGTGCATGTGCGGCTGCAGACCTGGCAATTCTGCAGACCATATCGGCAGCTAGAGCTGGGAGATCTACGTTGCCTGGCTGCTTCCCCCCACCAGCCGCCGAACAGGGAATCAGTGGTCAGTTTGCCTGGCATAAAACACCACCGTGTTCACGCCGGCACGGGGACTTAGTCTCTCAAATGGAGAATCGAGTCCCATGTCTTGCAAACGTAATGAGGTAGACTTTTCAGGGATGACAACTACAGCCTTAGCCCTGTTCATCAGTTTGCGCAATGTACAGCGCAAAATGATCTGACCAGGGTAACCAGTATCCCACAAGAATATGTTACGCCTGTTTTAGCTAAACAAAAGAATTGAAAGCCATTCACTGGTTCATTCCTCAGGGCAATGCCTTGACCAATCAGTGTCAAGCTACCTGGTTTAAATCTTAAAACAATGCTTGGTAGTTAACTGTCAGTCACCATTAACTGGTGCATTTTCAATGGCCTCATCTCTACCAGATTCCATTGTCAACTAATCAGCACCCTCTTTTCTACAGTATAAAGTTGTAATCTTTCCTAACATTGGTATTCTTGCAATTGTCCTGATGAGTGCAAGACAAAAAGCTTCAACAAAACAATTTTTCAACAATGTTCAAATATCATTATTTTGTTAGAGTGAAATTCAGTTCAGAATTTATGCACATTGTAATTGTCACTCTAAAAAAAAATCAGTCAGTATTTAGTGCATTCTAAGAGATGTTATTTGTTAATGCCAGATGTGTCTTGTTTTTCACTGTATTTGTTTGAATTTGTTTATGGAGGAACATAATCGTATTCATTAAAGTGAAAGAGGATCCAAGACATCACTGTGAAGCAGAAGCATTAGGAGCGGGAGCGCACAACAGGCTTCAGAAATTTCTCAAAGAGTTCCATGAAAAGAAAAGTTATATATGTAGGACAATGGTTTTAAGTGTCCCAAAATGAAAGATTGGTTGAAAATTTGTCTGCTATCTATGGACCTTCTTTGAACAGATTAGGACAGTCGATAAATATTTTTCTTTTAGTGTTATTTAAGATTTTAAGAATGGAATGCCAAGTCATAAGAACATGGGCATGTGGACGGCACTGTGGCACAGTGGTTAACACTGCTGCCTCACAGCTCCAGGGATCCGGGTTCAATTCTGGCCTCAGGTGACTGTGTGGAGTTTGCACTTCTCCCCATGTCTGTGTGGGTTTCCTCCGGGTGCTCCGGTTTCCTCCCACAATCCAAAGATGCGTAAGTTAGATGGATTGTCCATACTAAATTGGCTCTCGGTGTCCAAAAGGTCAGGTGGGGTTACTGGGTTACAGGGATAGGGTGGAGGTGTAGGCTTAAGTAGGGTGCTCTTTCCAAGAGCCGGTGCAGACTCGATGGGCCGCATAGCCTGCTTCTGCATTGTGGGGATTCTATGAAGAACATAATAACTAGGAGCAGCAGTAAACCATCTGGCCCCTCGAGCCTGCTCCACCATTCAATAAGATCATGCTGATCTTTTTGTGGAGTCAGCTCCACTTACCTGTCCACCCACCATAATTCCTTTACTGTTCAAAAATCTATCTATCTTGGCCTTAAGAACATTCAACGAGGTAGCCTCAACTGCTTCACTGGGCAAGGAATACCACAGATTCACAACCCTTTGGGTGAAGAGGTTCCTTCTCAACTCAGTCCTAAAATTGCTCCCCTTTATTTTGAGGCTATGCCCCCTAGTTTTAGTGTCACCCACCAGTGGAAACAACCTCCCTACTTCTATCTTATTTAGTCTCTTCATAATTTTATATGTTTCTATAAGGTTCCCCCTCATTCTTCTAAATCCAATGGCTATACTCCCAGTCTACTCAGTCTCTCATAAGCCAATCCTTTCAACCCTGGAATCAGCCTAGTGAATCTCCTCTGCACCCCCGCCAATGCCAGTACCATACTTTCTCTAGTAAGGAGACCAAAACTGTCCACAGTAGTCCAGATGTGGCCTCACCAGCACCCTATGCAGCTGCAGCATAACCTTCCTGTTTTTAAACTCCACCCCCCTAGCAATGAAGGACAACATTCAATTTTCCTTCTTAATTACCTGCTGCACCTGCAAACCAACTTTTTGCAATCCATGCACAAGTACACCCAGGCCTCTCTGCACAGCAGCGTGCTGCAAGTTTTTACCATTTAAATAATAGTCCATTTCGCTGTTATTCCTACCAAAATAGATGACGTCACATTTACCAACATTGTATTCCATCTGCCAAACCCTTGCCCACTCACTTAAATGATCTTTGCAGACTTCAGTGCCCTCTGCACACTTTGCTCTACCACTCATCTTCGTATCATCTGCAAAATTTGACACATTACACTTGGACCCCAACTCCAAATCATCTATGTAAATTGTAAACAATTGCGGTCCCAACACTGATCCGCGGCACATCAATAGCCACTGATCAACCAGAAAAACACCCATTTATTGCCACTCTTTGCCTTCTGTCAGTTAACCAATCCTCAATCCAAGCTAATACATTACCCGTAACTCCGTGCACCTTCATCTTATGCAGCAGCCTTTTGTGCCGCACTTGTTGAATGTCTTCTGGAAATCCAGATACACCAAATCCACCAGTTCCACAGTGACCACCGCGCTCTTAATGTCCTGTTATGGGCGGCATGGTACCACAATGATTAGCACTGTTGCTTCATAGCGCCAGGGGCCCAGGTTTGGTTCCAGGCTTGGGTCACTGTCTGTGCGGAGTCTACACTTTCTCCTCTTGGCTGCGTGGGTTTCCTCCGGGTGTTCCGGTTTCCTCCCACAAGTCACGAAAGACGTGCTGTTAGGTGAATTGGACATTCTGAATTCTCCCTCAGTGTACCCAAACAGGGATTTTCACAATAACTTCATTGCAGTGTTAATGTAAGCCTACTTATAACAATAAAAATTGTTATTATAAAGAATTCCAGTAAAATAGTGAAACATGACCTGCCTTTCATGAACCCATGCTGTGTTTGCCTGATAGGACAATTTCTATCCAGATGTCTCGCTATTTCTTCCTTGATGATAGATTCAAGCATTTTCCCCACTACAGAAGTTAAGCTAACAGGCCTATAGTTACCCACCTTTTGTCTACCTCCTTTTACAAACAGTGGCATCACATTTTCTGTTTTCCAATCTGCTGGAAATGCCCTAGAGTCCAATGAATTTTGGTAAATTACCACAAGCGCATTTACTATTTCCCCCGCCATCTCTTTTAGTAACCTGGGATGCATTCCATCAAGGCCAGGAGACTTGTCTACCTTTAGCCCCATTAGTTTGCCCAACACCACCTCATTAGTGATAATGATCATTTCTAGGTCCTCACCTGCCAAAGCCTCCTTGCCATCAATTATTGGCAAGATGTGGAGATGCCGGCTGGGGGAGCACAGTAAGAAGTCTGACAACACCAGGTTAAAGTCCAACAGGTTTGTTTCAAACACGAGCTTTCGGAGCACTGCTCCTTCCTCAGGTGAATTATTGGCAAGTTATTTGTGTCTTCCACTGGGAAGCCCGACACAAAATACCTGTTCAATGCCTCGGCCATTTCCTCATTTTCCATTATTAAATCCCCCTTCTCATCCTCTAAAGGACCATGTTTACCTTAGCCACTCTTTTTGTTTTATTTATTTGTTATCATTTTTATATTCTGAGCTAGTTTACTCTAAATCTATCTTACTTTTCTTTATAGCTTTTTTTGTGGCTTTCCGTTGACCTTTAAAGATTTCCCAATCCTCGAGTTTCCCGCTAATCTTTGTCACTTTGTATGCATTTTCTTTCAATTTGATACTCTCCTTTATTTCCTTAGATATCCATGGCCGATTTTCCCTTTCCCTAGTCTTCCTTTCACTGGTATATACTTTTGCCGCGCACTGAAAAATCACTTCGAAAGACCTCCTCAATTGTCCAACCATAAAGTCTTTGCTCCCAGTCTACCTTAGCCAACTCCTCCTTCATCCCATTGTAGTCTCTTTTGTTTAAGGAAAAAGCATTGCTTTTGGGTTTTACTTCTCACCCTCCATCTGTATTTTAAATTCAACACTTCAATAGAACACTTCACACTTTAGATAACAATTAAACAGTCCAAATTCAGGCAAAGTATGGCTCTGATATAGAATGTAAGTTCTCTCTATTCTGTTCCAAAACTATGCCTTTGCTTAATCCTCAAAGGAGCAAGCCATATTGCTCCAGTGTGAATCGTTTTCTTCTCTCATACCAGTTAGCATAATGACCTTTCTGAATAACAGTGCAAATTAGTGCAAACCTATTCTAAATTCAAGGCAGTGTAAATGAGAATTGAAGGAAGCAAATTTGTATATTTTGTAATTTTCTGAGAAAATAATACAGTGAACTGCTGGTAGAATACAGGGGATATACTTAATGTCGTACTTTTTCTTTTAGTTAGTCTACTGCTATAATGAGTTTAAAGAATATAAACTGCAGTTTGATAAAGCAGTAAGTAAATAAACCATGGATATAATTTAATTACCTCTTTTATGAATATCCTTAATAAATGGGGCCATTGCAACCTCCACAAAATCAGGCACATATCCGTGGTTCTGGTTAAAAAAAAGAAAGATTTTACTATTTCAGTACACATGGAATCAATAATAATAATAAGGAAACTTTGTTTAATAATCACAACGTAAAGTTATATTAAAATGAATATTAAGCACAGGACCTTGACCCAGTTGACTGGGGCAGCACAGTAGCACAGGGCAGCACGGTAGCACAAGTGGATTGCACTGTGGCTTCACAGCGCCAGGGTCCCAGGTTCGATACCCCACTGGGTCACTGTCTGTGCGGAGTCTGCACGTTCTCCCCGTGTCTGCGTGGGTTTCCTCCGGGTGCTCCGGTTTCCTCCCACAGTCCAAAGACGTGCAGTTTAGGTGGATTGGCCATGCTAAATTGCCCATAGTGACCAAAAAGGTTAGGAGGGGTTATTGGGTTATGGGGATAGGGTGGAAGTGAGAGCTTAAGCGGGTCGGTGCAGACTCAATGGACCGAATGGCCTCCTTCTGCACTGTATGTTCTATGTTCTATAATATATAAAAATAGAGTGGAGAAATATTCTGATTAAAGGTCACCAAAGTAAAATGCTAACTGTTTCTCGCTCCATAGAGTATTTTCAACATTTTCTGTTTTACTGGAGAAATGCAGATTCAGCTTCTTATCAGCGGACAATTCCCATTTTAGCCATGTCACTGCAGAGAGTTGCCCAGTGAAGTTTAGTTGCCCACCCCACCCAGCCCCTCTATGGGAGAATGGGGATGACAGGAGAATTGGTGTTGAGGTGCACTTCTGGAAAAAAAAATCTGTAAAATTATGGGAACATTGGCCAAGGGAAAATGTATGATCAAATAAAACCAGCACATAACTTGGATCTTCAATTAAATATCTGATAAAGCACATTCGACAATTTGATCTTCAAAATGTGAAGAGACCAAGGCCCGAGAGCATCAATCTCTGATTGAGAGAGCAGCACGCTAGCACAGCGGTTAGCTCTGCTGCCTCACAACGCCAGGGACCCAGGTTCAATTCCGTGACTGTCTGCGTGGAGTTTGCAAATTCCGCCCGTGGGTTTCCTCTGGATGCTCGGATTTCCTCTCACAGTCCAAAGATATGCAAGTTACGTGGTTGGCCATGATACATTGTCCTTTAGCGCCCAAAGATGTGCAGCTTTGGTGGATTGGCATATGATCAATATGCAGGTTTACCGGTATAGGGTGGGGGAGTGGGCCTAGGTAGTGTTCTCTTTCGGAGGGACGGTGCAGATGCAATGGGCTAAATGGCCCCCTTCTGCACTGTGGGGATTCTATGGGAATCTCATATGGAGAGTTACTGTGTATCCAGTTAAAATGGCAGGGGAAGTGGGCAAGTCTACTATCTGCATCTGCAACACTTTTCAGAAAGCTTCCCTGAACCAGCAGAACGAGCTGGAGAGAGTGACAGCTCCTGAAGATTCATGCAGCAGCAAGGCACCATGTGCACGTACCAGGGACAGAGGAGCCGATAATGTAGCTTCACTAGGGGCTTTGTACAGGACGCTTCCACTGTTCAGTCTGCAATTTTACTGCCCTGTAACGCCCCTGAACATTTGCCCTGCATCAGTGGGTTGGAAGGGATCATTACTCACAGCTGGAAACATCACTTCAAGGAGGAAAAACATAACAATGGCATTTCCCCATCACCCCACCTAAAGCAGCAGCCCTCCTGAAAAACAAACTTCTTTGGCACCACCTATGAAGATTGCCCTAGAATTAATGAACCTGATCCCTAATGCAGCACAGCTACAGATGGTACACTAATGTCCTCACTTGCTCCTCAATCCCTTGAAATGGAACCTTTGGACACACTGTGTACTATGACCTGGCTACATTCCTATGGTTGAATAATTAAAAACATATTCTCACAGAAGATTTAGCTTTAGCAGCTGCGAGCAGTGACATGGTGATTTCAGACAGGTAGTCAAACACCAGAAAATCCAGGTTTCCCCCATACACCAGCTGTGGAACTAAAAAAGGTGAAAATTATTTTTGCATACAGATGTACAAATGCACTGAAACATTTAATGTTACAGAACTGATTATGTATATACCCTCACGACATTCATGTGATGATTCATGTAAAGAGATCGGAGATTTTGTTCTAACATTTTTACAATGTAATTCGGACCACACTGCACATGAACATACAGTGCCAAAGAAACCTGAAGTGTGGTTTTAATGAGAGTGGGATGCATTTACAATTCCTTGTTTCTCTGCTATATCTAATGTCTTCTGTATTAGTACTCCCTTCCGCACTGATGGCCATCTCATTTACAACAATGCAGCACGGTAGGTAGCCTTGTGGATAGCACAGTTGCTTCACAGCTCCAGAGCCCCAGGTTCGATTCCGGCTTGGGTCACTGTCTGTGTGGAGTCTGCACATCCTCCCCGTGTGTGCGTGGGTTTCCTCCGGGTGCTCCGGTTTCCTCCCACAGTCCAAAGATGTGCAGGTTAGGTGGATTGGCCATGATAAATTGCCCTTCGTGTCCAAAATTGCCCTTAGTGTTGGGTGGGGTTACTGGGTTATGGGGATAAGGTGGAGGTGTTGACCTTGGGTAGGGTGCTCTTTCCAAGAGCCAGTGCAGACTCGATGGGCCGAATGGCCTCCTTCTGCACTGCAAATTCTATGATGGCTCATTCTCTTTCACCAAAGTTCAAGTGAAAATCCTTGGATGAGAAATTAACTGAGTGGTGAGGGATAGTGGTTAAGAGAGGAGTTTGTTGCACATTCTCCCTGTGTTTGCGTGGGTTTCATCCCCACAACCCAAAAGATGTGCAGGGTACGTGGATTGGCCATGCTAAATTGCCCCTTAATTGAAAAAAATGAATTCGGTACTCTAAATTTTAAAAAAGAGATGAGTTTGAACCGTCCCAAATTTACTGCAAGTAGACAAAGGCACAAAGATGTCAACAGTTCAACATAAAACAACATTTTAGCCCAGGGCCCTTAGAACTATTACATCAATTATGGCTTTGGCCGTACCACTATTGGCAAATACAAAATGTTGAATTTTACCAAGGACACAATAAGTGTTGTTAAAGAAGTGGTTAGAATCGTTAAATATGCTTCTCTCGCTCTACAAACGCTGCCTGAAGGCCAGATGTTTCCTGTCAAAATAATGGTGAGTGGTGAGCTTAATGGTGCTCAGTTGTGTAAATTGCCCAGCAAGATGTACTGATTAAGAGATACTCTGTGAATTGTAAATTGTCACAGATTCCTGGACGCTTTGTGCCACTCTGAGACACATTTTGCCCTCAAACTCCCCTTGTGAGTTTCATGAAGTTGCTACGGTTCCGTGTTAATTGCCCATAAAACTCACCGCAGAAGGTTAGGGCTGCTACCTAACAGTCTAAAGTACCTTATTAGCAATGACAATCATCCTTTCCAGGGCAGAAATGAAACAATTTAAACTGTGGTGCTCCATTCTGGAGTAGTAAATTGCTAGGGATTTTAAATGTGTTAATTTTTTTACATTTCCTTTCAGTGCTTTTTTTCCTCTGTCTTAATCTGATTTTTTCCTCGCTTTTTATTTTCATCTGTGCCTGATTTGATTCTAATTCACCCTCTTTCTCTGTCATTCTCTGTTTTTTTTCAATTTGAAGTCTCATTGGTTAAGGAGACAGATTGTTGGTACAGTTACTCGTTTTATTTATTTTTAAAACAAATTTAGAGTACCCAATTTTTTTTTCTCCAATTAAGGGGTAATTTAGCGTGGCCAATTCACCTACCCTGCACATCTTGTTGGGTTGTGGGGGTGAGACCCACTCAGACAGGGGGAGAATGTGCAAACTCCACAGAGACAGTGACCCATGGTTGGGATCGAACCCGGGTCCACGGTGCCAAGAGGTAGCAGTGCTAACCATTGTGCCATCGTGCTGCCCCTCGTACAGACACTATTAATGTCCCAGGTGCCCATTTGTCCTCAGCACATCATCATCAGCCTGCACTTCCAGCAACTCACAGGACAAAATATTAGCGGTATTGAGAAAGGAAATAAAATGCAACTATCCAGGGCAACCATGAGATGTTCTCCACCAGCAAAATCTGGGCCTATGTTTCCTTCTTGCCGGCCATATTTGCTTTCAGTCAATGATGTGACATTTGGCTTTTAAAAGCATACTTCAGTAAATTCTAAAACAAGATTAACCACTATACTGGAACAATTGCAAAACAATCGAGATGTTCAATTATTTAAAAACATCCTGAAGTATTCATTTCAA
This sequence comes from Scyliorhinus canicula, assembly GCF_902713615.1. NCBI lineage: Eukaryota > Metazoa > Chordata > Chondrichthyes > Carcharhiniformes > Scyliorhinidae > Scyliorhinus > Scyliorhinus canicula. The sequence continues at coordinate 204,670,680 of NC_052148.1, read as the reverse complement.
TGAATGCGTGTAGTATTACTTATTTTAAAAATGGTAGTCACACATCATGTAGTTAATCCTTCTCAATTAAATTTAAGGACTGAAAGTTTGTGATAAGCAGCATTTAGTAACCACAATGTGGTTAAAATACATATAATAACCATTGTGGCAAGAATTCTGAAGCATTTAAAAATCAAAATCATGTGTAAGAGAATAAAGATTGATCTTCCACCACATTGCCATATTAGATTTATGTTTTAGGAAGTGTGTAATAGCAGAACATTTTTAAATGAAAACAAACACATTCATAAAATAGCATTTGAATTATAAATTTCCAGCATGTTATGTGAAGGAAACAAAGAAAAGGATCTGAAGCAGAGATTGCAGAAAACCGTGGCAAAATTGGAAATAGTGCGTTCTGGAGCAGCTTGGCCGCAGCCCCCAGAGTGAGCTATCACACAGCTGCACACTAACCAGCTACCCAAACTGAGGACTAGACAGACACTCAGCTGTGCTCACTTGACCATTCATCCCACAACTCCGCCGCCTGCAGCAAAAGGACAACTCGGGATCCAAAGCTTATCGGAGCCACGACATTAGCATCGTGAGCTACAGTCCAGGAAAGACAGCAGGGTCGGAAGAACAAAGGGAATCAGCAGTGGGAGAAACTCCGTAACTTTCTTTCGGATCCTCGACTTAAGTCGCTGGCCCGTCACATATGCGTGGCACGATGACCTGTAAATGCGGAGGCACGGGCATGCACGTTGGAAGTGTGCGGTGTTTAAACTCCCAGCCCACTTTTTTTAACCGGCTTGACTTCATGCGCTGTGCTGGACCTGCTACATTAAAAATCTCGGGTCAGTGCTATCTTGGTCCACTTTCCCCCATGATAGGTATGTTTTTACACCTTTCTATTTGCACTTTTTTCCCTCTGTCCTGTATCATTGAGCAGAGGCAGGAGACATCAGGAACCATTTGTTTATTAGGTTTTCTATTATTGTTTATAAATATGTTTAAATTGCAAATAAAGTGAAAGGAAGTTATATTTTTATTTCTTTTAAACTTTGGTTTGTCATGAGGCTGTTAATTCGATTAAAAAGTACTTTACTGTATATAGTGAGTTTCGAGTCACAGAAAGTGAAAGAAATACTTCTTTTAAACATTAGTTTGTCATGAGGATGTTATTCAATTTTGGGAACTATAATGGATAGAAAGCGGTGATCACTCACTAATGAGTATGATTGTCCACTGAAGATACTGTGTGTTACTGGTCACGGGTTCTGTGGGTCCTTGAGTGGCTGATGAGCCCGATCCTAGAGCTGCATCTTCAATAGTCACTTGCAGGAGTTTCCAAAAGGTGGGATCAGTCCTTGAACGCTAGGTCGCAGGCATTCCTTTCTCAGGCTTCTTTTCCGGGCCTTCTCTTGCCATTGGGTGTTCTCAAAGAATTGTGTCCCTTCAGTCACAAGGTTCCTCCAAGTAGGTTTCTTCTGAGTAAGGGTCCCCCAGGCATAGATGTCTATGTTCCATTTCTTGAGGTAAACCTTCAAGTGTGTTTGAAGAGCTTCCCTTGTCCTCCTCATGTTCATAATCCTTCCTTGAGCTGGTGAAGATGATTTGTTTTGGCAGTCTGTAATCTGACATCCTAAGCTATGGGCAGCCCAGAGGAGTTTGTTTCACATGATCATAGCCTTGATACTGGTGCTGATGACTCTTTCAAAGACACTAACGTTAGCATGCTTATCCTTCCAGATTCAGCGCTAAAGTACATTTGAATTTTGCAATGTATTTGAAGCTGTATTATTTAATTTAACAATCTCCCTGATGCAATTTACATCTTTACAAGCCTCAGTGATTACTTCAAATGGTTTAACAAAGTTGACCTGTGCAAGCCACCTGTAAGCTAATGTGAACTATCTCTCTGACAGGTATTGCAGAATCCAATATCTGCAGTCATGCTTCAGCTCCGCTGAGTCATCACACTAATAGCTTGGTTTCTTAAAATCCTTGAACTTCTTTTGAGACTTTGATATATAGGTGCAGGGATCTTGAGAGAAGAGTCAGGCTACATCTCTGCCTGGTGAGAAAGCAGATCAATTACCCATCTCTAAGAGTGTATCGATAAAGGACATCCCAAAATATGTCAGAGGAGATGTTTGCCAAGGTACTGCTCTTCAGCAGCTGCTGCTTTCAAACTTTGAGCTTGTAAAATTAACAATTGATATGTCTGAACCCTCTCTCCATCCTCTTCTCACTCCCTCTGTCTGTCCTGTTCTCCCCTCTCCCATCTCTCTCATTCTCCCCTTCCCTCTACAAATAGACAAAACCGTAGTGTTTTATGTGGAAAAATACATTTTATTGACCTTTATGTTTAGGTGAGAAAATATATTTTATTCCAAGAAATTTGTAAAGTTGAGGTTATTACACAAAATGTCATTGTTCAGCTCATAATGTTAAACATTAAATTAAATGTTAACTGGTTTCAATTGGGATAAGGCGGAGGCATGGGCCTGAGAAAAATGTTCTTTTGCAGCGTCGGTGCAGACCTGATGGGCCGAATGGCTTTCTATGATTTGAGAAACACAAATCAAAGAAATATCCACTGTTACAAGGATGGTGCCAGCAAAAGGCTCTAGGGCACTTTTAAAATCTTACGACTACAATCTAAATTAAAACATAGGAACACTTTTAAGCATGCCACACATAAAGTTATATAATAATATAGTACAGATTTAAATAGTTTCACAGATTTAAAACAAATAATGAAACCTATGTTCACTTATAATCACCTTTAATCATTTTAATCAAAATAAAAAATTACTTAAAAAAGGGGGCGACATGTGGCGCCGTGGTTAGCACTGGGACTGCAGCACTGAGGACCTGGGTTCGAATCCCGGCCCTGGGTCACTGTCCGTGTGGAGTTTGCACATTAGAACATAAGAACATAAGAACTAGGAGCAGGAGTAGGCCATCTGGCCCCTCGAGCCTGCTCCGCCATTCAATGAGATCATGGCTGATCTTTTGTGGACTCAGCTCCACTTTCCGGCCCGAACACCATAACCCTTATCCCTTTATTCTTCAAAAAACTATCTATCTTTACCTTAAAAACATGTAATGAAGGAGCCTCAACTGCTTCACTGGGCAAGGAATTCCATACATTCACAACCCTTTGGGTGAAGAAGTTCATCCTAAACTCAGTCCTACATCTACTTCCCCTTATTTTGAGGCTATGTCCCCTAGTTCTGCTTTCACCCGCCAGTGGAAACAACCTGCCCGCGTCTATCCTATCTATTCCCTTCATAATTTTAAATATTTCTATAAGATCCCCCCTCATCCTTCTAAATTCCAACGAGTACAGTCCCAGTCTACTCAACCTCTCCTCATAATCCAACCCCTTCAGCTCTGGGATTAACCTAGTGAATCTCCTCTGCACACCCTCCAGTGCCAGTATGTCCTTTCTCAAGATGTGGAGATGCCGGCGTTGCACTTGGGTGAGCACAATAAGAAGTCTTACAACACCAGGTTAAAGTCCAACAGGTTTGATTCAAACACGAGCTTTCGGAGCGCAGCTCCTTCCTCAGGTGAATCCTGAGGTGAATCCTGAGGAAGGAGCTGCGCTCCGAAAGCTCGTGTTTGAATCAAACCTGTTGGACTTTAACCTGGAGTTGTAAGACTTCTTACTGTCCTTTCTCAAGTAAGGAGACCAAAATTGAACACAATACTCCAGGTGTGGCCTCACTAACACCTTATACAATTGCAACATAACCTCCCTAGTCTTAAACTCCATCCCTCTAGCAATGAAGGACAAAATTCCATTTGCCTTCTTAATCACCTGTTGCACCTGTAAACCAACCTTCTGTGACTCATGCACTAGCACACCCAAGTCTCTCTGCACAGCGGCATGCTTTAATATTTTATCGTTTAAATAATAATCCCGTTTGCTGTTATTCCTACCAAAATGGATAACCTCACATTTGTCAACATTGTATTCCATCTGTCAGACCCTAGCCCATTCACTTAACCTATCCAAATCCCTCTGCAGACTTCCAGTATCCTCTGCACTTTTCGCTTTACCACTCATCTTAGTGTCATCTGCAAACTTGGACACATTGCCCTTGGTCCCCAACTCCAAATCATCTATGTAAATTGTCTGCGTGGGTTTCACCCCCACAACCCAAAGATGTGCAAGTTAGGTGGATTGGCCATACTAAATTGCCCCCTAATTGGAAAAATAATTGGGTACTCTAAATTTACTTTCTTTTTAAATTACTTTAAAAGAACCAATAACAACAGAAATGCCTGTATAAAAGAGCAAAAAACTGTAAAAAAAAACTTTTAGGGCAGCATGGTGGCGCAGTGGGTTAGCCCTGTTGTCTCACGCCGCCGAGGTCCCAGGTTCGATCCTGGCTCTGGGTCACTGTCGTGTGGAGTTTGCACATTCTCCTAGTGTTTACGTGGGTTTCACCCCCACAACCCAAAATATGTGCAGAGTAGGTGGATTGGCCACGCTAAATTGCCCCTTAATTAGAAAACATTAATTGGGTACTCTAAATTTATATTTTAAAAAATTCTACTTACCTTTAAAACACTTTTTGAACATGTTGCCTGTTGTCTTCAAACTGCGCCAGGGACCCGGGTTCGATTCCCGGCATGGGTCACTGTGCGGCGTCTGCACGTTCTCCCTGTGTCTGCATGGGTTTTCTCTGGGCTCTGGTTTCCTCCCACAAATCCAAAAAGACGTGCTTGTTGGGTGAATTGGACATTCTGAATTCTCCCTCAGTGTACCCAAACAGGCGCCGGAGTGTGGCGACTAGGGGATTTTCACAGTAACTTCATTGCAGTGTTAATGTAAGCCTACTTGTGACATTAATAAAGATTCTTCTTATTATAAATTAATAGTTCAAATGCCTGCCCTCAATGGGTGTTCCCAACCTGGCCCCGTCATAAGGGGGCAGGCTACACTCCTCCTGGGCCGCGCTGGAGGCCCAAGGATGCATCTGGAAGAGGAAGGTTCATCGCAATTTCTGAGGACAGGTAAGTGGCATTTTTCTATCTTAGAATTGGCGGCCTGTGGCTTTCCACTGCATGTCGGACGTTACGGGCCAGTATGTCTCTTGAATCATAGAAATATCCCACAAAGAGCTTCAAACTTTCCTATTAAGCAGCAGGTTTACTGTAAAGCTGATTGTTTCAGCTAGCTCCCAATTCAGAAATCTCTTCTGCTCCAACTTGTAGTATTCAGCTGTCCAATTGTTCGGTGTTTGATTATGTGTGTCTGTTAACTCTTCTCTGTTCTGTGTGCTGTCAGTCAAGCCTAGGCGTGATTACTGAGAAAGAGATACTAAAAGCAAGCTGTAAGCTTGTGACTTCAGACATTTAAAAATATAGCTCCTGTTGAGACATAAAAACTGGTGTGTCATCTGCAAATATCTGAGACGCAAAACACAGCTGGTGGCTAGGTTAATGGAGAAAGTTTAAATTTAATGATTCCAGTGCCACTCCTTTCTTCACCGTGAGATCCAACCATGCCGTGGGATCAATGAATTTCCGGGTTCAAGACCTACATGGTTGCGATGTATATGGATGGTCTGTAGATGACAGTGACCGTCAAGAATGCAATACTCATCAGCTGCCTCAGAGGTGAATGCCAGTGTTTGATCAGCTCACAGAAGATACATTTGATATGTGCTCTTGAAAAATACTTCAAGCCAAAGAAAAATGATTATTGAACTGTGTATGTTTCACCAGAGATGCCAGGGAGCCTTCATAGTCAAGTACTCTCAAAAACGTACCCAAATTGTGGTGGTACCCATTGAGTCCCAACACCATGTCCAGTTGGTGGGAAAAAGTGTAACTCCTGCTTACGGTGGAATCACTTTGCAAAGGTTTGCAGGTCAGAGAAGACTTCATCAGTTTGGCAGATGAAGGAGTTTCCTTCTGAGATTGAGGTACAGCATATGCATAATCATCATGGACAGTAATGGACCAGGTCATTTAAGGCTTGCTAAGTCGAGATTACACTGTTGCTCCTCCTTGACGTTTACACAAAAGTGTCTATATTGAGTGACAAACACTACCAGTGTTATTTTTTGCAATTTTCTCACGAGGCAGATTCATATTCTACAAAGTCAAAGGCGCAACGCAAATGGACAATTGCGTGGCTCTTTCCAAGGGCCGGTGCAGACTCGATGGGCCGAATGGCCTCCTTCTGCACTGTAAATTCTATGATTCTATGATGAAACAGCTTTTGGCCTGTTTTAAAACAAAGATAACGAGCGTGATTCTCCATCTCACCGCGAAAAGGGACGTGGGAAGGCCTGAAAATGGAGGGGGCCCTCAGCAACCCCATAGCAGGGTGTCCTCACTCAGGTCCGGGTTGTGGGGTCATGCCCATGTGTGTGGGGGGTGACATTGCCTGTGGAGGGTGTGGGGGACCCTGAAGTTCACTTAGAGATTGGAGCAGCCTTTCATAGAATCATAGAATTTACAGTACAAAAGATGCCATTTGGCCCATCGAGTCTGCACCGTCCCTTGGAAGGAGCACTCTACTTAAGCCAACTTCTCCACCCTATCTCTATAACCCAGTAACCCCACCTAACCTTTGTGGACACTAAGGGCAATTTAGCATGGCCAATCCATGCTAAACTGCACATCTTTGGACTGTGGGAGGAAACCAGAGCACCCGGAGGAAATTCACACAGACACAGGGAGAACGTGCAGACTCTGCACAGTGACCCAAGCCGGGAATCAAACCTGGGACCCTGGAGCTGTGAAGAAACTGTGCTAACTACTGTGCTACCGTGCTTCCCACTAAAATGGTCTGGCCAGCGAGTTCAGCTCCCAGTGATGGGAAAAATTCAAACTGTGGGCTAGCCCAGGGCGAAACTCCCCAGGGCCTGCAAAAATGACTAAGTGTGGTTAGATAGCACTCAGGGAGCCACCGACAGAGCTGGGGAGAAAGTCTCAACCCCAAATGGCACTTAGAAACGTTTCTGTTAATTGCACCCAGCATTAGCGATAGCGAAGCGACTTGTGACATTGAAGATGACATGATCGCAATGGTTTTACATGCATTAGCGAATCTGATTATGTGAAAGGAGATGACGGCAGAATCGAGTGGTTATCCCGACTTCAACACCATTAATCCGACAAGACTTATAACCAAACTCTGTGCAGCTGGATTCTTGACTTCCTCACCAACAGACCACAATCTGTCAGGTAGGCAACAGCACCTCCTTCACAATAGTCCTCAACACCGGGTCCCTGCAAGGATGTGTGCTCAGTCCTCTACTGTACCCCCTATACACACACACGACTGTGGCAAGATTTAACTCCAACTCAATCTACAGGTTTGCAGATGAAACAACGACAAATCAGACTACAGAAGGGAGATAAATCACTCGGTTGCATGGTGTACCGAAAACAACCTCTCTCTAAATGTCAGAAAGACCAAAGAACTGATCATCGACGTCAGGAAGCGTAGCCCGTACCAACCCCCCCCCCCCCCCCCCCCCCCCCCACCCACCCCCGTCTGCATCAATGGCTCCAAATGGTCGATAGCTTGAACCTCCTGGGGGTCACCATCACCAACAGTCTGTCCTGGTCCACTCAGATTGATGCAACAGTCAAGAAAGCCCAACAAAGTCTCTACTTCCTACAGAAGCTAAAGAAATTCGGCATGTCTGCATCGACTCTCACAAACTTCTACAGATGTGCCACAGAGAGCATCCTATCCGGCTGCATTACAGCTTGGTATGGCAACTACTCGGCCCAAGATCGCAAGAAATTGCAGAGTGCGGTGAACTCAGCCCAACGCATCACACAAGCTTGCCACCCGCACATTGATTCTGTATACACCTCCCGCTATCTCAGGAAGGCAGACAGCTTTATAAGAGACCCCTCCCACCCAGGCTTTGCCTTGTTCCAGACCCTTTCATCAGGCAGAAGATGCAGAAGTCTGAAGACCCGCACATCCAGACATAGGAACAGCTTCTTCCCCACAGCTACTAGACTCCTCAACGACTCTCCCTTGGACTGACCTGTTCCCTGGAAGAACATTATTCACGACATCTTATGCTGCTCTTATTCATGTGTTTGTTTTGTTTGGCCCATTGTTCCGCACTGTAACCAATCACTGTTTGTCGATGTACCATTTGTCAATGTACTCTGTCGATTATTCTTTTTTTGTCTACTATGTACCTACTGTATACATTCTCTTGGCCTCAGAAAAATACTTTTCACTGTATTCAGTACGTGACAATAAATCAAATCAAAATAAAGTTAAATCAAAGTGTTACAGCAAAGTGAATTACATCTCACCCGTTAAGTACATGAAGATGTTAAGATGAAAAGCAATTCTGTGGTGCAATCTGGTGACCTGCAATGGATTGTTGTATAGAAGGGCACTTTAGAGTACTGGTGTCGATCTGTAGGAACCATAGGTTTATGCCAGCTCGGATGGATTCATCATATAAGATCTGGGAGAGAGAGGGCACAGAGAGGTTCAGAGATTTCTTCATGGAGGGCAGGTTTGTTGGGCTGGAGGGTGGTGAAGTTCCACCCGGGAAGGAATGTTTTTAGGTATTTGCAGGTATGGAACATTGTGCATAAGGAACTCTCTTTGTTTCCTCGGTTGCCGGCGCCTTCACTTATGGATAAGGTGCCAACTCTTAACGAGATAGAGGAGGGGAGGACATCAGATGTCTATGGGCAGATGATGGTGATGGAGAAGGCTTTGCCGGAGGAAGTAAAGGGGAAATGGGAAGAAGAGTTGGCTTTGGTTTGTGGGGTATGAAACGAGGTTTTGCATAGGGTCACTTTTACCTCCTCGCTTACAAGACCGAATTTGATTCAGTTTAAAGTGGTACATGGAGTGCACTTGACCAAGTTCTGGATAACTACAGGATGGAGGAGGGGGGGGGGGGGGGGGGGGGGGGGGGGGCGGCTGTGTTGTGGGGATAGATTTATGAAAATTGCAGACATTTGTTTGACCATTTTGTATGTGACAACTGAAAACTTTCTGAATAAAAATATTTTAATAAAGAAACAGCATATGTTTGTGCACTCAAAAATTTGTTAAACTGTGCCCGCACTCCATAATGACTTCCATAGCTAACAAAAGCGTGGCAACTACTCTAAACGGATATTTAAGAGAAGTACAAGTAGCCCCTAGAAAGCAACATATTTTGCTTGTTGTTCATGATCTACAAAGCAAATGATAGGAAGTTGCTGCAACAAATTCCATAACTACCACTTAGGTCATTGACGTTCTAAACAAATTGTTTACAAAATGGGGCTTGCTGGAAAATATTACTACAGACAATAGACCGCAGTTTGCTTCCAGTCAGTTCAAGAAGTTCCAAGCAAGCTACGGAATTCACCATATGTAATCTAACCCACAATTGAATGATGGGATCAAATGATTCAACCAAGTGTCTCGGACGTCGGACAGGAAAATGTTTCCACACTCCAGTCATATCCTACTTCCCGCATATAGGATGGAATTCTTATAGGATCAAAACATTTCCAAGTGTCATTTTGGGCAAGATTGGCAGGGTGTTTCTTGTTGACTTTTTGTGTGAGATCCATACCGCTATTCAACCACACTTAGTAATTTGTTTGGGCCTTGTAGAGTTTCTCCCCCATCTAGCCCATGTTTTCCATCACTGGGGAGTTGAACTCGCCGGTGAGACTGGCTCCCCAGGGATCGGGCTGCCATTTTGAAAGGGTGCGCCAATCTCTAAGTGAAGTTAAAGGTCTCTCACATAGCCCCATCCACGGGCAATGCCACCTCCCGCACACATGGGCATTATTGAGCGGCAAGGTAGCACAGTGATTAGCACTGTTGCTTCACAGCGCCACGGACCTGGATTCAATTCCCAGCTCAGGTCACTGTTTATTGGTGAAGGTTCTCCTGGCGTCTGCGTGGGTTTCCTCCGGGTGCTCCGGTTTCCTCCCACATGTCCCGAAAGACGTGCTTGTTAGGTGAATTGGACATTCTGAATTCTCCCTCTGTGTACCTGACCAGGCGCCGGAGTGTGACGACTAGGGGATTTTCACAGTAACTTCACTGCAGTGTTAATGTAAGCCTCCTCGTGACACTAATAAAGATTATTACATTATTATTCCTCCACCCCCCCCCCCCCGAAGTGAGGACACCCTGCTCTGGGGTCGCTGAGGGGCCCCCCTTTCCAGACCTTCCCACCCTCTTTTGGGCCACCCTCTGTCAGGACTGCCAGCCTTGTCTCCCCCAAACCTTTATGAAGCCCCTTCATACCCGCCCTTTATCCCTCCCTTAGGCCCCGACCTTTGGCAGTGCCACCCTGGAACCTGGGCACTCTGGCAGTGCCACCCAGGCATCTTGACAGTGCCTGGGTCAGTGCCAAGGTACCTGTTTGGTTGTGCCAAGGTACCAGGCTGATAGTCCCTAGGTGCCTGGGGTGCCGGAGAGAGCCAGGGGCCACCCTACCCTGTCCCCAGCCATCCTAGGGGTCTCCAATGACCTGGGATTCCCCCAGGTGCCGTTTTCCTGGTCCACGTTTGTATGGACCAGTACGAAATGGCATCCGGTTCAGGCCTCACTGGGAAGGCCGTTACTTCCCGGGCGCTGGGATAATCCAGCGCATGCATAGTTAAATTATCCTAATGGCTCATTTAAATATGCTGATCTGGATCTAGCCCACCACTGGGGTTTGGTTGAATCTCACAAGACGTCTCAAGCGTTGCAAATCTCGCAAAATTCAACGGTTTCATCGTGTCTCCAAGTCAGGCGTGACGAGGCCGGTAAATCACGCCCATAGATCCATCCCACACACTCAAACTGGGAAGACACAAGCCAAATCTATGACAAGTCATGACCTTCCCATACCGCTGACCATTCTTATGCCATCATCAGTATCCAACAAGAATCTCACTGAAACCAAGAGAAATCAAGAGACAAGTTGAAACCAAAGTGTAAATCTACGTGCAAGAGAACACAGTTTGAACTTGGAGATTGAGTTTGCACCAAACGGCCAAATTGAGACCACAAACTCCATCAGGATCAAAGCCGAACAAGCGGTTGCTCAGTAACAATGCTTATTGATTCTCCTGGATGACACCACAAAGTGGAAAACAAGATGCTTGATAGTGAACAGACCAGGGTATTTCCAAGATAGTCACCCAGCGGGTGACTGCGATGTTGATCATTTGGACAGCACGGTAGCACAAGTGGGTAGCACTGTGGCTTCACAGCGCCAGGGTCCCAGGTTCGATTCCCCGCTGGGTCACTGTCTGTGCGGAGTCTGCACATTCTCCTTGTGTCTGCGTGGGTTTCCTCCGGGTGCTCCGGTTTCCTCCCACAGTCCAAAGATATGCAGGTTAGGTGGATTGGCCATGGTAAATTGCCCTTAGTGACCAAAAAGGTTAGGAGGGGTTATTGGGTTACAGAGATAGGGTGGAAGTGAGGGCTTAAGTGGGTCGATGCAGACTCGATGGGCCGAATGGCCTCCTTCTGCACTGTATGTTCTATGTACTATCAAGGTGACCGTGCAGAACCTCAAGGTCCGAGATCTCAGCATCATAATTAGAGACATTCATATCTCAAAGACTATTTCTATACTCAGAGAACAGATCTCTAGCAAATGACTCAATGTACATCTGTGGCATTTAGGAAAATTTTATGTAAAATAAGGTATTTTAGTTTCTCAAGAGGGGGAAAGATGTTGGATTCAATCGATATGCGTTTGATTATATTTGTCTGTTAACTGTTCTCTGTTCTGTGTGATGTCAGTCAAGCCTGAATGTGGTGACTAAGAAAGAGAAACTAAAAGCAAACTGCACGCTTGTGACTGCAGGCATTTTAAAGCATTGTAAAATTTAGCTCCTATCCAGACACAGAAATTAGCATATTGAGCGGGATTTCGGTGAGGGAGGCAGCCCGCCAGCGGCATCTACCGGTCCCGCCATTGTCAACAGGATTGCCCCTTGACAGAGCATCCCTCATTGCTGGGAAACCCACATGCCGTCGTGGGGCTGGAATTTCCTGCCGGTAAATCCTGCCCTACGTCTCTGCAAATCACCGAGGCAGAAAACACAACACTACTTACGATTCAATAGTGCAGAACAAATTCTAACTTTCTCAACTTAGAAACTGAGGGTGCCTCTAAACAAACCAATAATCTCAGTGATAAAGAATTAGATTAGAGGCTTTTTAAATTTCAACTATTACATTAAAACAAGTGACTGATACACCCAATTCTGCTTCTGCATCTTTTAAAACATGCTTTCAATCTATCACTGCCACCTTGAGGCAATTAGAAGCATAATAAAACAAACGAACACACATAGAACATAGAACAGTACAGCACAGAACAGGCCCTTCGGCCCTCAATGTTGTGCCGAGCCATGATCACCCTACTCAAACCCACGTATTCACCCTATACCCGTAACCCAACAACCCCCCCCTTAACCTTACTTTTTATTAGGACACTACGGGCAATTTAGCATGGCCAATCCACCTAACCCGCACATCTTTGGACTAGTGGGAGGAAACCGGAGCACCCGGAGGAAACCCACGCACACACGGGGAGGACGTGCAGACTCCACACAGACAGTGACCCAGCCGGGAATCGAACCTGGGACCCTGGAGCTGTGAAGCATTTATGCTAACCACCATGCTACCCTGCTACCCTAACATGAAAAGTTCCCAATAAAATAACAAAGTCTGTTGAACTCAACCACAAATAGAAAGTTGGGAAAACAAAACTTGTAATAATATAGCACCTTTTAGGTAGAAAAAGAATTTCCCAATTTACATCACAGATGTGACAAAAAAGTGAATATTGAACTCGGATTTCCTCCGGGTGCTCTGGTTTTCTCCCATAGTCCAAAGATGTGCAGGTGAGGTGGGGTTACGGGGTTAGGGCAGGGAGTGGGCCTGGGTGGGGTGCTCTTTCAGAGGGCTGGTGCAGACTCGATGGACCGAATGGCCTTCTTCTGCACTGTAGGAATTCTATGATTCTAAAGGAGATTAGGGTGGGTGGCAAAACCTGGTCAATGAGGTGGAGTGTAAAGGAAAGATTCTAAAACTGAGAGCAAGGTTGAGCAATTTAGGGAAGCAAATCCAAAAATTGGGACCCAGGCACCTCAAGAAATGTGCGTTAGGAACACGGCAAATGCGAAACACCAGGTTATTCTAAACCCCAGAAGGAAAGTTCACAACAACTGCCCTCAGCTATTTTACAATTCGATATAATGTGAGGAAACATTTGAAATCCAGAAAATGATGTCCCAGACGTTTTGCGATGATTTTAAATAAATGTTTATTAAACAATAAAATAAACAACAATAAAGTCAACTATAAGTACACTTAAGTAAAACAATGGCTACAGCATCACTCACTTTACCCCGTTCCAAACACCTTTATTTCACTACCTTCAGAGCTAATGTTCCCCAAACATCCACAGCACCTTATAGGTTTTTTAAAAACTATAAACAAAATCGACTAACAGTTACCACATCAGGCAGTTATATCTCTCTGAGGTTGCTCCCAAAGTACAAGGAAATTCTTCTTTCACGGCAAACTTTCTTCACAGACATGGCTTGCTGGGAGTTAAAATAGCTGTTCTTGCTTTTGGCTGTGACAATAGTGATTTTCATTTCATTTCATTTCAGGTCTCAAACAGCTACTCTTGCACAAGATGAATGCTTCTGATACATAGGTTTCTGCTTTCGATCTTCCCTCATCTGAAATAACTTCTTCAAAAGTCAAACTTAATACCTTAATTTCACGATTCTAGCTTTTAGAATGCAAATTTCATACCTTTTCTCCTTTGAACCACGAACACCTTATTAAAATCCTTTATATTCTATTCCCCATTGTTACCAACTTGCCTTAAGTAAACATTTATTTGGAGTGTTGCTGTGTTCATCAACATCTCAAACATACGAATTCCATTAACATAATCAATCTGTACCTGCCTTTTAAGCTTAAAAAAATATATATAACCAGCAGAAAACATTCCAATTTATAGGATTTACAAGGTACTTTCATCTCATCACTATTTTTCCTGACATAGAACGACGGGAGGAGGGGTGCACACAAGAAGTTAGGGTGAGCAGAATGGAGACCATGACGTGGAAGAAGGGAGGATTGTACGCCTGATGGAAATTACAGAATTAATACAGTGCAGAAGCAGCCCATTCAGCCCATCGAGTTTGCACCTACCTGCCTTACCCCGTAACCTCATCCAACCTGCGCACCTTTGGACTGTGGGAGGAAACCAAAGTACCTGGAGGAAACCCACGCAGACAGGAGGAGAAAGTGCAAGCTCCACATATGCAGACACCCAAGGCTGGAATCGAACCCGGGTCCCTGGCGCTGTGAGGCAGCAGTGCTAACTACTGTGCCACCCCATATCCGCCCCTTAGCAGTCATACAATAAAAGAGGGATAAGAGAAATAAAGGGGTACAGGGCCAGACCACAATGAAAATACAACTTTTTTTTAAAAATAAGAGTACTCAATTATTTTTTCCAATTAAGGGGCAATTTAACGTGGCCAATCCACCTACTGCTCATCTTTGGGTTGTGGGGATGAGACCCATGCAGACATGGGGAGAATGTGCAAACTCCACACGGACAGTGGCCGGGCTAGAACCTGGGCCCAGCACCGTGAGGCAGCAAAAGTTATGGTTTTAGTTGAGTCCAGAATCAAAAGTCTAATGGTGGGTTTCTTCCAACGGTAGGTCAGTTGACTCTCAGGGTGATACATCTTTCCAGAAGTGAGAGGTCCACGAGAGCAAAAGGCACTTAAGAGTTGAATTCGTCTTGAAGGCACCAGTTCCAATGTTCCAGTAGTGCACAGGGTAGATGAGGGCCAGGCAACTGGACCTGGACAGAGCTCCTTCTGCTGCAACCTGTTTGATAGTAAGATGGTAGACAGCGACAGGCTGTTTGCTTGGTATTACTGTTCTCTTCAGGGATCAAACTGTGACTGCCTGAGTTCTGTTCCACAGGGCAACATTACAAGTTCAAGCAACTTGCCGGAGGTCATGTAACATACTTCTCCTGGGTGTTGGACAAAGGTTGTGATTTCACAGGGCAACAATATTGCGGTGTTTGATAGGAGTCAGGATTGGAACAAAGAAGAATATAGCACAGGAACAGGCCCTTCAGTCCTCCAAGCCTGTGTCAATCATGATGCCTGTCTAAACTAAAACCTTCTGCATTTCCAAGGTACATATCAATCTATTCCCATCCTATTCATGCATTCGTCAAGATGCCTCTTAAATGTCACTATTGTATCTGCTTCCACCACCTCCCCCAGCAGTGCGTTCCAGGCACTTGCCACCCTCTGTGTAAGAAACCTGCCCTCGCACATCTCATTATAATAATAATTTTTATTGTCACAAGTGGGTTACATTAACATTACAATGAAGTTACTGTGAAAATCCCCTAGTCGCCACATTCTGGCGCCTGTTCGGGTACACTGAGGGAGAATTCAGAATGTCTAATTCACCTAACAAGGACATCTTTCGGGACTTGTGGGAGGAAACCGGAGCACCCGGAGGAAACCCACGCAGACACGGGGAGAACGTGCAGACTCCACACAGTGACCCAAGCCGGGAAACGAACCTGGGACCCTGGAGCTGTGAAGCAACAGTGCTACCCACGGTCTCCTCTAAACTTTCCCCCTCACACCGTAAACCTATACGCCCTAGTCATTGACTTTACCACCCTGGAAAAAAAATCTGACTATCTACTCTGTCCATTTCACTCATTATTTAGTAAACCTCTATCAGGCCAACCCTCAACCTCTGTCATTCTAGTGATAGCAATCTAAATTTCTCCAACCTCTCCTCATAGCTAATACCCTGCAGACCGCACAACATCCTAGTAAACCTCTTTACACATAATGTCAAAGTTCATTTCTTCAAGACGGCAGAGTAAGTGGAGGCTTACATTAAGGCTCAAGGGCTGAGTGGGTTTGCAAGAGACTTTGTTGGTGGTTGGGATGGGTTTGTATGGGGATGTTTGCTGTAAAGATGTGTGATTTGTCTTATTTTTTCCTGGTTCCCCTTCTTCCTTTTCCTTTTATGTACAGAATTGTTGTGAATTGAAATTGATGTGGTTTGTTTGGGGCTTATTTTGCTTGTGGTGTTTTCTCTTTTTGGTGAGCATTTGTGGTTTGGAGGGAGTATCTGATTGGGGAGAGGGGCGTGGCTAGATTCAGGGGAGAGGGAGAGGGTGGGGTAGTTTTGGCTTTTGGGTGTTGTGGTATGGGTCTTTAGTTTTTTTTGGATTGTTTAATCAGTTCCAGATGGGGAAGGTGGTAGCAGACCAGATATGTCATAGTTTCTGAGAGGCTGGAAGGTAAATTGGTGGTTTTAGCGAGCATGTGTGCTCCAAACTGGGACAATGTAGAGTTCATGAAGAGGATGCTGGCAGCCATACCAGATATGGACATGCACCAGCTGATTTTGGGGGGGGCCATTTGAATTGTGTTCTGATTCAAGATGGATGGATCGGTCTAAGCCAAAGAAGTTGACCTTTTTGGGGGAAGCGAAGGTACACTCATGAAGGAGATGGGTGGATTGGACCCATGGGGCGGAATTCTCCGCAAGACGCGACGCCGTCGTGAAACCCGGAGAGGTTCACGACGGTGTCGGAGGCCGCTCCTTGCCCCCTATTCTCCCCCCGCCCCCGGGGGGCTAGGAGGGCCGCTGGCGTCAAGGCCCTGCGCGCCGAGAATGACGCGGCCGGCGCGACTAATGATGTCAGCCTCGCATGCGCAGGTTGGCCAGCTCCAACCCGCGCATGCCAGCTGACGTCCCAACGGCTCAGACCCGCGCATGCGCGGTTGCCGTCTTCCCCTCCGCTGCCCCGCAAGACGTGGCAGGTTGATCTTGTGGGGCGGCGGAGGGGAAAGAGTGCATCCCTTGGAGATGCCGGCCCGACGATCGCGGGCCAGTCCCCTCCCGAGCATGGTCGTCGTGCTCACTTCCCTCTCCGCCCCCCACAAGCCACATACTCACCTTTGGCGCGCTGTTCACGCCGGCAGCGACCAGGTGTGGTTGCCGCCGGCGTGAACCGGTCAGGAACGGGAGGCCGCTCGGCCCATGCGAGCGGCGTGTTGCAAAACGCGACACGCCATTTTGGGAGGGTGGGAGAATCACGGGGGGGTGCCAGAGCAGCCCTCCCACGATTCTCCCACCCGGCATGGGAGCGGAGAATCGCGCCCATGGGGAATTCTCCGCTCCCGTGGAAAATCGAGAAGGCCGTCGTGAACTCGGCCGAGTTTCACGACGGTCTCGGAGGCCGCTCCTCTCACCTTATTCACCCCCACCTGGGGGGCTAGGAGCGGCGCTCCATTATTCTCGGCCGCCGGGCCTTCTTGCTGGCGTCAAGGCCCGGCGCGCCGAGAATGACGCGGCCGGCGCGCCTAATGACGTCAGCCGCACATGCGCAGGTTGGCCGGTGCCAACCCGTGCATGCGCGGTTGCTGTCTTCCCCTCCGCCACCCCGCAAGACGTGGCGGCTTGATCTTGCGGGGCGGCGGAGGGGAAAGAGTGCGTCCCTTTGAGACGCGGCCCGATGATCGGAGGGCACCGATCGCGGGCCAGTCCCCTCCCGAGCACGGCCGTGGTGCTCACTCCCCTCTCCGCCCCCCACAAGCGTCAAACCAGCATTTGGCACATGTTCCTGACGGCAGCGACCAGGTGTGGTTGCCGCCGACGTGAACTGGTCGCAAACGGCAGGCCGCTCGGCCCATCCAGGTCGGAGAATCGCCGGTCGCCGTGAAAAACGGCGAGCAGCGATTCTTCCGAGCGGGGGGTGGGAGAATCGTGGGGGGTGCCAGGGGAGCATGTCGTCAGTCGCCCGGCCCTCCCGCGATTCTCCCACCCGGCGTGGGGAGCGGAGAATCGCGCCCATGGTGTTTTTTGTGGCCTGGGTGTAGGGAATTCTCTTTCTTCTCTCCAGTGCACAATTTGTACTCGCGCATTAACTTTTCTGTGATGGGGAGAGGTCTCTGCTGCGAGAGGAAAACAGTATATTCGACGATCACGTTCCGTACCTGGTGGATGTGGTCTTGGAGGTAGGACAATCCAGCAGCCAGCATAGAGTTTGGATGTTGGACTGTTACAGATTTGGGATTTTGAGTGAAGATGGCCAGGGTGATTGATGGGTGTGTGGAGTTTAACAAGAATGGGGAGGTGTCGCCCATGGTGCTGTGGGAGGCCCTGAAGGCGGTGGTGAGAGGGGGAGATAATCTTGCATAAGGGCAGGTGGATAGGGAGGTGAGGGAAGAGTGGCAATGGTTGGTGGACAAAATTTTGGAGATAAGCAGAAGGTGCTCGAGTGATCCCACCCCAGAGGTTTTGGATATTTGAAAGAAGTTACAGATGTAATTTGATCTATTAACCACTGATAAGGCGGTGCAACCAGTTGTGGGGCTCGATGGAGGTAATGTACGAATATGTGGAGAAGGTCACCTCCTGGCCGGTCAGTTGAGGCAGCAAGCAGCCTCCGGAGAGATTGTCCAGATTCGGGATTCAGGCGGGGGTCTTGTGCTGGCCAGTTACCAGAAAGTACACAGGAAGAAAGATGGTCTCTGGTCAAAAAGACGCATTCCATAGCAATCTAAAGACTCTGCAAGATTTGCCCTGGCAGAACCGAGAGAGGTATTTGCTGGAGTAAGCCTTACTGCTAGTAGTTTGTTTGGAAATTCTCCAAAAACTGAGGGAAGTTCCTCTCAACGTTCACTTGACATTAAAGCTCGGCAAAAAGTGGAGACGTCCCACTTGATTTGTGCCTATGGACTATTTTCTATAAAGATTGTAATCCTATGGAGAACATTTTGAGATGTATTTGTATGCAGTATGAGGCTATCGGCCAAGTTAAAACATTTATAACGGTTAGCTTTTCTGTATTGTAAAGTAGTGGTCTGCGGAGTAATGTTCAGTCAATGCTGCTTTTATAAGTCTTAAATCGTGAAATCTTGTCATGAAATTCCTTTGACTTGGTCACTGAGAATTCAAGTATCTTGTTAAAAGTCATCAGTTTCAACAGGGATCATAACATCTGGTTACCATTGACCAAAAGGTTAACTGGACCAGCCATCTAAACATTGTGGATAAAAGAGGTCAGAGAATGGCAATTCTGTGAAAAGTAACTCATATCCTGATTCCCCCAAATCTGTCCACCATCTAGAAGCACAAGTCAGGAGTGCGATGGACTACCCACTTGCCTGGATGGGTGCAGCAACAACACACAAGAGCTTGATACAATCCAGGTCAAAGATGCCTGCTTGATTGCACTCCGTCCACCACCTTAAACATGCACTTCCTCCACCACCAATGCACAGTGGCTGCAGTGTTTATCATCTACAGGATGCACTCCAGCAACTTGCCACAGCCCCTTCGACAGTATCTTCCAAACCCTCTACCATCTAGATCAAGGGTAGCAGATACACGGGGACACCACAGCCTGCAAGTGCCCTTCCAAGCCACAGATCATCATGCCTTGGAACTATATCACTGTTCCATCACTGTCACTGGGCCAAAAACCTGGAACTCCCATCCGAACAGCACTATGGGTGTACCTATACCAAATGGAATACAGAGCAGTTTAAGGCAGTGGCTCACCACGATCTTCTCAAGGGCAATTAGGGATGGGCATCAAATGCTGCTGTCTCCAGCAATGTTCATATCCCATGGAAGAAAAAAGAAAATTTGATTAAGAGGCATACAATGTTGCAAAGAATAATAGCAAGCCTGAGGACTGGGAGTGGTTAAGAAAGTAGCAATGGGCAAACAGAAAATTAGTA
Source organism: Scyliorhinus canicula (assembly GCF_902713615.1). NCBI lineage: Eukaryota > Metazoa > Chordata > Chondrichthyes > Carcharhiniformes > Scyliorhinidae > Scyliorhinus > Scyliorhinus canicula. The sequence goes on along the minus strand of NC_052148.1, from coordinate 204,650,895 downwards.
AAAAAGGAAAAATGAGAGTAAACTAGCCAGGGATATAAAAACAGATTGAAAGAACTTTTAAAAGTATATAAAAACAAGAACAGCTAAAATGTAGTCCCTTAGTAACAGAAATGATCATGGCAGAGATGTTAAACAAATATTTTACGTCCACTTGCACAGTAGAAAACTCAAAATACATACCAGAAAATGGGGGTAATTAACTAAGGTGCTAATAAAAGTGGAAACTTAAGATAAGCCACATCAACAGAGAGTAAGTGCTGGAGAAACTCAACGGATTAAAAGCTGACAAATCCCTATGACCTGAGGGCCGACAATCTAGGATACATCCTGGGGTTCTGAAATAGATAGCTGCAGAGATAGTGGATGCATTGCTTATGATTTTCTAAAACGTAGCACTATTATTCAAGAATGGAAGGAATAGAGAAAACAGGGAATTACAGGCCATTTGGACAGACATCAGTCATCGGCAAAATGCTGTCAGCGTTCATTTTGTAAGTCTTAATAATGCACCGAGAAAAACGCATTAGAATTTTTTGAGATGTAATTAGTATGGTAGATAAAGGGGAATCAGTAGATGGAATATATTTCTATTGCCAAAAGACATTCTCTAAGGAGTCATACAGGGGGCTAATACACATAATAAGGGCACATAGAGTTAGGGTTAGCGTATTAGCATTGATAGAGGATTGGTTAATAGTCAGAAAGCGCGTCATGACAAATTCAACATTTTCAAGTTGGCAGGCTGTGACTAATGCAGCGCTGTAAGGATCACCCTGAGGCCCCAGTTATTTACAATCTATATTAGTGACTTAGACAAAGAGACCAAGAGTGATGCAACTAAATTTGCCGATGATACAAAGCTGGGTGAAAATGTAAGTTATAACAAGGACACAGACTGAAAAGAGTTACAGGCAGGCAAAGCAAATAGGCAACAAGGTGGTAGATGGAGTATAATTTGGGCAAGTCTGAGGTCATCCAGTTTGGTCGTAAGAACAGAAAAGCAGAATATTTTTCAAAAGACATGAGACTTTGAAAGGTTACCGTTCAGACAGACTTGGCTGTTCTTGTACAAAAAACATAGGAAGTTAGCAGGCAGATACAACAAACAATTAGGAGGCAATTGACATGTTGGTCTTTATTGTAAGGAGATTAGAGTACAAGAATAAGGAAATCTTTTAAAAATAAATTTAGAGTACCCAATTATTTTTTGCCCCCAATTATGGGGCAATTTAGCATGGCCAATTCACCTAACAGCACATCTTTGGGTTGTGGGGACGAAACCCACGCAGACACGGGGAGAATGTGCAAACTCCACACAGACAGTGACCCAGACCCAGGGATTCAAACCCGGGTCCTCAGTGCCATAGTCCCAGTGCTAACCACTGCATCACCGTGCTGCCCTAAGAATAAGAAAATCTTGCTACAATTATATAGAGCTTTGGTGAGGCCATACCTGGAGTATTGTGTGCAGTTTTGGTCTCCAGACTTTATGAAGTATGTACTTAGAAAGGAGACAGTAAAGCACTAGATTGGTCCTAAAGATGAGAGGTTGAGTAAACTGGAGCAATGCTCTTGAATTTAGAAGAATGAAAGGAGATGACATTGAAACATACAAGATTCTGAAGGAACTCGGCAGGGTTGTTTCCCCTGGCTGGGGAACCTAGAACACAGGGGCACAGTCTCACGATTAGAGGTCAATCATTTGGAATGAGATGATGAGGAATTATTCCACTCAATGGGTGTGAATCCTTTAAATTGTCTGCCCCAGATCATTGTGAATGCTCCATTGTTTAAATATATTTAAGGCTGGGACGGACAGATTTTTGGGCCCTGGAGAATCAAGGGATATGGAGAGCATGAAGGAAAGTGGAATTGAAGCAGAAGATCAGTTATAAACGTACTGAATAGTGCAGCAGAACTCGAGAAGCTGTAATATCTACTCCTGCTCCTAGTTCTTATGACAGTCAAACCAGCATTTAATGCATGTTATCAACTTCATCCCAGCTCTTTGCCTGTGATGAGACGTGCTCCAACCTGATTCCTTTGGTTTGGGTTTTGAAGGGGCAATATTCAACAACAGTGTGGTTTGAAGAGAATTAGGTTGACTGCATGTTAAAAGGTCAATAAGGTGCACATTGTAGAGTGACTATAACAAAAAAGTTGGTGTCATCTCCTCACCCGAGGTCGCAGTGTCCCCCCAGAAGCCGGATGCACAGCCAATCCGCACAGGTCTCCGCTCTGTTGTCAGGGGCCGACTGTTCAGATAGTGAGAATGGGGAACTGGATTCCATTGAAAATGGGAATGGGGAGCTGGATTCCACTGATAGTGGGAATGGGGAGCTGGATTCCACTGATAGTGGGAATGGGGAGCTGGATTGCAATGGGAATCAGCAGCTGGATTGCAATGGGAATCAGCAGCTGGATTGCAATGGGAATCAGCAGCTGCACTGAAATGGGAATCAGCAGCTGCATTGCAACGGGAATCAGCAGCTGCATTGCAACGGGAATGGGAATCAGCAGCTGCATTGCAACGGGAATGGGAATCAGCAGCTGCATTGCAACGGGAATGGGAATCAGCAGCTGCATTGCAACGGGAATGGGAATCAGCAGCTGCATTGCAATGAGGATTCCAGCGGGATGGGCCCACAATAATCTGGGGCAGTTGACCGGGCGTTGAGGCAATGATCATCCGGCTCAGGCCCCTCGCAGCCCGGAGCCGCCACAAGGAGGGCTTCAGTCGGTGACAGGTTCTCCAATGTCTCAGCATTCCCGGGTCTTCAGTCAGGTAATTAAAATCGCGAATCAATAAACTTTCACCGAGTTTCTTTTCGCTGAACTTCTGCTCCGCGCGAGAAAGGACGTGAGTGCAGCAGCGCAGTGAAGCTCCCCGGCAATGTAATCCCCGCTTTCGGGTTCCGCAGAAACATCACTTCGCAAACAGCAGATGGCAGCAAAATACATCTTTCCAGTCATTTCCTGCTTATTTTCAGCTATCATTTAACCTTAATCTGTGTCATTACTTCCGCCACGCACAATCTGATATTTAAAATCTGTCCAGACTCCTCCATTATCAGCCATGGGCATGTCCTGGTCATGGAGATAGTGGCACCATTGGACAGTCCATAACCAGGGGAAACACCCCCTCAGTGTCTACTCTGCCAAGTCCCTTCAGAATCTTGTATGTTTCTGTGAGATTCCCTCTCTCATTCTTCTACATTTCAGAGAGTATCTGCCTAATTTACACACTCGGGGCAACCCTTTCATCCCAGAAACCAATCTGTTGAAACTTCTCTGTACTGCCTTCGATGCAAGTAAATTCTCCCTTAAATATGAAGACCAAAACTTATACTCCAGGTGGAGTCTCAACTGTACAATTGGAGCAAGCCTTCATTTGTGTACTCCAACCCTCTTGCAATAAAGGCTAACATGCCATTTGCCTAATTGCTTGTTGTACCTGCATACCACCTTTCCATGTTCCCTGTACAAGTAGATCCAAGTCTCTCAGAGCAGTAACATTTAGACGTTTCACACCTTTTGTAAAATATTCTGCTTTCCCATTTTTTTAGAAAACATTTTGTTGAAAATAGTTTTAACATTTAAGCATTCTAAACAACAGAGGTCCGACACATGCAACAACATCACAATAACACTCCCCTCCCCTCCCCTACCCCCTGCCCCCTGACTGCCCATATAGAAATTACAGTGCAGAAGGAGGCCATTCGGCCCATCAAGTCTGCACCGGCTCTTGGAAAGAGCACCCTACCCAACCCCACACCTCCACCCTATCCCCACAACCCAGTAACCCCACCAAACACGAAGGGCAATTTTGGACACTACGGGCAATTTAGCATGGCCAATCCACCTAACCTGCACACCTTTGGACTGTGGGAGGAAACCGGACCACCCGGAGGAAACCCACGCACAAACGGGGAGAACGTGCAGCCTCCACACCGACAGTGACCCAAGCTGGGAATCGAACCTGGGACCCTGGAGCTGTGAAGCAATTGTGCTAACCACTATACTACTGTGCTGCCCCGCACGGTATTAGATTCCCTATCCTTATTCATGCCATGCATCCCTTCCCCCCCTTTTACTGACGGTCAGTTGTCCTTCAAGAAGTCGATGAACGGCTGCCACCTCCGAGCAAACCCCTGAATTGAACCTCTTTTTGAATTCTTTTAAAAAAAAATTTAGAGTACCCAATTTTTTTTTCCAATTAAGGGGCAATTTAGCATGGCCAATCCACCTAAAATGCACATCTTTGGGTTGTGGGGGTGAAACCCACACAGACATGGGGAGAATGTGCAAACTCCACACCGACAGTGACCCAGGGCCGGGATTCGAACCCGGGTCCTCAACATCGCCGTCCCATTGCTAACCACTGCGCCACATGCCGCCCCCTGAATTGAACCTCTTAAGGTGAATTTTATCTTCTCCAGCCTGAGAACCCCTGCCATGTTGCTGTCGCACACCCCTGATTTTGGAGGCTCCGCGTCCCTCCATCCCAGCAAAATCCGTCTCCAGGCCACCAGGGAGGCAAAGGCCAAAACGTCAGCCTCTCTCCCCTCCTGGGCCCCCGGATCTTCCGACACCCCAAATATTGCCACCTCTGGACTCGGAGAAACCCTCCCTTCCAGGACATCTGACATCTGCAAATCCCTGCCAGAATCTCCTCAGCTTCGAACACGCCTAAAACATGTGTACATGATTCGCCGGACTTCTCCCGCACTCCTACATCTGGCCTCCATCTCCGCAAATAACCTAATCATCCTGGTCACAGTCATATGAGCCCTATGGACCACCTTGAACTGGATCAGGCTAAGCCTGGAACACAACAAAGAAGAATTGTCTCTCCTCAAGGCCTTTTCCCACAGTCCGACTTCCAACTCCACTCCCAACTCTTCCTCCCACTTCCTCTTCACCTCCCCGATTGGGACCCCTTCACACTCCATCAATTCCTTATATATTTCCGTGACCCTCCCCTCCCCAACCCCTGTTTTAGACATCACCCTATCCTGCAGTCCCCGGAGAGGGAGGCGAGGGAAGCTTGGAACCTGCCTCCGGACAAAGTCCCGTACCTGTAGGTACCGAAATCTGGTCCCACCAGGTAACTCAACTCCTCTAATGCCTCCAGGTTCGGGAAACCCTCTTCAATGAAGAGATCACCAAATCTGTCAATCCCTGCCTGCTGCCACTCCCTAAGGCCACCGTCCAGCCCTCCCGGAACAAAGCGGTGGTTATAACAGATCAGTGACCACACTGACGCCCTCTCCGCTCTCATGTGCTGCCTCTACTGTCCCCACACTCTCAGGGCTGCCACCACCACTGGGCTTGTGGAGTACCAAGCCGGCGAGAACGGCAGAGGTGCCGTTAACAAAGCCTCCAAACCCATACCCTTACAGGACGCCACCTCCACTCGCTCCCACACCGACCCCTCCTCCACTACCCACTTCTTAACCATCAATATATTCGCCACCCGGAGGTAGAGAGCACAGAGTCTCACTCTATGCGGATGATCTGCTCCTCTATATCTCGGACCCACAAAGCAGCATGGACGGAATCATAGCGCTCCTGAAAGAGTTTGGAGCCTTCTCGGGCTACAAACTCAACATGAGCAAAAGTGAGATCTTCCCAGTACACCCGCAAGGGGGGGGGGGGGGGGGGGGGGCAGCGCTAAAGGGCCTGCCGTTCAAACAAGCCCGAAATAAATTCCGCTACCTGGGGATCCAAATAGCCCATGACTGGAAAGGGGTCCACAAATGGAACCTCACCAGCCTGACGGAGGAAGTTAAAAAGGACCTGCAAAGATGGAACACACTCCCGCTCTCCCTCGCGGGGAGAGTCCAGACGATCAAAATGAACGTACTGCCCAGGTTCCTTTTCCTGTTTAGATCCATTCCGATCTACATCCCCAAGGCCTTTTTCAAAGCGCTGGACAAACATATCATGGCGTTCGTATGGGGGGGTAAAAATGCTAGGATCCCAAAGAAGGTCATACAAAAAACAAAATCCAGGGGGGGGCTAGCCCTCCCGAATCTACAATTCTACCACTGGGCGGCAACAGCCGAGCGAGTAAGGGGATGGATCCAGGAGCCAGAAGCCGAGTGGGTGCGTGCGGAGGAGGCCTCCTGCATGGGAACCTCCCTCCGGGCCCTCGCCACGGCAGCACTCCCATCCCCACCCAAAAAACACTCCACCAGCCCAGTGGTGACAGCCACCCTCCAATCCTGGAACCAACTGCGGCAGCAATTTGGCCTGTACAAAATGTCGGACAAGGCTCCCATCTGCAACAACCATAGGTTCAAACCAGCACTGACTGACGCCACCTTCAAAAGGTGGAGGCAGGACGGGGGGACACTGACAGTCAGGGACCTATACACGGACGACAGGATCGCAACACTGGACGAACTGACAGAGAAATTTCAGCTAGCTGGGGGGAACGAGCTACGGTACCTGCAGCTCAAAAACTTCCTACGAAAGGAGACAAGGACGTACCCACAACCGCCACGACAGACACTATTGGAAGACCTACTGGACGCAACAAGAAGGAAATGGGAGGACGACCTGGGGATGGAGATAGGGTGGGGACTCTGGAGCGAAGCACTGCATAGGGTCAACTCCACCTCCACGTGCGCAAGGCTCAGCCTGACGCAACTAAAAGTGGTACATAGAGCCCACTTAACGAGAAACCGTATGAGTAGGTTCTTCCCGGAGGTGGAGGACAAATGTGAGCGGTGCCAGAGAGGCCCGGCCAACCACGCCCACATGTTCTGGTCTTGCCCCAGACTTGTGGAGTACTGGACAGCCTTCTTCGAGGCTATGTCCAAAGTGGTGGGGGTGAGGGTGGAGCCATGCCCGATAGTGGCGGTCTTCGGGGTTTCAGACCAGCCAGATCTATTCCTGGGGAGGAGGGCGGACGCCCTTGCCTTTGCCTCCCTGATTGCCCGCCGTAGAATCCTGTTTGGCTGGCGGTCAGCAGCACCACCCAGAGCTGCAGACTGGCTGTCCGACCTCTCGGAATCTCTCCAAATGGAGAAAATCAAATTCGCCATCCGAGGGTCGGACGACGGCTTCCACAGAACGTGGGAGCCATTCATGCAACTGTTCCGGGACCTGTTTGTGGCCAACGTACATGAGGAAGAATAGTCGGGTGGCCAAGAACCAGGGGAAAATGGGCGGGAATCGGGGGAAGGTAGCCGGGGGGAGGGGGGAGGGGGGGGGGGGGGCTACGGGCTCGGTATGGGGGTTTGATGGCAAGCCAAGGCCCAAAACCAAACTATAAATAAATGCCTATAAACATGTGCCTCGGCCATATTGGGGAATGTAAAATATGTATGCTGGCTAAAGGGGGCGGCCACAATTATTGTTATGAAGATGCTTACCTGTAAATATTCATGTAAAAAATTTTTGTGTTTTCCTTTTTTTTTCTCTCTCTCTAATAACTTGTAATTTGTCATATATAAAATATGAAAACTCAATAAAAAAACATTTATAAAAAAAAAATATATTCGCCACCCAGTAATAATTAATCAAATTCGGAAGGGCCAAGTCCCCCCCCCCCCACTTCGCACCTCCGTTCTAGAAGGACTTTCTTCACCCGCGGGGCTTTCCCGGCCCATACAAATCCCTAGATCAGCATAGTAGCATTGTGGATAGCACAATTGCTTCACAGCTCCAGGGTCCCAGGTTCTATTCCGGCTTGGGTCACTGTCAGTGCAGAGTCTGCACATCCTCCCCGTGTGGGCGTGGGTTTCCTCCGGGTGCTCCGGTTTCCTCCCACAGTCCAAAGATGTGCAGGTTAGGTGGATTGGCCATGATAAATTGCTCGTAGTGTCCAAAATTGCCCTTAGTGTTGGGTGGGGTTATGGGGATAGGGTGGAGGTGTTGACCTCGGGTAGGGTACTCTTTCCAAGAGCCGGTGCAGACTCGATGGGCCGAGTGGCCTCCTTCTGTAAATTCTATGATAATCTATGATAATCACCACGTTCATCTTCCTGAAAAATGCCCTAGGGATAAAATTGGAAGACATTGAGACACAAATAGCAATCACGGGAGGACTGTCATTTTCACAGTCTATACCCTCCCCGCCAATGAAAGCTGGAGCATGTCCCACCTGCGGAAGTCCCCTTTCATTTGCTCAACTGCCCTGCCCAAATTAATTTATGGAGCTGACCCCAGTCCCTTGCCACCTGAATCCCCAGGTACCTAAAACTCCTTCCCACCACTTTAAACAATGACTCCCTCAGTCTCCTCTCCTGCCCCCGAGCCTGGATCGCGAATACTTCACTGTTACCCATGTTTAATTTGTAGCCCGAGAATCACCAAATTCCTCCAATATCTCCATAATCCCAGCCATCCCTCCCGAAAGGAGCAAGTCATCCACGTAGAGTGAAACCCTCTGTTCCACCCCCCCCCCCCCCTCCTCACTATCCCCCGCTACATGTTTGATGGCCTAAGCGCCATTGCCAAGGGCAAACAGTAGTGGAGAGAGTGGATACCCCTGTCTCGTCCCCTTACACAAACTAAAATAATCTGACCAGAACCAGTTGGTCCTTACATTCGCCCCGGTGCCTGATATAACAGCTAGACCCAGTCAACGAATTCCTGCCCAAACCCAAACCTTCCCAGGACATCCTACTCTACCCGATCAAAGGCCTTTTCTGCATCCATGGCTACCACCACTTCAACCTCATGCCCCTCCGCTGGCATCATTATCACATTTAAGAGCCGTATAATGTTGGACGTCAGGTGAGGTCCCTTCACAAACCCCGTCTGGTTTCTCCCCCTTATACACAATATAGAGACACAATCCTCTGTGCACATTGCCAAGATCTTTGCCAATAATTTTGCATCCACATTTAAAGGAGAGACTGGCCTATACAATCCACAGTTCTCCGGATCCTTATCCCGCTTCAGAATAAGGGAAATCAATGCCTACGATAATGTTGGGGGGAGCACTTCCAGCTCCTTGGACTCATTAAAAGCCTTTACCAGGAGCGACCCTAGCAGCCCAGAAAACATTTTGTGGAACTCGACCGGATATCCTTACCCGATTGCATCGCCCCCAATCCATCTATAAGCTCCCCAAGCCCGATTGGGCCTCCCAAGCCTTCCACCAACTTGTCATCTATCCTCGGGAACTCCAGCCCCCCCAAAAAATTGCTTCATATCCTCCTCCCCGGCTGGAGGTTCCGATTTGTATAGGCTATGATAAAATTCCCAAAACACATCATTCACCCCCGCCAGATTCACAACCACCTTCCCCCCAATATCCTTTACTGTCCCAATTTCTCTCACTGCCTCTTGCTTCCTCAGCTGATGCATCAACATCCTGCTGGCTTTTTCCCAGTATTCATACACCGCCCCCTTTACTCTCCTCAGCTGCCTCTCTGCCTTACCTGTGGACAGGAGCCCAAATTCCATTTGCAGTCTCTGAAACGCCTTCAGAAGACCCTCATCCGGAGACTCCGCATACCCCCTGTCCACCTGTAAAAGTTCACCTATCAGCCTGTCAGTCTTTTCCTTATGGGCCCGAATCAAAATGAGTTCCCTCCTGATAACCACCTTCAGTGCCTCCCAAACCACCCCTGCCTAGATCCCACCCATGTCATTGATCCTTATGTATCCCCAAATGGCCTCCCTCACCCACCTTGTCCTCCGCTAGCGGCCCTACATCTAACCTCCATTGCAGCCGCTGGGCCTTTCCTTTGTTCACTTGCAGGTCTACCCAGTGTGGGGCGTGGTCTGACACCACAGTTGCTGAATATTCAATATCCACAACCTCAGCCAGTAGCATTTAGTCCAGCACAAAGAAATATGCTCTTCTATTCTTACCAACAAAGTGAATGATCTCATCCTTTCCCAATTCCTTCTGCCACCTTGTTGATGGCTCACTTGTCATTATCTTTTTGTAGCCTCTTTATGGCCACCTCACAGCTTACATTCTCACCTAGCACCATATTGTTAGCACAAAGGCCGGCCTTTCAGCTGTTATTCAACAGAGGCCTTAAGCACTTTTAACCAAAAACAAGCTTTATTCTACGAATTTAGTTAACATTTCTATAAACACACACAGTAAGCATTTTTATCAACTACAAACATAAATACCTCACACAGCTACAGTAATCGATGTATAACCCATATTGTTAGCAAAATTGGATATAGTGGTCTCTTTGTCTAGGTCATTTATACAGATTACAAATAGCTGAGGCCCCGGCACTGATCTTTGTGGTACTTCACTAATTACAAACTGCAAACTTGAAAATGCCCCATTTATCCTGTCATGGGAGTGTCCCTTTAAGAAATGTTTTTGTCTTATCACATGGCTTCAGTGATGTCATTGTGTGGGTGGAGCTGGGCTGTGGCTCTGAGTTTTTACTTTCACTTTGGTTTGGGGCTCTGAGTTTTTTGCTTTCATTTTCACATTTGGCTGCTGTACTCAGAAAGAGAAGTATCTTGGCCTCTCTCTATCTTCAGCTTAAAAGCTGTTTCCAGACTGCTTGATAACTTGAAAATAAATAATTGCTTTCTGGAAGGAATTCAAACCTGCTGTCCTGGAAAGGAAACAAGGGTATCTATACCAGGTCTTGAGTGCTGTATGCTGGGCACACCTTTAAAATGGAGGTACTGGTTTATGGGATCTTGTTATTAAATTGGAACAGTTAAAGGGGGAAATTTATTAAGGGTTATACATCGATTACTGTAGCTGTGTGAGGTATTTATGTTTGTAGTTGATAAAAATGCTTACTGTGTGTTTATAAAAATGTTAACTAAATTCGTAGAATAAAGCTTGTTTCTGACTAAAAGTGCTTAAGGCCTCTGTTGAATAACACCTGAAAGGCAGGCCCTTGTGCTCATCGTAACCAAAATCGATAAACAGTTGTAGGTCAGGTGAACTCCATGATATACTTTGGAGTTTTCTAAACCCTGGCCCATAACAATCCTGATTCTTGTCTTGTCAACCAATCCTCCACCCATGCCAATAAGTTACTTCCAACGTCGTGAAGCCCTATCTTGCATACTAACATTTTATGTGGCATCTTTTGGAAAACCAAGCATATTAAATATACTGGGCGCAATTCTCCGCACTCACGACGGTGCGGAGAATAGCGTGGCTCGTAAAATTTTACGGCCACGCTAGTCCGACGCCCTCCCGCTATTCTCCCCCCCCCCCCCCACGCCCGACTCCCGATACGAATCGCTGCAGCCGTTTTTTTACGGCCAGCAGCGATTCTCAGCTATCCGATGGGCCGAGTTCCCAGCCCTTTACGGCTGTTTTTACGAACGGCAAACACACCTGGTCTGGCCGTTCGTAAAAACGGCCGTAAAGTCCCGATTTTTAAAACCATGGCACCGATTGGCACGGCAGTACCACGGCCGTGCCAAGGGTGCCATGGGCCCGCGCACTCTTTGTCCCTCCGCCGCCCCGCTGTATCACTTCGCAGGGCGGCTGAGGGGCATCCCGGCCCGCGCATGCGCGGGTTTCGCGCAAATGCGCGATGACGTCATCCGCGCATGCGCGGGTTGGAGTCTTCCAATCCGCGCATGCGCGGCTGACGTCATATGACCCGTCAGCCGGCGCAAACTCTGGCAAGCGGGCTTAACGAAATTTGTTAAGCCCGCGATGCCGGAGTTTACGGCGGCGGCATGCTAGCCCCGACCGGGGACCAGAATCGGTTCCCGGTCGGGGAAGGGGGGGCTGGCGTCAAACCCGCCCGGATTTGACGCCAGCCTTACGATTTCTCCCCCTCTGGGAGAATCGTGCCCACTGTTTCTCCTTTATCTACCCTATTAGTTCCTTTAATAAATTTGTCAAACACAATTTTTCTTTCATAAGACCATGTTGATTTTGTGTGATCATGATGATATGATTTTCTAAGTGAATTGTTAAAACTTCCTTAATAATAAAATAAATCCCAATGAATGAAATCCCAGGGAATCCACTCACAAATGTATGTTAAGTGGAGCTTTGTGATAGTCGAGGAAGCCCTATTTCCACACAAATAAAGCAGTAATGTGCGGAGAAACCTTTATGTGTTTTGTTCACAATTTACAATATCCTGACCTTGTAAAAGGCTGGAGATTTGCATTGAAAGATGTCAGGAATTAGCTGCAGAAAAGCTCAGTAATCTTGTATTGCTCAGCGTGCAGTCTACGGAGGTGCATGATACAGTCAACTCTGTCGCTAACACAGTAAAAAATGCTTTTGGTATTTTCGTGGCGTCGGACAAAATCCCAAAGCATCTCTATGGCCTTTGTGGGATCGGCTAGGGGAACACTTGGGTGAGCAGATGGGCATTCACCAGACTCTTCACGATCACCGGCCTCCTCAGCTTCTCTGATTTTGTGCTCTTGGTGTGGTCTCGCCCCACTTTTATTGGTCAGCAGCATCATATGATTAGATTGGACAAATTCAGATAATCCAGAGTAACCAGTACAGCATTTCAGTTTATCAGAGGCATTCTTCTGTGGGATTTGCTATTCTGACTGCAGGAACGATTGACAACTTTAATTTAACTGGAATTTCACGCCATCCAAGGTTGACTCATTACTATTTCACTGTAGTTTCAAAGTACTAATTGAAACAGATTAGGAGCAGATGTATTGCTCAATACTGGACACTGTAAGGCACTGTGAAATTAAAATAGCGACATAATTGTATAATACCAGACAGAATCTGTGAATTCCCATATCTTTCACTTCTCAGCTTCACAGCTCCAGGGTCCCAGGTTCGATTCCTGGCTGGGTCACTGTCTGTGTGGAGTCTGCACGTCCTCCCCCTGTGTGCGTGGGTTTCCTCCGGGTGCTCCGGTTTCCTCCCACAGTCCAAAGATGTGCGGGTTAGGTGGATTGGCCATGCTAAATTGCCCGTAGTGTCCTAATAAAAGTAAGGTTAAGGGGGGGTTGTTGGGTTACGGGTATAGGGTGGATACGTGGGTTTGAGTAGTGTGATCATGGCTCGGCACAACATTGAGGGCCGAAGGGCCTGTTCTGTGCTGTACTGTTCTATGTTCTATGTTCTATGTCCTTCTACCTGGATGACCAAATATAGGTCAATGAGGAATACAGAAGAGCATGCCTGGAGCAAAACACATGATACCTGAAAATAAGATGTCAATTTGGGGAACTATTACACATGGTCAAATGTGAAATTGCAAAAGCAGCATGCTATAGAAACATAGAAAACAGGAGTAGGAGGGGGTCATTCAGCCCTTCGAGCCTGCTCCACCATTCATTATGATCATGGCTGATTATCCCACTCAAAAACCTGATCCTGCCTTCCCCCCAAATCTTTTGATCGCCTTCACCACAAGTGCCCTTTCTAACTGCTTCTTGCAAATATACAGGGTGAGATTCTCCGGTCCGCCTGCCATGTGTTCTGGCATGGTTCCCCCCGTCGGCAGCGGGATTCTCTGTTTCTGCAGCCGGCCAATGGGGTTTCCCATTGTGACCACTCCTTGCCATCGGGAAACCCGCGGGCATGGGTGCACTGTTGGTGGACCAGAGGATTCCACCGGCGGAGAATTTCACTGACAATGTTTTGGCCTCAACTGCTTTCTGTGGTAGCGAAATTATGGGGCTTAACAATCCCTACTGTAACACTGAATTGCATTTTAGTTTATCATTTCATGGGATGTTGATATCACTGGCTCGGCCAACATTTTCATTGCCCATTCCTAATTGCCCTTAAGTAGGCAGTGATGAGCCACTTTCATGAACCGCTGAAATCCCTGTGGTGTAAGGGAAGGAGTCCCAGGAATTTGATGCAGCAACCCTGAAGGAACAGTGATATAGTTCCAAGTCAGCATGCCATGTGGCTTGGAGGGAAATTTGCAGGTGGCAGTGTTCCCATGTATCTGCCACCCTTGTCTTTTTAGGTGGCAAAGTTTGCAGGTTTGGAAGGTGCTGATAAGGGAGTCTCGGTAAGTTGCTGCAGTACACCTTGTAGATGTTACACACGCCTGCGACAGTATATCAGTGGCTGAAGAGGTGGTTGATGGGTGCTAATCAAATGGGCTGCTTTGTCCTGGATAGTGCCAAGCTTCTTGAGTGTTGTTAGAGTGGCAACCATTCGGGCAAGTAGAGAGTATTCCATCAAACCCCTGATTTTTACCTTGTAGATGGTGGATAAGCTTTGGAGAGTCTGGAAGTGAGTTACCCACCACAAGATTCCTGGCCTCTGACATGTTCTTGCAGCCACATTTATATGGCCGGTCCAGTTCTGTTCCTGGTCAATAGTAACCCCCAGCATGTTATTAGTGGGGGTTTCAATGATGGCAACGCCATTGAATGTCAAAGGGGGATCGTTGGATTCTCTCTTGTTGGAGGTGGTCATTGCCTGGCATTTGTGTGGAGCAAATGTTACTTGCCACTTATCAACCCAAGCCTGAATGTTGTCCAGGTCTTGCTGCATATGAGCATGGACTGCTTCAGTAAATGAGGAATTGCAAATAGTTCCGAATATAATGCAATCATCAGAGCAGATCCTTACTTCTGACCATTTGATGGAGTGAAGGTCAGTGATGAAGCAGCTAAGATGATTGGGCATCAGACACTACACTGAGGAATTCCTGCAGTGATGTCCTGGGATTGAGATGATTGGCGTCCAACAATGACAGCCATCATCCTTTATGTTCGGCACGACTCCAACCAACAGACAATTTTCCTCATGATTCTCATTGATTCTGGTTTTGTTAGGACTCTTTTTTTAAAAAATAATTTGTATTGAAATTTTTTGAAAAATATATAGCAACAGAAAATAATAATAATAATAATAAACACCCCCCAGCACCCGTAACACCGCATGTAACGAACCCCCCCCCCCCACCCCCTCCAAACCCAATAAACAACAAAATAAATTAACAATAAGCAAATTAACTTAAACAATACCCCGCTGAGACCCCCCCTCCCCCCCCCCTTTCCCCCCCTTTTCCCCCCCTTTCCCCCCCCCCCCCCTCCCCCCCCCCCCCGGGTTGCTGCTGCTGCTGACCTAGTTCCTTATCGTTGAGCCAGAAAGTCGAGGAAAGGCTGCCACCTCATAAAGAACCCTTGTACCGACCCCCTCAGGGCGAATTTGACCCTCTCCAGCTTAATGAATCCCGCCATGTCATTGATCCAGGTCTCCACGCTCGGAGGTCTCGCATCTTTCCCCCGCAGCAAGATCCTCCGCCGGGCTACTAGGGACGCAAAGGCCAAAACATCGTCCTCTTTCGCCTCCTGCACTCCCGGCTCCACCCCAACCCCAAATATCGCGGGTCCCCAGTCTGGCTTGACCCTGGATCCTACCACCCTCGACACCGTCCTCGCCACCCCCTGCCAGAATTCCCCCAGTGCCGGGCATGCCCAAAACATATGGACATGGTTCGCTGGGCTCCCCGAACACCTAATGCACCTGTCCTCACCCCCAAAAAACTTGCTCACCCTCGTCTGGGACATATGAGCCCTGTGCAGTACCTTGAACTGGATGAGGCTAAGCCTCGCACATGAAGAGGAGGAGTTCACCCTCTCCAGGGCGTCCGCCCATGGCCCCTCCTCAATCTGCTCCCCCAGCTCCACTTCCCACTTAGCCTTCAGCTCCTCTACCGATGCCTCCTCCAGCTCCTGCATCACCTGGTAGATGTCAGACACCTTCCCATCCCCGACCCACACCCCCGAAAGCACCCTATCCCTTACCCCCCGTGGGGGCAGCAAAGGGAACCCCTCCACCTGCAGCCTAGCAAATGCCTTGACCTGAAGGTACCTGAACATATTCCCCGGGGGGAGCTCAAATTTCTCCTCCAGTTCACCCAGGCTCGCAAACCTCCCGTCAATGAACAGGTCTCCCAACTTCCTAATGCCCGCCCTGTGCCACCCCAGGAACCTGCCATCAATGTTCCCTGGGACAAACCAGTGGTTCCCCCACAGCGGGGCCTCCACTGAGCCCCCCACTTCCTGTTAGGAATCTTTGATACCGCACTGTCAAATGCTATCCTGGTGTTCAGAACAGTCAGTGTCACCTTACCTCATAGAGTCAGAGTTTTACAGCACAGTATCTTTGATCCATAGTGTCTGCTCCGGCCATCAGGACCCTATCTATGGTCAGGTCACATTTGGAGTACTGTGTGCAGTTCTGATCGCCTCATTTTAGGAAGGATGTGGAACCTCTGGAAAAGGTGCAAAGGAGATTTACCAGAATGTTGTCTGGAATGGAGAGTAGGTCTTACGAGGAAAGGTTGAGGGTGCTAGGCCTTTTCTCATTAGAACGGAGAAGGATGAGGGGCGACTTGATAGATGATCAGGGGAATAGATATCGTGGACAGTCAGAGACTTTTCCCCCGGGTGGAACAAAGCATTACAAGGGGATATAAATTTAAGGTGAATGGTGGAAGATATAGAAGGGATGTCAGAGGTTGGTTCTTTACCCTGAGAGTAGTGGGGGCATGGAATGCACTGCCTGTGGAAGTAGTTGAGTCGGAAACATTAGGGACCTTCAAGCAGCAATTGGATAGGTACATGGATTACGGTAGAATGATGGGGTGTTGATTCATTTGTTCTTAATCTAGGACAAAAGTTCGGCACAACATCGTGGGCCGAAGGGCCTGTTCTGTGCTGCATTTTTCTATGTTCTATGTTCTATTCTAATCCCACTTTCGAGCTCTGGTCCATAGCTTTGTATGCTATGGCGTTTCAAGTCTCATCTAAATGCTTCTTAAATGTCGTAAGGATTCACATTTCTATCACACTTTCAGGCAGTGAGTTCCAGATTCCCACCACTCCCTGGGTCAAAAACCTTTCCTCAAATCTCCTGTAAATCTCCTACTCCTCACCTTAAATCTATTCCCCCTAGTTATGGACTCCTCCACTAAGGGGAAAAGTTTCTTATTTTCTATCCTATCTATATCCCTCATAACTTTGTACACCTCTTGAATTTAGCTCCTTTGTTCATGAACAAAGTGGCCTTCATAGGGGCAATTAGGCTGGAAGGAGGTCAGGAGCTGAGTGACCCTGCCGGAACCCAAACTGAGCACCAGCGAACAGGTTATTGCCGAGTAAGTGTCGCTTCGTAGCACTGTCAGTAACCCCTTCCATCACTTTGCTGATGATCAAGAGTAGACTGATGGGGTGGTAATTGGCCAGATAGGATTTGTTCTGCTTTTTGTGGTCAGGACATTACTGGGCAATTTTCCACATTGCCAGGAGGATGCCAGTGTTGCAGGTGTACTGGAACAGCTTAGCTCAAAGCACAGCTAGTTCTGGAGCACAAATACACAGTACCATTGCTGGAATGTTACCAGGGCCCATAGCCTTTACAGTATCCATTGCCTTAGGCCTTTCTTGATATTCTATGGAATTAATCAAATTGGCTGAAAACTGGCATCTGCGATGCTGGGGACCTCAGGAGGGGGCCGAGATGGATCATCCACTCAGGAAATCTGGCTGAAGACGGTTGCAAATGCCTCAGCCTTGTCTTTTGCTTCGATGCGCTGAGCTTCCCCATCATTGAGGATAGGGATATTTGTGGAGCCTCCTCCTCGGGACTGAACGTTCCTTGACCAGTCATGGTTGGGTGTGGCAGGACTGCAGAGCTCAGATCTGATCCATTGGTAGCGGAAATGCTTAGCTCTGTCCAACACTTGCAGCTTATGCTGTTTGGGACTCAAGTAGTCCGGCAGCTTGAAGGAGGCCATCAGTTTCTTTCTGCATTGCAGGGCGATCCTCCTGGTCATCCTAGGCTTGGGACATGACCTGGGCTGGGTGCCTTCTGCCCACCCTGGAGAATAGAATGTCCGTCCTATCCTCCACAATGTCCAGCATTCTTTAAATGCCGGTATAGAGGAACCTTGGAGGTGGTCTTCTTGCAGCCGACTCTTAACTGGAATGAGAGTCTATGCTGAGTGAAGCGCCTAAAAGCTGCTCCAGCTCGTCAGGCTCTGAACACAAATCCCTATCCCAGTGAATCACTGGCCTGGGGAATCGGGAATCTGGTGAGATTCACATGGGCAGAGTGATTGTCCATTTGCATGCTCAGAATCTCGCCTCTTCAGCGCTCCTGGTGACAGTGGGATGCATCTGATTTTCCTGCTGGCCGGACCATAATGACGCATTCTGAAAAAGCTGGCACTGCACATGCTTAGATTGTACCATCTGAATTCAACTAAAATATCACCACTAAGGAGAATAATAATCAGTCCATGCCCAAGCTTTTTGAAGAAGCTGCATCCTTTGGAGTAAAACCTTTAATGAAGGCATTACAATTATGAAGAGGCAGGATTGGGTAGATAGAAACAATGGCCTTTGCATTAATGACCACACCCATCATAAGAAGAGATGCTGTGTGGCATTAAACCCTAAAAGTGCAGAACATATTTCTAGCATGTTACATATGTGCCCATTGGCATTTTTACACAAGCGGTCTTTGTGCCATGCGAGGGTCCCACCTTGGAGAGGTGGGATACTTCATTAACATTAAGCATGTTTCCACAGTGCAACCAGGAATTTGACTTAAATTTAACTGATGCCAAATACATTTTGCAAGGCTCAGGAAACCTGGCAGACAAAGGAAACAGAAGCTACTAACTCCTGAATGTAAGTGTTTTTTAACATCACTTTGTCAGCCAAGAGGAACTGAGTGCCCCTCCCCCCACCCCCCGCCCCCCGGCCCTCCATCATCCCTTTAGGGAAACTTTCAGCCTCTCTTCTACTGATCATGGCCTTTCTCCCTCCAGCATTTATCTGCAGCTTGCCCACAAACACTGACCATGTTCCTTCAAACACAGCCTTCAACCAAGCCCATGATTGCATTTGGCAGGAGTGCACCCTAATGGTTCCCAACATTGGCCCTGCAGCCAGTTTTCCTGCCCAGCAGCGAGCCAGAATGTCAAGTGATAAATTGCTGGGCGTGAAACAGAAAAACAAATAATATTCAGAGTTTATGGTTAAATTTAGCAAGCCCTCCATGTTCCTATAGTGTCATCATGTTTCCCCAGTGCTCCAGTTCGCCCTCCATGACCGTCTATTATTAATAGGAGTCAACGTTCAAAGTGGTTGAAGGGTAGAGAGTAAGAGGTATAGATTTAAGATGAAATCTAAAAGATTTTGAAGAGACAAACAGGATACATATTTTTACAGATTGCCATGATGTTGTGGAATGGAATACAACATTGCTTGGATTCGGATTACGCTGCAGTTTTCAATGAAAACTTAATTTGATATATTGCAGACTCTATGTATGATTTGTTTGCACTCTTCAGCTCTTCTTTTCCACTTTCCAAGATAATTGCTTGGATTTTGCAATCAGTGGTGAATTGATGGTGTTACCTGCTGACCTCAGACATAGTTGCCCAGAAATATCTAGTGAGCAATGATTTAACTGTCCCTGCAGTCAATTTTTCTGTTGCCAACTACTGATGGATCCTTGCATCCACCAACTGCGATGTCATCCAGCAGATTAAACAGGCAATCACATTGAAGAATTCTCACAAGCAGCAGAAATAATAATGAGGTTTTATTATACATTTTTTAACAATCTAACAGAAAACAAAAACAAACTGGGACACACACACATGAAATTAAAGCAGAAGCTGATTTATGCTAAACAAACTTTTAAACATATTTTTTGCTATTTTAAACATATAAGTGCCGGGATTCTCCGAAACGGCGGCTAAGTGTTGACGGTGGTGTAAATACCGGAGCACTTCATGCCGGCGTCAACGGGCACCTTGGCCCAGCGAATCACTGACCTGAAGGGGACTAGCAGGCTGCCGGTCCTGCGCAACATGGCGGACCCATGCAGCAAGCTGGCCCCACAAAATAGACCCCCCCCCCCCCCCCCCCCAGATCGCGCTCGCCCGCCGATCGGTGGCATCTGATTGGAACCCTGGCTGTCCGGGAGGAACCTCCCCGGTAACGGATCCCCCTGGCCCTCCCCCACCAGGGCAGCCGCGGCAGCCGCCACTCCGAGTACCAGCTGGATGGAACCATGTTAGAACCACGCCAGCGGGAACTCAGCCAGCTGCCGGTGGAGAATCGCCCCGGGGGCCTCTTTCAATGGTCCCCGACCGGCGCCGCATCGACCGCAATTCTCCGGTCCACGGAGAATTGCGGGAAGGTTTCGGACCCAATCGCGGGTCACTACTAATTTGGATTTGACACTTACTCCTAAAGAATACAGAGTTGATTAATAACATCTAAAATACACTCATCTACAGCTAATCCCACTACTGGTCTGAACTATGATCGGCATTCACACTATTTGCGCTTCTGACTCTCACTACCTAACTCCTACACACACTCTCCCACAAGGCTAAGCATCACTGCCTTATATAGTTGTAACTGTAGCACCCTCTAGTGGCTACTTCATTAACCCTTGCAATACTGACAGTTATGATAATACCACAATGATCAATCTGGAATTTTAAGGTTCGGCCCAGTGTAATCAGGTCCCAGCTGGGTTTACAGTCAATCTGATAGAATCCCACCAAAGTTGCAGTACGAGTCTATTTGAACAGCTACGGTTTATTTAAACCCCAAGAGGTTTAGGAATGCTGGTGAAGACCACGGTAACACATTGTGATGTGTTATGCTAAAATATATGCTCATATGAAAAACCAAATGATGAAATTAATAAGGCGGTAAAACTTAAAAGTAAAGAATACATCTAATCTACCCCACTACTCCAGTATTGCTAGTGCCACTGTTATGTTCTGCTATTTGATGCAACTGTACAAGACAAGAATTGTTGGAAGAATAATATGGTTTCTTTATTTGAAGCTAGGACTATATCTAGATAGTGTTGACTTGGAGGCTATGAATCCTACTGCTGCTTCTTGTAGATGGATTGCAATTCATGGGACTAATATATCACATCCTATCGAGGTGGGAGTGATTGACAGCAGTTAAAGAAACAATCCCTTAAAGCTACATATAACCATTAGATTCAGAATTTCCAGAGCATTCTTCTCTTCAGGATTCATGAGTGAAAGATTAGGCAGACCTTCCCACCCCCTTCTGTATCCTTTGACACCAGTGATGAGCAGGTTTCTTTTGCAAGCCAATACAAGAGAGAAGTTGTAATAAAGAATATAAGTTTCGTTTCTGAATGAGCACACAGCATGGCTGTGATTTCTTTGAGAATCAATAAGTCTGGAAGGCGGGGACAGAAACGGGTGACACTAACTCTTGCGACCTCACCAAAATCTCACACTGGGTATCTGATTACGGCCAGCAGGCAGAGAGAGGGCGGGGGGGGGGGGGGCGGCGACCAGTCAGCTGTTGGAGGCAGGTAATGAGGTGGCAGCTGCACATCGTCTGGCGCCATCTTTAAAGGGACAACAGCTCCGGAATGTAGCCAAAGACCTCTGCAATCCAGCCAGCCTTCCCTGAACCTCTAACCAGCTGAGCATCCCAATGGAGAATGCCTAGAGGTCAGCGAGGCTGACATAGTGAAGGACAGAAGGGAGAGGCGCTTGTTGGCAAGGCAGAAGAAATAGCCCACAAAATCTCTCAGTTCAGTGACAACTCCCTGCATGTTCTTCTCAAAGCTGCTGTGAACAGATTTGGTCCTCTTATCCAAGCAAAGATATACTGGCATTGGAGGCAGTCCAAAGCAGCTTCACCAGATTGATCCCAGCTATGGAGGGATTTTCTTATGAGGAGAGGTTGAGTAGGTTGGGCCTGTATTCATTTGAGTTTAGAAGGATGAGAGGCAACATTATTGAGGCATAAAGGATTCTCAGGGGGCTTGACAGGATAGGTGCTGAGAGGTTGTTTCCCCCTGTGGGAGACTCCAGGACCAGAGGACATAATCTCAGAGTAAAGGGTCGCCCATTTAAGACCGAAATGAGGATCAATTTCTTCTCTCTGAGGGTAGTGAATCTGTGGAATTCTTTACCACAGAGAGCTGTAGAGGCTGGGTTGTTAAGTATGTTTAAGGCCGTGATAGATATATTTTTAATCAGTAAGAGATTCAAGGATTATGGGGATAAAGTGGAGTTGAGGATTATCACACCAGATCAGTCATGATCTCATTGAATGGCAGAGCAGACTTGATGGGCCGAATGGCATATTTCTGCTCCTACATCTTATGGTCTACTCATTCAAGGCAGGAGGTATTCTTTCACGGGGACAGAAAGGGGAAGACATATTCCTTCTCACTTTCTTTTCAAAGCACCCAATTGTTAGTAGCCAGATGACATCGTGAAGGCTCAACCCAGAACTCTGGCACCTGAATATCCCCACTTCACTGCTGTATAAACTAGCTATGCTTCCCTAGCCTTCCCGTGAAGGCATGTTGCCTCAACCAAAGTCAACCAAATACTGCACAAACCTGAGCTGCCACCCTGTTGCCACCCTGATACATCTACAGTGGCTCAGGCGCCTCATGGTCCCCTGAAAGATTCTTCTGGAAAATTGGAACAGGCCAGTAAGATATCATTCAATTGCCACTTTAATTGCCCAATCACACTAAATAACAACCCACTGGAAGTGGTTAACAAATTCTGCCAACTTGGGTCCACACTGACAGTCACTTGATGAAAAGCCTGACCCTTATAACCAAGTGGGTGGTTTGTAAGGCCTGTGCTCTCAGCATTTGCTGTATGGCTGTGAAACACGGACGACATATAGCTACAAGGAAAAGAGGTCCAACCATTGCCAGCTGCGCTGACTGTGGCACATCATGGGTATATCCTGTCAGGAAAACATCACAAATGTGGCGGCCAGTCAGAGCGCCAAAATGCATTGGCATCGTCAAACAGAGATGGGTTTGTTGGCTCGGGCGCATCCACAGGAGGGAAGACAGTTGCATATCAAAGTATAGTGAGGTAGCCTGAGCCAGCAGCCTAGTGGAATGCTTCATTTCTAGGCTGCTTGCAAGAATGATATGAAGGACTAAACATCGATTATCAGACCTGGGACTCAGTAACTGACTGCAAAGGAAAAGAATGACACCTCCGTGGGCTGGGGTGCACCACCCCAATCACCAGTCTCCATGTCAGCTTGGCAACAGGTTTGCCAGCGGCTAAAACAACAACCATGTGCCATATGAAGCCACCCCATTTGAAATGGATTGTTTTCTGCACGACAAATCTTTTGTGGTTGGAAGGATGCCGATGGGATTCCTTAATTACTTTTTAATTGCCTTCTTTTTGACCACATACCTTGCCCAGTTGATTTGCCGCCTGCCATTGGAAATCTGTGCCGATGCCACCCATGCAACTTTTCGCCCCTCCCACTTCCAAGGACATCTGCGGTGAGGTTGGAAAGACCCAGCCCTTATGTGAACGTGTGACCCACGGGACATGCAAGTACCTTGTGTGTGCAGCATGCTTGGTGTTTCTTATTTACCTCATCTGCTGGGCCATGGGGCAGGTGCTTTATGATACAATGCATGATGGATTTACCTGTGCATCTGGGAAATTGAGGGCAGCACGGTAGCACAGTGGTTAGCACAGTTCTAGGGGCCTGGTTCGATTCCCGGCTTGCGTCACTGTGCCGAGTCTGCACGTTCTCCCTGTGTCTGCGTGGGTTTCCTCCGGGTGCTCCGGTTTCCTCCCGCAGTCCAAAGATGTGCAGGTTAGGTGGATTGGCCATGCTAAATTGCCCTTAGTGTCCATAAAGGTTGGGTGGGGTTACGGGGATAGAATGGAGGTGTGGGCTTGCGTGGGTGTTCTTTCCAAGGGCCGGTGCAGACTCGCAGACTCATTGGGCCGAATGGCCTTCTTCTGCACTGTAAATTCTATGATTGTAGAATTGCCAATTTACAGGGTTTACTGAAGGTGCAATATTGATGACCTGTGATTTCTTCCAATGCAAGCTTGTGATATTGTCAAACTTAACAAAATATATTCACTAAACTGCTCATGAAATTCCTTCCTCACAAAAAGGAGGAAGATTGCGTACCTCCCTCAGTTTAATGGGATTAAAGTTGAATAGGAGTCAGATTGTTTTTAAAATATAGTGTTGGGAAATTGAATCACTTGCCCCAAAAGGGCATTTAAAATTTAAATCCCTCCCCTACAAGCCGTAACAATGCTGTATGTCAGGCCCTTATGGCATTCCTGGCTCCCAACACTATTGTGCTGCAAACCTGAGAGATTTCGTACATGATACATTCCCTTGTTTACCTTTATGCATATAAAATTGCTTTAAAAACATGCATTGAACTGTGGGAAAATGCTAACGTTAGGTATAATGACCCATGACTTCTAAATTAAATTTATAGCACAGAGGTCTATTAAAGCTTGTTTTTGGAGGAGTGTTGCCAAACATGTCTAGCATAAAAATGGTGATTGCTTTGATATACATAGCTCCCTCATGGTTTTATGATTGTAAAAGTAACTGCGATTTGAACCTCTGTGCTAAATCATGCTGATCTTTTGTCAGGTAAGAATGCCTAGATAACACTTTCAAGGTTATGTTTATTTTTACTTAATTTTTAGATGAATGATTCATATGTTCACTTAATATAAAACTGACCAGTCGGCGATCAGTTTGTTTTTCTGGTGCACTGTGAACTGGGTCACTTTGTCAATATTTGAAGTTTTTTTCACAGTTGAAGTTTTCTTTATCTGAAACCAGTTTTTGTTGTTTCGCAAAACATTTATTTAGCAAACAGAACAAAAGGTCAAGTACATTTCCGTGGGCGATTTTGAAGGCAACACGATAACTGGTGTTTTTGTCCTTGTTCCTTTTGTCAATAATTGCTAAATATCATTTGACTAAAACCAATGATCAATAAAATTATTGCACAAATGTGCTCTTTAAATTGATCACCCCTTTAAAGTTTTCCTGAGTGACACGTACTGTCTCCTGCAGGACTAATAAGTTAATTGGTTATATTTTGTCAGTCTTTTTTCAGTTTTCCGAAGGCATGAATCAAGCCACCTGCACCAAGACCCCTGTTAAACATGTTCTATGATTGGCTACAGTATTGTGCAGTCTGGACCCAAGCTGTCATTTCCTCTCCCTTTCAATATATATTTTTTAATTCGCTCATGGGATGTGGACATCATTGGCACAGCCAACGTTTGTTGTCCATACCTAATTGCCCTTGAACTGAATGGCTTACTCGGCCATTTCAGAGGGTGTTTAAGAACCAACAACATTACTGTGGGTCTAGAGTCAAACATAGGCCAGAACAGGGATGGATAGCAGATTTCCTTCACCAAACGGCATCAGTGAATCAGTTGGGTTTTTTACAACACAGTGATGGTTTCACGATCATTGTTATTACTGAGACTACTTTTCAATTCCGGATTTTATTGATTGAATTAAAATTCTACCATTTGCTATGGAGAGATTTGAACCCAAGTCCCGAGAGCATTGGTCTGGGCCTCTGCATTACAACTCCAGTGACATGACTACTACGCCACCATTATTCTGCTCGGTCTTTTCTTTTGACTGCTCTGTTGAGAATGGGAATTCTCTATGTGGGAATTAACAGGCAGAAATTGTAGCTCTACTATTCTGTGACATTTTATATATTTGTTTTGTGCTTTAGTGCTAAATGACATCTCCGGCTGCCTGCTAATCTCCTCACCTGATATTCAGTTCCATTGCCTAAATAGTATTGAATATTATGCTGGGCATATAATAGTTGACCAATATGATACTGGAGGATATTTTCTCCCAAGGCGTGTCTCTATCCATTAGTCAGATGCCTGACTTCTCAATTTCACCATTTCTGCCATCTAAGCTCTACTGAACCTTTCAGCATCTGCATTAGCTCAGCCAGTAACAGTGACATTTCCAGCTATGGATCAAAAATGATATGCTACTCAATAGCACTACCCCTGCCTATGATTGTGTCAAAAATAGATATTTCTCTGTCTCAATAATTAGGAGGGATGGACCAATACACTGCTGCAAGTTAAAGCGTCCAATCCTCACCCCTATCTTATGAGAAAATCAAGTAACTGCTGTTCAGAACATTCCTCCCATCAGGTGTCAGATTTTTCATTTTGCTCTAAATTAACTACAAACAAGCAGAATGGTAACATGGCATTCAGGACTTGGCAACCACCAACTCAAATCAATGGCTGTCACTGGGTCAATTCTAATTGCGATTCCAGCCTGTTTCAACCTCAGCAGGTTGCGAAATGTTTGTGGTTTTGTTCACATATTTTGCATTAGATCAGTGTATTTATCATTCTGGAAAGACAGCGTGATTTGATGGAAAAGTTGCAGAGGGTGCGATTCAACTAAAAGGGTAAAATGCCCCACAGCGAACGTGTTTAGCCGCGTGTTCCCCGGCGCTCGCAATGCCAAGATACATATGGCTATACAGCACCATTCACGTTAAATAAGGGGTCTCACTGGGGAATGTGTGGCCGAGGCAGTACATAGCCCTGTGTTGTGCACTGAGGAGCTCTGTTCACCCAGACATCTCAGTATAGCGAGAGATCGGGACGCCATTTAAAAATGGTGTCCTGATCTCCAAGGCCCTGCGTGACCTCTGACCTCCCCCAAGCCACAACGCACCAGAGGAGGGTCCCCGCCCGCCCCCCCGCCACACCCCCGAATGCCCACGTTGGGCATTCCCGACCCGATCACCAACACACAAAAATGGCAGGTGGCACTACCAGGGTCTTCCAATCCCTGGAAGACCCCCATGTATCCCTCCCTGTTTGTGAGGACCAGTATTGAATGGCGCTTGCCCAAAATCTCTGAAGCAAAAGGATATATCCTTCGCTGGTTTAGCACAGTGGGCTAAGCAGCTGGTTTGTAATACAGAACAATGCCAGCAGCTCGGGTTCAATTCCCGTACCAGCCTCCCCGAACAGGCGCCGGAATGTGGCGACTAGGGGCTTTTCACAGTAACTTCATTGAAGCCTATTTGTGACAATAGGTTATTATTATTATCCCATGCCTTGGGTACTTCAGGAATATGCATATTAAAGTGAGACTAGCTGTCTTGCTTTAATATGCACATTTGCAAAAAAGTGATCTCTCCACAATTGGTGGAGTTTACATAGCAATGTCTCGCGAGATCGCGTTAGATCTCACGAGGCATTGGGAGCCGGATAATTCCCGGGAGCGGAGTCTCCCAGCTTTTATCGGTCCCACTGCACTGTGGCTTATTGGTCTGGACTACATAAAGATGTAGTTTAATTTTGTCAGTCATGTCACAAATGTCATGTGATAGGGAACCCTCAAGCAGTGATAAAACCAGCACCATTCCAGCATTTGAGGAACCTTTTACATGGGTCCTAATTGATTGTGTAGGACCGCTTCCTGAAACGAAAAGTGGAAATCAATATCTTTTGACCATAATGGATGTGTCTACTAGCTTTCCAGAGGCCATTCCAGTACATAACATTACACCTAAAAAGATTGTGGAGGAATTACTTAAATTCTTTATTAGATATGGACTACCCACAGAAATACAATTGGATCAAGGATCAAATTTTACCTCAAGGTTATTCAAAGAAGTTATGGATAGCTTAGGAATAAAACAATTTAAATCAACTGCGGGTAGAAATCCAAAGTTCGTAGTTTTGCCAGTGGAGATCAAATTTTAGTGTTATTACCAGTGGTAGGTGAGCCTTTAAAAGCTAGGTTTTGTGGACTGTATCAGATTGAAAGGAAATTAAGTGAGGTGAATTATGTGGTAAAAACACCAGATAGAAGGAAGACTCACTGAGTGTGTCATGTGAATATGCTTAAAAGGTACTTTGAAAGGGAAGGAGAGAAAAAGGAGGTTTTAATGATTCTAACTCAAAGTGATGAACCAAATCCAGATGACTGTGAATTTGACATACCTCAAATTAAATTGGAAAATGAGGATGCGCTTAAAAATTGGGATAAATTGTTGAGTTACCTTCCAGAGGAAAAACGGACTGACCTGAAAGAGTTATTGATATCACATGGGCAAATTTGTAGAGGTAAATTGGGAAGTACTAAAATGGCTATACATGATGTAGATGTGGGAAATGCTGTTCCAATCGAACAACATCCATATAGACTTAACACGTTAAAATTGGCACAGGTTAACAAAGAAATTGAGAGCATGCTTAAAAATGGCATAATTGAAGTGGGTAGCAGACAATGGGGCTCACCCATAGTGATGGTACCAAAATCGGATGGTACCCAGTGGTTGTGTGTGGACTATAGAAAGGTTAATGCAGTTACAAGAATGGACTCTTATCCTATCCAACGTTTGGAGGATTGCATTGAGAAAGTGGGACAATCAGGTTTTATTTCCAAACTGGATTTACTTAAAAGTTACTGGGAGGTACCTTTATCTGAAAGGGCAAAGGAGATTTCAGCTTTTGTGACTCCAGATGGTATGTACCAATTCAAAGTTATGCCATTTGGCATGAAAAACGCCCCAGCCACATTTCAACGGTTAACTAATAAAGTTGTTTCAGGATTACCCAATTGTGCGGTATACATCGACGAACTGGTCATTTTCAGCCAGACATGGAAAGAACATTTTAAACATCTGAAGGAGTTATTCGATGGATTTCAGGAGGAGGATTTGGTGATGAACCTCCCCAAAAGTGAATTTGCAAAAGCCCAAGTCACTTTCCTTGGCCATACAATCGGACAGGGTCGAATCGTCACACAGGATGTGAAACCAACAGTTATTGAGGTATTTCCAATATCCTCAAGACGAAGGGAAATAATGTAATTTCTTGACATGAGTGGATTTGATCGAACATTTGTGAAAAGGTTTTGTAGCATGATTGCTCCACTGATGGACTTGCTGAAGAAACGTCGAAAATTTCAGTGGACAGCAGACTTTCAACAGGCATTTGATTGCCTGAAAGCTGTGATAACCAATGCCCTTGTGTTGGAGAATTGCAAGGGACCCTGTGCTCAGATTGAACTAAAGTATCTGACTTTAAAGAGAAATGCCGAGGCATAGAGAAATGGACGGATCGTGCAAGGCCCTTCTTGTTTAAAGAGACTGTCAATCCAGAAGGATTTCATTTGGAGGAAGAAGAACAAAATAAAATGGACTATATTATTATACCTGGTCGTGTGTGTTGTTTTTTGAATTGAAAAAGTGTATATACTGTGTGTATTTCTTAAAGGATAGTGAAAAGGTGAAAAATGAAACCATCTTGAAGTTGATGGTTCTTTTTTTCTTGGGGGGAGGTGCCATGTGAGAGTAGTTTTAAGAAATGGGAGTTTAAGAAATGTACCTTTAAGAAATGGGTGTTTATCAGTGATGTCAGAGTGTGGGTGCAGCTGAGCTGCCTGTCAGCTTTTTACTTTCGTTTTAGGCTGTTTGCTGCAGGGTGTGTTTTAGTGTTGCCTTCAGAGCTGTATAGCTGCAGTCACAGTCAGAAGGGGCATTAGTCTCTCTCTCTGTAATCTAAAAACTGTAAATCGATCCTTTGGTGATTTAAAACCAATAACTGCTCTCAGTAGTGACTTTAACCTGATGTGCTTCTGTTAAAGGTTTTGTTATTAAGTCCTATGGATGTCAAAAGGACAGCTTAAGGATTACGTAGTGTTGTATTCTTTGGGGGATGTATTTGAATTAATGTTTGCTAAGATGTTCACTGTATGTTTTAAAAAGTTTAACTTGAGTTCATAAAATAAACATCGTTCTGCTTTAAAAAATACTTTTCCATTTCTGCTGTACCACACCTGTTGCGTGGGCCATGTGCTCCCCATACCACAATCTATTAAAAGTTGTGGGTCAGGTGAACTCCATGATACACTTTGGGGTTCTCTAAACACTGGCCCATAACAAACTAGGGGCTCGAGAAGGATAAAAGTCTATCTATTGGATTGGCTTAGTGAACTTAAAGACAGTGAGGGGTGAGCATATTGTGGTTGCTTTTCAGGTGTGTTATTCTAGTTTAAGCAGGGAGTGTATTGTGGACAATGGCTCTTTCAGTGGCTCAGAAGTTTTTGGAGGTGGAGGCGGTCACACGCACTGCACCCATGGGCATTGTCACCCCTCTTAATATTTTCAGGCATTGGAATCATATGTGTCCAGCTTAAACAAAGAAACTACAGGCCAATCAGCCTAACCTCAGTGTTGGGGAAACTATTGGAAGTATTTATTTTTTTATTTCAGAGTACCCAATTAATTCTTTCCAATTAAGGGTGTTATGAGCCAGGGTTTAGAGAATCCCAAAGTGTATCACGGAGTTCACCTGACCCACATCTTTTAATAGATTGTGGTATGGGGAGCACACATCCCACTTCGCAGGTGTGGTACAGCAGAAATGGAAAAGTATTTTTTTAAAAAGCAAAACAATGTTTATTCTATGAACTCAAGTTAACCTTTTCAAACATACAGTGAACATCTTAGCAACCATTAATTCAAATACAACCCTCAAAGAATTCAACACTAAGTAAACCTTTAAGCTTTCCTTTTGACATCCATAAGACTTAAAACACCTTTTTCAAGAAGAACATCAGGTCAAAGTCACTACTGTTATTAGTTTTAAATCACCAGTATCGATTTACAGTCTTTAGATTACAGAGAGAGAATCATACACCTTCTGGCTGTGACTACAGCTATCCAGCTCTGAAAACGAAACTAAAGCACACCCTGCAGCAAACAGCCTAAAATGAAAGTAAAACGCTGACAGACAGCCCAGCTCCACCCACTCTCTGACATCACTGCAGTAATAAACACCCATTTCTTAAAGGTACTCTCACTACAATACTTATCTACACACCCATTTATAAACACCTATTTCTTAAATGTACTCTCACATGACAAGGGGCAATTTAACATGGCCAGTCCATCTCGTCTGCACATCTTTTGGGTTGTGGGGTTGAAAACCATGCAAACTCCACATGACAGTGACCCAGAGCCGGGATCGAACCTGGGACCTCGGTTCCCTGAGGCAGCAGGGCTAACCCACTGTGCCATTGTGCTGCCCTATTGGAAGCATTTCTGAGAGAGAGAATTAAAGGTTGACAATGTATTCAGGCTGTGGAATAATTATTTTTGGATATTGAAATTAACGCCTTTCTCAAGAATTTGTACATTTCTCTAATTGACATTGGACAGTCAAAATTGAAAATCATGGGCTGGATTCTCAGTTTCGGAGACTAAAGTGTTCTCACCAAAACTGAATCAAGTGCAATTCGTGTTCCCAACTGGGGCTGCTGTTTGAACTAAATTCAGGAGATGCAAATGGGCCAGCGCTCTGCCCATGTGAATTGTAAGTAATTCCCACCCCTGCTGGCATCTTATTCACTGGGTCCGGAATTCACATTAAAGAGCCTGACAAGTTGGAGCTGCTTATAAGCACTCCACTCACCACACACTCTCATTCCAGCCAAGAACAAAGAACAAAGAACAAAGAAAAGTACAGCACAGGAACAGGCCCTTCGGCCTTCCATGCCTGTGCCGACCATGCTGCCCATCGGAACTAAAATCTTCTACACTTCCTTGGTCCGTATCCTACTATTCCCATCCTATTCATGTATTTGTCAAGATGCCTCTTATATGTCACTATTGTCCCTGCTTCCACCACCTCCTCCGGCAGCGAGTTCCAGGCACCCACTACCCTCTGTGTAAAAAACTTGCCTCGTATATCTCCTCTAAACCTTGCCCCTCGCACCTCAAACCTATGCCCCCTAGTAATTGACCCCTCTACCCTGGGGAAAAGCCTCTGACTATCCACTCTGTCTGTGCCCCTCATAATTTTGTAGACCTCTATCAGGTCGCCCCTCAACCTCTGTCGTTCCAGTGAGAATAAACCGAGTTTATTCAACCTCTCCTCACAGCTAATGCCGTCCATACCAGACAGAATCCTGGTAAATCTCTTCTGCACCCTCTCTAAAGCCTCCACATCCTTCTGGTAGTGTGGCGACCAGAATTGAACACTATACTCCAAGTGTGGCCTAACTAAGGTTCTATACAGCTGCAACATGACTTGCCAATTCTTATACTCAATACCCCGGCCAATGAAGGCAAGCATGCCATCTGCCTTCTTGACTACCTTCTCCACCTGTGTTGCTCCTTTTAGTGACCTGTTGACCTGTATACCTAGATATCTCTGACTGCCAATACTCTTGAGGGTTCTACCATTCACTGTATATTCCCTACCTGCAATAGACCTTCCAAAATGCATTACCTCACATTTGTCCGGATTAAACTCCATCTGCCATCTCTCCGCCCAAGTCTCCAAAAGATTTAAATCCTGCTGTACCCTCTAACAGTCCTCATCGCTATCCACAATTCCACCAACCTTTGTGTCATCTGCAAACTTACTAATCAGACCAGTTACATTTTCCTCCAAGTCATTTATATATACTACTAACAGCAAAGGTCCCAGCACTGATCCCTGTGGAACATCACTAGTCGCAGCCCTCCAATCAGAAAATCACCCTTCCATTGCTATTCTCTGCCTTCTATGACCTAGCCAGTTCTGTATCCATCTTGCCAGCTCACCCCTGATCCCGTGTGACTTCATCTTGAATGAAAATTGAAAATCGCTTATTGTCACGAGTAGGCTTCAAATAAAGTTACTGTGAAAAGCCTCTAATCGCCACATTCCGGTGCCTGTCCGGGGAGGCTGGTACAGGAATCGAACCATGCTGCTGGCCTGCTTGGTCTGCTTTAAAAGCCAGCGATTCAGCCCAGTGAGCTAAACCAGTCCCTTTTGTACCAGTCTGTCATGAGGGACCTTGTCAAAAACCTTACTGAAGTCCATATAGACAACATTCAGTGCCCTACCTGCATCAATCATCTTTGTGACCTCTTCGAAATCAAGTTATTGAGGCACGACCTCCCCTTCACAAAACCGCGCTGCCTCTCGCTAATATGTCCATTTGTTTCCAAATGGGAGTAGATCCTGTCTCGAAGAATTCTCTCCAGTAATTTCCCTACCACTGACGTAAGGCTCACCCGCCTGTAGTTCCCTGGATTATTATCCCTGCACAAGAAGATGGCTCAGAGAAGATCTGCCCCCCCCCCCGCATTCCTCCTCCTCCACCCCCCCAAACCCCCCCCCCCCTCTCCCCCCCCCCCCCCCCCCCCCACCACCACCACCACCAAAAACAACAACTTCAGGAGTCTGAATCGGATCCACTGCTCAATGCCATTGAGTCAAGGAGGGACACATTTCCCTGGATCCCAAGGGCTCTTACCTTCACTCTCAGTCCTCCATGAGGGACCTTATCAGAAGCCTTGCTGAAGTCCAAGTCAAAGGCATTTCCCTCATCTACATACCTGGCCACCTCTTTGAAAAATTTAATCAAGTTGGTCAGACATGACCTCCCCTTAATAAAACCATGTTGATTGTTCTTGATTAATCCCTGCCTCTCCAAATGCAGATTAATTCTCTCTCTCAGAAATGCTTCCAATAGGTTCCCCGACACTGAGGTTAGGCTGATTGGCCTGTGGTTTCCTTGTTTACCCCTTCCTCCCTTCTTGAATAATGGTACCACATTGGCTATCCTCCAGTCCTCCAGCACCTCTCCTGTGGCCAGAGAGGAATTGAAAATGATTGCCTGCACCCCTGTTATTTCCTCACTTGCCTCACTCAACAGCCTGGAATACATTTTGTCGGGCCCTGGAGACTTGTCTACTTATAAGCCTGTCAGACCACTCACAACCTCCTCTCTGTCTGTGTTAATCTCTTTCATTTTATCACAGTCCTGCTCACTATTTTCTATACACACACAGTCTCTCCCACAAGTGAACATTGACACAAAGTATTCATTTAGAACCCTACTTATGTCCTTGGGCTCACACACAAATTGCCATCATGGTCCTTAATGGACCCGACTCTTTCCCTAGTTATCCTTTTACCTTTAATGCAAACCAACCTGTCCTTTCATGTCCCCTTTTTGCTCTCCTAATTTCTTTTGAACATTCTATATGTCTCTAAGGCCTCTCTTGTTTTAATCTTTGAATATCTGCCATAAGCCTCCCTTTTTCTCCATATCCAATGCTATATTGAATATTAGGGGCTGGTTTAGCACAGTTGGCTAAGACAGCTGGCTTGTAATGCAGAACAAGATCAGCAGCGTGGGTTCAATTACTGTTCCAGCCTCCCCGAACAGGCGCTAGAATGTGGCGACTAGGGCTTTCCACAGTAACTTCATTGAAGCCTACTTCTGACAATAAGCGATTATTATTATATTAGGGGCTGGATTAGCACAGGGCTAAATAGCTGGCTTTTACAGCAGACCAAGGCAAGCCAGCAGCATGGTTCAATTCCCGTACCAGCCTCCCCGAGCAGGCGCTGGAATGTGGCGACTCGAGGCTTTTCACAGTAACTTCATTTGAAGCATACTTGTGCCGATAAGCGATTTTCATTTCATTTTTTTATCATATGTTCCTTGATATCCAGGATTCAGTGGATTTATTGGACTGACCCTTTCTCTTGATTGGAACATGTTGGCCCTGTACTCTCCCTATTTCCTTCTTGACTGTATCCCACTGTTCTGTCAGATTTACCTGAAAGTGTCTGCTCCCAGTCCACTCTGGCCAAACATATAGATTTTATTGAAAAGGTTTTCATTATAAACAGTATAACATAAAACAGATGCTTCAAGTTACAATGTAAAAAGAACACAATTATCAATCAAGAACACACCCAATCTTAACCCTCAACATTAAACTAAAAGCCGCTTAACAACTGACGGTGACTAACTCTTTGCAAAAGGAAATAAATGGCTGCCATCTTAGATAGAACCCTTCTACTGACCCCCTAATGGTGTACTTGACCTTTCCACATGTAGGAACGCCATGAGGTCATCTAACTAGGCCGAGGCACTCGGCTGAGTAGGAGACCTCTACCCAAGCAGAATTCACCTCTGGGCTATAAACAAGGCAAAGGCGAGGACATCCGCCCATCAGACCCCGTCTGCAGCACCTGCGAGTCTGACACCCAAAACTGACCACCAGTGGACATGGCTCCAGTTCAACATTAAGAATCTCTGACATGGTGTTGAAGAAAGAAACCCAAAAGCTTATTACCTTGGGACAAGACCAGAACATATGAATGTGGTTAGTTGCCACCTGAGAACAACACTCACACATGTCCTCCACCCTGGGAAAAACCCACTCATCCTCGCCTTGGTCAGATGAGCCCTGTGCACCACCTTCAATTGGATCAAACTGAGCCTAGCACACGAGGACGTGGAGTTGACCCTGTGAAGGGTCTCGCTCCTTACTTTGTGGTCCAGAATAGGACCCAGTTAATTCACCCTCCCATTTCACCTTTACCTCATTCAACGGAGTCGACTCAACATGATCCAGGTTGGGCACGTGTATGGCTGTGTCGTTCGCAGGTCCTTGTTCATCAGGAGTTGAGCCGGCGACATGCCAGTAGACAGTGGGGTCGCCCTGTACGCAAGCAGCGCAGGTGAATGTCAGACGGAGAATTCGCGGCCTTGCAGATGAACTGCTTCACTATCTGCACCTCTTTCTCAACTTTTCCGTTTGACTGCGGTTGGTGTGGCTGGAAGTGACATGTTTGAACTGATACAACTGGGCAAACAGACCATTCATGGCTGCTGAAGCATGGGCCATTGTCACTCATGACAGTGAGTGGGATACCATGCCTGGAGAACGTCTCCTTACAGGCCTTGATGACGGTCCGAGATGTGAGGTCTGAGAGCTTCACGACTTCAGGGTAATTGGAAAAATAATCAATGATTAACACGTAATCATGACCATTTGCATGAAAGACGTCGATGCCAACCTTGGACCACGGAGAGGTTTCGATTTCATACTGCAGAAGTGTCTCCTTACTCTGCGCTGGCTGGAAGCGTTGACAGGTCGCACAGTTAAGGACCATGTTCGCAATGTCTGGCTGATCCCGGGCCAGTAGACAACCTGCCTGGCTCTGCGTCTGCACTTTCCCACACCCATGTGGCCCTCATGGATTTGACGGAGCACCAAGCTCTGGAGACTGTGTGGAATTGCAATCCGGTCCAGTTTGAGGAGGATACCATCAACCACCACCAGGTCGTCCTTTATATTGAAAAATTGAGGGCACTGCCCTTTTTGCCAGCCATTGGCTAGGTGTTGCACAACACGCTGCAAGAGGGTGTCTTTGGCTGTCTCCTCACGGATACGAATCACCTTCTCATCAGATGCTGGGAGGGTGCTAGCACACAGCTGCACCTGTGACTCAATTTGCCGGATGACGTTCAGTGGTTCACCAGGCACGGTGATGGAGCAGGGGTGATGGAGCGGGACAGTGTATCGGCAATGATGAGCTCCTTGCCAGGCGTGTAGACCAGGTCAATGTCGTACTTTGAGTTTGAGGAGGATGCGCTGCAACCGAGGCGTCATGTCATTAAGGTCCTTGTGGGTAATGTGGACCAGGGGCCTGTGATCCGCCTTGACTGTGAATGTTGGCAGGCCGTAGACATAGTCGTGAAACTTGAGAATGCCAGTGAGAAGGCCCAGGCATTCCTTCTCGATTTGTGCATACCTTTGTTAAGTGGGTGTCATTGCCCTTGATTGTAGGCAACCGATGCCCAGGATGAAATGTCATCATGTTGCAGCAGGACCACACCGATGCCATCCTGGCTCACATCTGTCGAGATTTTCATTTTCCTGACTGGGTCGAAAAATGCCAATACGGGTGCAGTGATGAGCTTGGCTTTCAGCTCCAACCACTCTGCCTAATGGGCCGCCTTCCACTATAAGGCAGTGGACTTCTTCACTAGGTTTCGTACGGCCGTGGTGTGTGAGGCCAAGTTTGGGATGAACTTGCCCAGAAAATTGACTATGCCCAGGAAGTGCAATACCGCCTTCTTGTCTTCCGCGACCTCCAGGAGCTGGCAGGCTGCTGGAAGGACCTTGTGGGGCTTCTTGATGCGTTTAAAGTCTGCCTGTGAAAGGAGGTTGGCAGAAGCACCTGTGTCCAGTTTGAACTGGATGGAGCAGCGGTTGACCTGCATCACCGCACGCCATTCGTCCTCCGAATCCACAGTGAGGATGGACTGAATGCGAGATGAGTTAGGTGTGGCATAATCAGGTGTGGTAATGATGTCCACACGGTAGGCGGACTCCAGGCGCTCGTCCTCTGGATCCGTTGTACTGCCAGGATCAGAATCCTGTAATTGTCGTTGCACATTCTGGACGCGCCGTCGTCAGAATTGGGAGCGCTGGCCTCTGACTGGTGGTGCAGACCTGCAGAAGGCTGCATAGTGTCCAGGTTTCCCACAGTTTAAACACTGCCTGCCTCTTGCAGTGCAGTGTCTCTTTAAGTGGACGTTGCCACAGTTCGGGCACGTCATGACATTGACGTCGTGACACGGTGTACGTCGTCGCACGTGCGCAGTGCGGTCGGCAGACGTCTGCACCTGCGCAGTGTGGGTGTCGGCCTCCTCGTTATCCCGTTCACATCGCGCATGCGTGGGGCTCCGGGAAAAGCGGGCGAGATGGCCGCTGTCTTCAATGCTGAGGCGCTGCATTCGGGAGATGGCCTGCACACTCACTACCTCGTGGGAAGCAAGTTTCTCATTTTCAGCCAATTTGCATTGGGAATACCGATTTTTTGCGTGCTCATGCACTGTACATGTTTCAGTCGCGACTGACAGGGTCATATGCTTGATTTTTAAGAGCTGCTCTCTCAGAGGATCAGAGTGAACTCCAAACACGATTTGGTCTCTGATTATGGAGGCAGCAATATCACCAAAGTTGCAGGACAGCGCTAGCAGGCGGAGGCTAGTTCAGAAGGCATTGAAAGATTCAGCTTGAACTTGGAGACGTTGTTTGAATATGTAGCGCTCCAAGATTACATTGGTGTCCACTTCACAGTAACTACCAAACTTGTCCAGGATGATCTGAAACTTTGTCTTATCCTGGCCTTCGGTGAAGTTAAACGAGTTGAAGAGTTTGATGGCTTGATCACTCGCTGTTGAGAGGAGGAACACCATCTTTCTTGCATCAGACGCACCCTCAAGATCTGAGTCTTTGATGTACAGCAGAAACTTTTGCTTGAATATCTGCCAGTTGGCACTGAGATTGCCGGAGGTCCTGAGCTGGTGAAGAGCCTGAATCTTCTCCATGGTGCCGGGATATATTTGCTGGTCGTCACAGAACGGACTGAGGTAAGCCATCTTAAATTTTTAGTCTCCTGGTATCATGTCGTAATAGGTACACTGGTCTAACACTGGCTGCAACTGGATGCAGCTTAGATCAGAAAGATACTCCAGACCTTGAAGTTAGTTCAATCAGGTTTATTGAACTAATAGCACAGTTAGCACAGTTCTCTGTGAGTTCGACTCTCTGCTAACTTAAGTGTGGTTACTCTGTCTGACTGAACCAGACTAGCTCTTTGCCATGTGGTGGAGGTGTGAGATTGTACCAACACCCTTGATTGACTCTCTAGATGTTAATCAGTGGAAAGAGGCGGAGTGTGAGTGCCTCATGTCTTTTATAGTCAGATCCCACCCCTGAGTGTCCTGCCTGCTTATTGGTCATGTCCTGTTCTCTGTGTTCATTAGCCGCTTGTCTGTATATCATTATGTGTGTGTCTGCATATCATGACAGGTACAGACTGTGAAATGACGGTCCTCCCCAGATTTCTGTTTGTCTTTCAGTGCCTCCCATCTTCATCCCAAAGACCTTTTTCAAGCGCATGAATAAGGTTATTTCAGACGTTGTGTGGGCAGGTAAAACCCCAAGAGTGAAGAAAGTGTTGCTGGAGCGCAGTCGGAAGAAGGGTGGGTTGGCGATGCCGAAGTTTTGCAATCACTACTGGGCGGCTAATATAGCCATGATTAGGAAGTGGGTAGTGGGGGAGGGTTCGGCATGGGAGCGGATGGAGACGACGTCATGTAAAGACACAAGTTTGGGAGCACTGATAACGGCACCTCTCCCATTCTCGCCGGCCCGATACTCCCACAAGTCTGGTGGTGGTGGCGGCTCTGAGAATCTGGGGGCAGTGGAGGAGATATAGGAGAGTGGAGGGAGCATCGGTTTGGACCCTGAATTATAATAATCATCGGTTTGTACCGGGTAGGCTGGATGGTGGGTTCCGGAGATGGCAAAGGGCAGGAATTAGAAGGATGGGGGATCAATTATAGACGGGAGCTTTCCCAGCTTGAAAGCCTTGGAGGATAAATTTGAATTGCTAGCAAGGAATGGGTTTATGTATCTGCAGGTGCGAGACTTCCTGAGAAAGCAGGTTCTGGCC
Organism: Scyliorhinus canicula; assembly: GCF_902713615.1. Taxonomy (NCBI): domain Eukaryota; kingdom Metazoa; phylum Chordata; class Chondrichthyes; order Carcharhiniformes; family Scyliorhinidae; genus Scyliorhinus; species Scyliorhinus canicula. The sequence goes on along the minus strand of NC_052148.1, from coordinate 204,611,830 downwards.
TTCCCGCTGCTGCCTCCACGGGGTATACAGGATAGAGTAGTCTCCAGTACCTGGGTGGGAGAGGGGAAGGTATCAAATATTTACCAGGAGCTTTGGAGGGGGAGGAAACTCCGGTGGAGGAGCTTAAGGTCAAGTGGGAAGACGAGCTAGGAAGAGAGATAGTGGCAGGTCTATGGGCGGATGCCCTCAGCAGGGTTAATACATCCTCATCATGTGCCAGGCTTAGCCTGATACAATTTAAGGTAGTCCACCGGGCACAACATGACAGCGGCTAGGATGAGCAAGTTTTTCGGGGTAGAGGACAGGTGTGCACGGGAAGCCCAGCAAATCATGTCCACATGTTTTGGGCATGCCCAGAGCTTCAGGGTTTTGCTAAGGCAATGTCCACGGTACTAAAAACACGGGTGGTGCTGAGTCCGGAGGTGGCGAGTGTCGGAAGAGCCGAGGGTTCAGGGGGCAAAAGAAGCCAACGTCTTGTCTGTAGCCTCCCTGGTAGCCCAGAGGCGGATCTTATTCATGTGGAGGGACTCGGAGCTCCTGAGTGTAGAGACCTGGGTTAGTGACATAGCTGGGTTTCTCAGTCTTGAGAAAATAAAGTTCGCTTTAAGAGGGTCAATGGTTGGGTTCACCCGGAGGTGGCAGCTGTTCGTCGACTTTCTCGGGGAAAATTAAAATGTCAGCAGAAGCAGAATTCCAAAGGGGGGTGGGGGGAGAGGGCCGGATTGTCGTTTTATGCTTGGGGTGTGTGAATATTGTGATGGGGGTGGAAATGTTTATTATACCATGTTTATGTCGGTGTCATTGTTATTATTATAAAAACTTGCAAATATCCTGATAAAAATATTTTTTAAAAACTCTTCCCAACACCACACCATTAACTGAGTAGGTCCTGCACCAATTTGATCTACCAAAATGCACGACAGGCGTAAATTTGACGCCACATTACAATACTCCAGTACCTTGACAGTGGCCTCAATGGCCGTAACGCACGTACAGTAGACACCGTTGGCGTATCATTAGCAGGCCTGACCTGGTATTCTCCGGGACTTCCGCGATTCTCTGCCTCCAATGGGCCACGTTCCCGACAGCGTGGTTTACTTGTGCTTTTAATAATAGTGAAACCGGAGTGGCAGCTGCTGAGGGAGAGAGAGGGGGTAGGGAAAGTGTCCAACTTCACCATAGCGTGCCCGCCACGAATGTCAGCTCGCCAGCTGATTCGCCGTGACAACGCTCGCCAGCCCCCCGCTAACAATGTCGAGCAGCACTTAAGCTGCACTTGCTCAGCCAACTCCAGCCAGTTCACAATGATGGCGTCGAGGAGAGTGGTCCCAAGATTCGGGGACGCTGATCTGGGGTTTCCGGAGGGTGAGCCATAAGGCAGCCAGTGCTGCCTGGGACGAGGTGGCGGCATCAGTCAGCTCCGACAGTGTGACCAAGAGGGCTGGCCAGCAGTGCAGGAAGGTCAATGACCCACACCGGGCAGCACCAGTGAGTAGACGCCCTTCTCCCCCATCCCCCTCCAAATGGAGTAGCCACCCCCCAACTCTCCAAGTGACCCCCAGAACCTCCTCCCCCTCCCCCCCCCCCCCCCCCCAATTCCGCCTTCACACCCCCCTGCCACCACTGAACCATGCTGTGGCTAACCATGCCCTCTCTGTGTCTCCTCAGGAAAAGCTCTACCGCAATCTGCAGGAGTGGGTCCAGCTTGGCAGGGGAGTGGCAGACATAACAATTCTCACCTCCTTTGCGGAGCGGGCCCGAAAGGTGACTGGTGTGCCCGAGAATTTCCAATTCCATATCAGCGATAACCTTCAGCCCCACGGCCAGAGGGTTCAGCCATTGATGGGGGTCATTGGTGATCAGTGGGGCAGACGGGCAGGGACAAGGGTTGCCGTCGGAATGGGATTTGGACACAGGGCGGTGCTGCGAGAAACTTCCCCCCCCCCCACCCCCCGTTGCTTCCCGAGCACCACCCGACTCCTCTCCCACGGAGGCCCAACCTTGCGGAGGGTCCCACACCGCCAGCCAAAGCCAGCAGCCTTTGATCAAAGATGGCTCCACACAGAAGCCCTTCCACCAGATTCACGCTTTTCAAAAGGAGTATCAATTGGCACCAGCGTGAACACATGCTGGGGAAGGCTGCTGAACGACGGGAGGCTATAGGATATGGGGTCGCTCTCGTTAATTGTATGGAAATGGGGCTTAAGTGGTGATAATTGGTTCCTCGCCACGCTACGGCGAGATCCCGAATGGGAGCGGGCTGATTGCATCGCAAACAGTTTGATGCCCGGCGCGGATCTCAGCTTTGGCCTCTCCCACTATTCACCGGCCTCATTATGCTTGAGCGAGAGCGTAACAAGGCCGGAGAAACACGCACTCTGCTTTCAAATGCAATGGATGCATCAAAGGAATTGCCAAAAGGAAATGAGTCAGAGAAGTGATGGTCATTACAGTATCCAAAGAGTAACCTGCATTGGTAATACTGTTCCTGTGACAATGTAAACAATCAGAGGAATAGCAGTGAGGAAACACAGCAATGTTCACATTAGTTTCACAATACCATTTCCTGTGTACCATTTAATAGAGTTTAACCCATGGCTCACAAGACCACAAGGTACCAGTTACAAAGGCTGTTTGATCCATATTTATCAATCCGCCCTGAAAGATCATCAAGTCCCACCGTTGTGACAGTCTGAAGTTATTCCTGGGGTTTTCATCTCCACTCTGCAAAGGATTTTCTTTTTTTTTAATTTGTAAAGTTCCCAATTATTTTTGTTTTCCCAATTAAGGGGCAATTTAGTGTGGCCAATCCACCTACCCTGCACATCTTTGGGTTGTGGGGGTGAGACCCACGCAGACACGGGGAGAATGTGCAAACTCCACACGGACAGTGACCCAGAGCTGGGATCGAACCCGGGTCCTCAGAGCCATGAGGCAGCAGTGCTAACCACTGGGCCACCATGCCCCCCCCTACTGCAAGGGGTTTTCAACTGCGAACTGCCTGCTTGGAAAGTGGGACACCAGCGGAGAAAATTTGGTGGAGTCCTTGGACTTCCATTTCCGAAGCTGATTTAATTTTTCTTTAATTTAAACTGCCAAATTCGTTTTCCAATTAAGGGGCAATTTAGTGTGGCCAATTGAGGTTGCTGAGATCTGCCTTAAAAATATTCAATGACACGTTTCCACCACCTTCCTTCTGGGGCAGAGAATTTGAAAATTGCACAAGCCCTCTGAAAGGAAACATTTCTCCTCAAAGAGTCAGCGGGTAACGCATCACGGCGACTCTGCTATTTTACGGTCAAATGAGCACTGCTTGGCAGCAGGCAGTACCTCTGTCCTTACTTGAAAGGAAGTCCCACCTTGGAGAACTGTTGGCTAATTATATTGGCTGACAGCTCTCCAGCCTATCCAGGCACAGCACTGTGGTGGCTGGAAGAGGTACTGCATTGATGAACCTGGGACATGGAGGGCAGGTAAGTGGTAGGGCTCATGGGGAGAGACGGGTAGTGGACTCCTGAGGAAGGGTCATGAGGAGGTGATTGTGTTATCAGGGGATAGGCCGAGTGGAGGACGGAGGTCCAGAAATGCCCGGTCCTTGAGAGGAGGGTGCCCCTCCCAGTTAGAAAGCGGCTTCTGAGGGAGGGACACCCCAGACCGCCAGACCTTTTCTCCGAGATCGGGTTTTGAAAATGTTTCACACCCTAAGCTTTCCAGCGTGCACTATCAATAAATTGAAGCTGGGTGGGAAAAGGTCTCTTAAGGACCTTGATAGTGGCAACAGCGCATGTGAGGTCCTGCTCGCTCCACAGTAAAATCACTTCTGGGTCAGGGTGGATGGGATCCCGAGATTCCAGCCTCAACACCTACCAGAGGGTGTAAAATTCCCCTAATTCTAAAACAGTGCCCCCTATTTCTGAACTCATTCACAAGAAGAAACCACCTTTATATGCCCTCCTTGTCAAGACCATTCAGGATCTTATATACTTCAATCAAGTCACCCCTCACTCTTGGAAAACTCTGTGGAAATAAGCCCAGTCTATTCAACAAATCCTCATTAGACAACCTGCTCATTCCAGTTATCAATCTTGTCAACTTCCTCTGATTTGCCTCCAACTGCTAAGGTGCCTGTATGGCACTTCCAGGCTGGCAGGGGCACTGCCAGGGTGGCACTGCCAGGGGGTGGGGCCTGTGGGGCCAAGCCCATGAAAGGGGCGATGAGGGGGGATATGAAGCGTGGTAGCGTGAAGGTCGAATGTGAAGAGGCCTCATAAAGTTTGGGGGAAATGAAGGGTGGGGATCCTGAAAGGGAGGAGCCTGAAAGCGGGGGGGGGGAGGTTGGGTAGACCTGAGGAGGGAAAGCCCTCAGCAACCCCATAGCAGGGTTTCCTCACCTGAGGGAATGTGGGGTAATGCCCATGTGTGCTGGGGGTGGAGGTGACATTGTCCATGGGTGTGAATGATCGTCAAGCTCACTTAGAGATCAGGGGACCCATTCAAATTGGCGGCCCGATCTCTTCGGAGCAAATTTCGCCGGCCAATTCAGCTCCCCGTTGCTGAAAAAAATTTCTAAGTGTGGGACCAGGGAGAAACTTCCCAAGGCCCAAAAAAATGATTAAGTGTGGTTGAACACCGGTGCCGGAAAATCATTTTGTCGCTGCTCAGCGTGGCCGGTGAGAGCCAGGAGAACCCGCCACTGGGAGCTACGCGGCTCGCAATGCCTCACAAGAGTCAACGCAATCTAGTAAGCTGTTGCAAGGGGAATCCCGCCCACAATGGACAGGATCACATTTTAGCAAATCTGGTTATTAGAGCGAGACAGTAAGTCTTACTCTAATGTGCAGATTCCCAAGGTGCTTGAAGCTTTGGGATTCAGTCTCTTTGCTTCAGCAACCTCGGGCGAGTACCGTTTGGCACTGGTCCCCAGACGAAACCGCACTTGTGGAAGTCTCCAAGGGGATCGGTGGCCGACAGCTGCATGATGTTTGGGCAGGGTGGTACCCTGGCACTGCTGATGCCACCTGGGTGCCACCCTGTCAGTGCCCATGTGGCACTTCCAGCTGGCAGGGGCACTGCAAGATTGGCACTGCCAAGGTGCTAAGCTGGCATTTTTTGCATGCGCGCGATTGGGCTGGGTTTGGTTGCCGTGTGGGGGGCTGGGGGACCCTCCACGGTGGACTCAGGCTGGGGGGGATTTCAGGGATTTTCTTTGTGGTTCCTCGGAGATCGGGACACCATTTTAAAATGGCATCCCGATCTCTCACTACAACGGGGAGTTCCGGCGAACTTACTTTTGCTGTGGTAAAGTATTTTGGGAGCACTGGAGATGAGTTACTGGAAGAACCTGGAGGATTTTTCTGATCAGAGGGGAAAGCTGGAAAAAATAATGGGCAACATTGTTGGAATTGTCCGGTTGTTGCGATTCGCTTTTCCTGCTGGCAGTGCACCCCCACCAGGGGGTTTGCAGCTACGTGGGTTGGTTACAATGGGAGGTCCCATTGACAAGCGGCGGAAAGATAGGATACCGCTGCCAGCGAATGGTGCACCGCCAAGAAACATGTGGCTGTGGAACCGGAGAACCTTGCCATAGGAACATGCGGAGGGAGCAATTACATCAATAGCAAAAGCACAGCGGCACCAGGAAGCACACCAACTGCACCAGCAGCTGTCTTCTCCTAAGCCATATGCCGCTCCACAGGACAGAGAACGTACTGAGCTCAAAGGACACGGTAGCCCTGCACAGGTGCAGAGGCAGAGGATCAGCTTTCTTCATATGACCAAGAAACAGTGCTTACAATTACTCAGACTGAGGCATCATTGCTGAGATCTGCAGGCCTCCTTTCAAGGGGGCGAGGTGGGTGAGCATTGTCACTGGCCGTCAAGGTCACCACACCCTGAATTTCTTTGCTTCAAGCTCCCGCTAAGGTTTTGGTGGTAACATCTGCAGAATTTCTCAACCTGCTGAACCTTCTCAACAGGCGCGCTCCCAGGAGATTGATATCATGTTTGCCGAGGTGCCACTTATATTCACTTGGACACCGACTGATGAGCCCAATGGGAAGCAGAGACATGTCACATCTCCCAGTATTAGGGAGAACCCTGGACCTTCCAAATGTGGTGATAATGAAGGTGACCTCAGGTCATCTGGGGAATTTCACAATGGTAAACGTTTCCACATCCTCAGTATTCCGTTTGTGTGCGACCACCAGACAATTCTCCCTCATGTCTGCGCAGAATATCCTCGAAGCTGCCACGATTCCTTCATTCTGTGACCGTCACATCTCCCAGAGATTTTTACATCTCCACACAGAGTGAGTGAGCGGCTCCTTAGATTTCATAGAAAGAGTTCATAGAATTTACAGTGCAGAAGGAGGCCATTCGGCCCATCGAGTCTGCACCGGCTCTTGGAAAGGGCGCCCTACCAAAGCCCAACCCTCCACCCTATCCCCATAACCCAGTAACCCCACCCAATGCTAAGGGCAATTTTGGACACTAAGGGCAATTTATTATGGCCAATCCACCTAACCTGCACATCTTTGGACTGTGGGAGGAATCCGGAGCACCCGGAGGAAACCCACACACACACGGGGAGAATGTGCAGACTCCGCACAGACAGTGACCTAAGCCGGGAATCGAACCTGGGACCTTAGAGCTGTGAAGCAATTGTGCTAACCACCATGCTACCATACTGCCCTTGGAGGCGAGGGTTACCCTCTGAGGAACAGGCATAAACTCCTGTTCAAATAATCAATTAATTTAAATAAGCATAACTCCATGAATATTATTAAACACACTGAAGTAGGTCCCCTCGTGCAAGACTGTCTCATTTATTTTCTATTAATTCCATGCCGTGCAAACATTGTGGCTTCAGTGGTGCCAGAGAGAGGCTGCTTGTTCTGCGCTCAGAAGGTGAGATGTGCGTGATGGCTGTTGTCTGGGTCTTGGATCCTGTGAGGACTTTGCCGAAGGCTGCTCCACCTGCAGCTGTGCAGGGATAGATTCAGTCATCAACGCAGGATGCAGACTGGGCCTGTGTTTCAGGAAGGGATGATGCGGGTGAAGGTTGAGAAGTGGGAGCACTTTGAGAGGGAGGTGATGGTGGCATAGCGATGTGTCACCGTATCAGTAATCCAGAGACCCAGAATAATGCTCTGGGTTTGAATCCCACCACAGCAGAAAATTTGGAATTAAAAAATCTAGTTATGACCATTGTCAATGTCATAAAAATCCATTTGCCTACACCTGGTCTGGCCTACATGTGATGCCAGACCCACAGCAATCTGGTTGACTCTTAAATGCCCTCTGAAATGGCCAAGCAAGCCACTCCGTTGTATCAAATGGCTAGAATGTCAATAAGGAATGAAAACAGTCCGAACACCCGACCTCAACCTAGGCACCGAAAACAACAACAAACCCAGCCAGGTCAAACCCACAAAGTTCTCCTTATTAACGTCTAGGGTACTTGTGTCACAATTGGGAGAGCTGTCTCACAAACTAGTCAAGCAGCAGACTGACATAGTCATATTGACAGAATGATACCGTACTGATAATGTCTCGGACATCACCATCACGATTTTTGGATATGCCTTGTCCCACCAGCAGGACAGACCCAGCAGAGGTGGCAACACCATGTTATACATGGGGAGAGACCTGGAAGCCCTTGACATCGACTCTGGATCCCATGGTACCTCATGGTATCAGGTCAAACATGGGCAAGGAAATTTCCTACCACAAACAAAAACCGAAAATTCTCAGCATTCTCAGCGGGTCTGACAGCATCTGGAGAGAGAGAAGGGAGCTAACATTTTGAGACTGGGTGACTCTTCGTCAAAGCTGGAGAAGACTGGAAATAGGGTCAGATTTATACTGTAGTTGAGCGGTGGGACTGGATAGGGGGCAAGTGATAGGTAGAGATGTCTAAGATGTCGAGACAAAGATAAGAGACAAAGATGTCGAGGACCGAAAGACAAAAGGAATGTAAATGGGGGTGATTTAGGCTGATTAAGGTGCTGATAATGGCACATAAAGAGATTAGAATGTGTGAATGGCAGAACAAAGGTGATCAGTGTGTCAAAGGGCAACAAAGAACAGGGAACAGATTCCCCAAGTGGGGTAGGGGAGGGGGACAATGATGAGGGGAAAACAGATCAATGGAAGAACTGAAGATAAATTGATAGAAACAAAAATGGAGTGAAGAGGGAGGAGAGAATTCACAGTCTGAGGTTGTTGAACTCAATGTTAAGTCCGAAGGCTGTAACGTGCCTAATCAGAAGGTGACGTGCTGTTCCTCCAGTTTCCGCTGGGCTTCACTGGAACATTGCAGCAGGCCAAGGACAGACATGTGGACGTGAGAACATGTGGTGAATTGAAATGGCAAGCGAGAGGAAGGTCTGGGTCCTGCTTGCGGATGGACTGGAGGTGTCTGCAAGGTGGTCTCCCAGTTTGCGTTTACTCTCTCCAATGTAGAGGAGTCCGCATTGGGAGCAGCAAATGCAATAGATCAGATTGAAGTAGGTGCACGTGAGTGTTTAGGCCCTGGGATGGTGGGGAGGGAGGAGGTAAAGGAGCAGGTGTTACACCTTCTGCGATTGCATAGGGAGGTCCCATTGGAAGAGGGTGCGGTGTTGGGGGTGATGGGGGAGTGGACCAGTGGATCAGATCTAAGTTCTGCAGTTGTGAATGGTGGTAGACAATTAAACAACTCACTGGAGGAGGAGGCTCAACAAATATCTCTATCTTCCATGATGGGGGAGCCCAGAGCAGTGCAAACGATATGGCTGAAGCATTAGCAACAACCTTCAGTCGGAGGTGCCAAGTGGATGATCCATCTTGGTTCCTCTGGAGGTCCCCAGCATCAGAGACGCCAGTCTTCAGTGTTTTTTAACATATCCAGTGATCACCAAGCCAGGGAATGGTTTCCTCTGTGACTAAATGGAGCTTTCTGACTCCACCGCTAAATTTTGTCAGGGGACAGTCTTCAGTGATGTGAGTCATTGATTGGGATGCACCACACCCACAGTCCAGGCTCCCGGCCAAGCCCCACTTGTGTTGATTTGCTGTGCAAAGGCCTTGGCCAATGCGGAAACGGTTGATGAGGCCTCAATGTTGGCATGGTGGATTGAAGCCAGGTGAGCGGTGTGGTACTGGGGACAGTACTGGGGACAGGCTGACAGAAGAGAAAAGACATATAGGCCGAAACAGGAACTACCAAATAAGGCTCTAGCTGGCATTGATATTGGCTGTCTGTCAGAGCGCAAGTCAACGCAGAAACTCATAATCGCTTCATAATTACCCACTTACAGTAGCTATCATGTTTACATAAAAGGACAAAACAACATGCTATAACTAACTTCAAGACAGTAGAGATCAAAATTTCCAGCAGGGTGAATGATGAACAAAGAGGCCATCAGACTCTATAATGGGCTCATGTCTGGTCAGACATGAGTGTTTCAGAGGACAATGCATCTTGATTGAATTACCCAGTCCGAACAATGAAATATAGAACTCAGCCCAGGTGTTTATAATTTTTCAGCACGAGTAGAACCTGGATAAAAGAAGGAACATCGACACACATCGCCAGTGACAACCTCGGAGCAACCATCATGGAGAAGGGACCCTGAGCTCAAAGTTCAAAGAAGAGAAGATGACATTATAGCCTGGCCAGCCTTCTTCACTGAGTGCGGGTAATACCTAGAGCTTAGTTGTGAGTCTGAGTCATATTCTTCATGATTGATTTTGAAGACTATAATACCCAAATAAAATAGAGTTACAGTAGACTGTGTGTTTCGTGTGCCTGCCTAAGCCATTCGAGAAGGGTTTCCTGATCAACAGCAGACTTTTGGATCTGTGATGAAGAAGTGATTTTTGAAGATGACCTGCTGGTTCCAGTTCTGCTGCCTCAGGGCCTCTGCTGTTATTACGTGGCATGGTGGTGATAGCCATATAGGCTGGCGTGATGGGAGGTGAGCAGCAAGGGGAATGGTAGGTCCTTGTGTAGCTACATGCTTGGGTTGATGTGAATCTTCTCCTGGTGCTTTATTGTTGCAATCTTATGTGAGGGGAGGGCTGTTGCTCAGGATTGGGATATCAAGAAACGACTGAAGGTGTAGTTACTGAAAAGGCTGTGGACCCTGACAACATTCCGGCAGTAGTAGTGAAGGCTTGTGCTCCAGAGCTTTCTGTGCCCCCCAGCCAAGCTGTTCCAGTACATCTGCAACACTGGCATCTACCGGGAAATGTGGACAATTGACCAGTTATGTCCTGTGCACAAAAATCAGGACAAATCCAACGCGGCCAATCACTGCCCTGCCTGTCTACTCTCAATCATCAGTAAAGTGATGGAAGGGGCCATCAACTGAGCTATCAAACAGCACTTACTTTGCAATAACCTGCTCACTGATGCTCATTTTGGATTCCACCAGGGTCACTCAGCTCCTGACCTTATTGCAACCTTGGTTCAAACATGGACAAAAGAGCTAAACTACAGAGAGTGATTGACTTTGATATCAAGGCAGCATTTGACCAAGTATGGCATCAAGGAGCCCTAGCTAAACTGGAGTCAATGGGAAGCAGGAAGAACATTTTCTACTGGTTGGAGTCATACATGGCACAAAGGTAAGGGGCGGGATTCTCCGACCCCCCGCCGGGTTGGAGAATCGCCCAGGGCCGGCGTAAATCCCACCCCCGCCGTGTCCCGAATTCTCTGCCACCTGAGATTCGGTGGGGGCGGGAATCGTGCCGCTTCGGTCGTCGGGCCCCCCGTGGCGGTTCTCCGGCCGGCGACGGGCCGAAGTCCCGCCGCTGACAAGCCTCTCCGACCGATGGGAATCAAAACACCTACCTGACCGGCGGGATTGGCGGCACGGGCGGGCACCGGGGTCCTGGGGGGGGGCGCGGCAATCGGACCCAGGGGGGTGCCCCCACGGCGGCCTGGCCTGCGATCGGGGTCGTCACCATGGCGGAGGCGGAAGAGACCCCCTCCCCTGCGCATGCGCCGGGATGACGTCAGCAGTCCTTTCAGCCCCGGCTGGCGTGGCGCCAAAGGCCGTTCACGCCAGCCGGCGGAGCGGGAACCACTCCGGCGCGGGCCTAGCCCATCAATGTGAGGGCTTGGCCCCTAAAGGTGCGGAGACGTCCGCACCTTTGGGGCGGCCCGACACCGGAGTGGTTCACGCCACTCCAACACGCCGGGACCCCCCGCCCCGCCGGGTAGGGGAGAATCCCGGCCAAGATGGTGGTGGTGGTTGGAGGTTAATCGTCTCAGTTCCAGAACATTATTGCAGGAGTTCCTCAGCGGAATTTCTGAGGTTGAACCATTTTCAACTGTTTCATCAATGACCTTCATCCATCAGAAGGTCAGATGTGGGGATGTTTGCTGAACATTGTCCAATGTTCAGCACCATGCACAATTTCTCATATGATGAAGCAGTCCGTGTCATAAATATGGTGACTACATGAGCAGGTAAGGGGTCAGGAATCCTGCAATGAGTAACTCACCTCCTGACTCTCCAAAGCCTGTCCAAAATTCGCAAGGCACAGGTCAGGAGTGAGATGGAATACTCTCCACTTGCCTGGATGAGTAAGGTAGGGTATAGTTACCAAAGTCCCAGATGACCATAGGCTGCTTTTCCCTTTGAGTGAGAGAGCTGATTGGCGGAGATTTATCTTGAGGAAGACCACACCTCAGACGAGAGGCAAGGTTGAACAGGTCGGGCCTTCATGAATAACCTGGATGAATGCATTCCAACACCACTCAAGAAGCTTGACATTATCCAGGACAAAACAGCCGGCTTGATTGGCACCCCTTCCACAAACATTCAATCCCTCCACTACTGACATGCAGAGGTGGCAATGTGTACCATCTACAAGATGCACTGAAGAAACTCACCTTAGACAGCACCTTTCAAACCCATGACTTCTTATCATTAGAAGGAAAAGGGCAGGAGATGAATGGGAAAACCGCCACCTGGAAGTTTCCCTCCAAGTCACTCCCAATCCGGATTTAGAAACATATCAACATTCCATCACTGTCATTGGGTCAAAATCCTAATACTCCAACATCACTGTGGGTGTACCTACATGTCATGGACTTCAGTGGTTCAAGAACACAGCTCACCAATTAGGACAATTAGAGATGGGGAATAAATGCCGATTTAGCCAGAGTTACCCACATCTCATGAATTAATTTTTAAAAACTGCCTGTGAAACCATGGTATTCATCGTGAAGATAGACGCCTCAAATCTCTCTCCAAGTGTGTGCAATGTCTCAGGAAATTCAAACAGAAACACACATTTCTTGATGTTGCTCTGGTCAATGCTCTGGTCAATGATCCCCGAGATCTGTATCCAGGTCCAGCTGAGTAAAGCTTGCAGTGTCCTCTCCTCTCCAGCAGGGACTCTCCACTGTTCTCCCTGATCCTGCTTATGTGCAATGTGCTCCTCACCAGATGACCTGCTAACTACATCTAGGAGGAGGTGCATGACTCATATAACAGTGCATCCTCAGAATGCTTGCCCTCCTCCGAGGACTTAGAACATAGAACAGTACAGCACAGAACAGGCCCTTCGGCCCGCGATGTTGTGCCGAGCAATGACCACCCTACCTAAACCCACGTAACCCGTATACCCGTAACCCAACAATCCCCCCATTAACCTTACACTACGGGCAATTTAGCATGGCCAATCCACCTAACCCGCACATCTTTGGACTGTGGGAGGAAACCGGAGCACCCGGAGGAAACCCACGCACACACAGGGAGGACGTGCAGACTCCACACAGACAGTGACCCAGCCGGGAATCGAACCTGGGACCCTGGAGCTGTGAAGCATTGATGCTAACCACCATGCTACCGTGAGGCCCCACTTGTAGAAACACAATTGTTACAGCGCAGAAAGAGGCCATTTAGTCCATTATGTCTGTGCTGGCTCACCGAATGAGGGATTTCCCTGCCTGCTCCCTGTCAAACCTGCACATTTTTCCTTTTCAGATACTAATCCAATTCCCTCTTGAAAACCTCAATAGAACCTGCCCCCACCACTCTCCGCCAGTGTATTCTAGATCGTAACCTCTTGCTGTGTAACAAGGCTTTCCTCATGTCACTATTGTTTCAAAATTTGAGTATGATGCAAAGCTTGGAAGTATTATGAATTGTGAGGGGGTTAGTGATCGATTCAAGAGGAAGTATGTGGGGCAAGCATGTGGCAAATGAAATCTGATGTGGGCATGCATGAAGTGATACATTTTGGTCAGAATGTTGACATAAAGTTAGGGATGGGAAATAAATGCCGATCTTGCCATGAATGAATTTTTAGAAACTGCCTGCGACATCATGCCATTCAGGATAGGCTCCTCATGTCTCTCCCCAAGAGTGTGCAATGTCTCAGGAAATTCAAACCGAAACACACATTAAGGCCAGAAAGTTAGACACCAGTTAAGTTGGCATGTGTGCAGGCCACAGTTTAGTGATACAGGCTAAGGCATGTATTTATTCACATTAAACACCTGTTACCACTGTTACAATCTGCCTCGGTGCTCTGAGTGATAGGTGTGAGGGGTGGGCCGGTTTGGGGTGGGCTCGGCTGCGCTGGCCAGAGAGGGGCTGCGGAAGGGAATGGGCAGATATTGTGGATGGTCCGTGTTCCCCTCTCCACCCTCCCGACTGTCCCCACCACTACTGGCAGCACGGTAGCACAGTGGTTAGCACGGTTGCTTCACAGCACCAGGGTCCCAGGTTCGATTCCCGGCTTGGGTCACTGCCTGTGTGGAATATGCACGTTCTCCCCGTGACTGCGTGGGTTTCCTCCGGGTGCTCCGGTTTCCTCCCATAGTCCAAAGATGTGCAGCACGGTAGCATGGTGGTTAGCATAAATGCTTCACAGCTCCAGGGTCCCAGGTTCGATTCCCGGCTTGGGTCACTGCCTGTGTGGAATATGCACGTTCTCCCCGTGACTGCGTGGGTTTCCTCCGGGTGCTTCGGTTTCCTCCCATAGTCCAAAGATGTGCAGTTTAGGTGGATTGGCCATGCTAAATTGCCCGTGGTGTCCAAAAAGGTTAGGTGGGGGTTACGAGGATAGGCTGGAGTTGTGCGGCCGAAGTGCGGTGCTCTTTCCAAGGGCCGGTGCAGACTCGTTGAGCCGAATGGCCTCCTTCTGCACTGTAAATTCTATGCTCTATGCACTACCCCAGGGCTTGAATGAGACCGTGCGATGGATGCAGGGATCATCCGGGTGGAAAGTGCTACTGTGGGAAGGAGACAAACCTCGTCATACTATGCGGAGCACCAGAGCTCATCGCAGAATGGATTGTCATCATCCTCCATCCCATGGACCAGACCTGCTGTCACTGCCAACCCAGGGTTCACACCCCATTGTGCTGCAGGTGTGTATCACAGGTAGCCAGCAGGCATGTCCAAAGATGTGCAGGTTAAGTGGATTGGCCATGATAAATTGCCCTTAGTGACCAAAAAAAGTTAGGAGAGGTTATTGGGTTACGGTGATAGGGTGGAAGTGAGGGCTTAAGTGGGTTGGTGCAGACTCGATGGGCCAAATGGCCTCCTTCTACACAGAGAGGGTTGTAGGCGGAGGTGTGGTCAGTGGGGGAGTGAGAGGTGTTGGGGTGGGTTGTGGTATCCGTGCCCCTGGCTTGCCCTGGCAGCCTCCCGCGCGGCCTCCGGTGCCTAGCCGGGCCCAATGTCCTGCCAATCCTCTCCTTCCCCCGCATCCTCCTCATCAGAGGAGGCCTGGCACTCCTCCTCCTGCTCCAGCAGTCGCTCCCCCCCCATGTTGCACGATGTTGTGGAGAATGCGGCAGGCCACCACGATGCAAGCAACCCTCTCAGCATCGTACTGGAGGGCCCCTCCAGAACATTCCAGGCACCTGAACTGCATCTTCAGGAGGCCGAAGCACCGCTCGATCACGCTCCTGGTCGCTACATGGGCGTCGTTGTGCGGGTCTCGGCGTCGGTCTCCAGTCTTAGGATAGGTATCATCCACCACGACCGCAGTGGATAACCCCTGTCGCCCAGGAGCCAGCCTCCCAGCCAGGCCATGCGTCTCAAACATGTCAGGAATCGTCGAGTGTGCACACTGCCTAGGTATCAGGTGCAGACGTGTATGATGCGCAGCTGATGGTCACATATCAGTTGCGTATCGAGTGGAACCCCTTTTGGTTTGTGTAGAGCAGCCTGTCATCTGCAGGTGCTCATAGGGGGACATGCATCCCGTCAATCACCCCCTGTTCCCGGGACATCCCATCGATGGTGATAAAACCCACCTCCCGGGCATCCTTGTAGGCTCAGGCCACATTGAAATGGATGTATCGAGTCACCTTGGCATATAGGGCCTCCGTGACGGCACGGATGCACCTGTGCTGTGAGCTCGGTGAGATTCTGGACAGGTCCCCACTCGGTGCCTGGAAGGACCCCATGGCATAAAGGTTCAGGGCAATCATCACTTTGACAGCAACCGGGAGTGGGTGTCCTTCCCCAGACCCCTGCAATGCCAGGCCTGCCATGATCTGGCAGATATGTTACACTGTCTCTCTGCTCAGCCGGTGTCTTCAACGACATGCCTGATCTGGATGGTCCTTGACACGTGCTGCCAGTACACACGAGGCCTCACGCAGCCCATTCTTGGCACCTCCTCGGCCCGTTGGGCTGACGGCTTTCCATCCTGGGTGGCTGCCACCTGTTCCTCTGGGGCACGCTCGGCTGCTGCAGCTTCCTTCTCCTCTTCGAGCAGCTCCAGCTGGTACAGCCACAGGGCATCCCTCTGGCCTGTGGCGACCGGCAGGAAGGCCACCATTGCTGGTTGAATTCCAATATCCATTGATGCAGGAGGTGAAAGGCCGACATGTTAGCATGGTGCTTACCCGCGTGTCCAACCAGGTGTAATGGACTACATGGTGGCCCTGGTTGGTACTGTGGGCTCTACCCTCGCATGCCTCCCCGCCCCACATCCCCACAGCCCTGGCCCTGTCGATGCCCGGCATCACGGGGGACCCAGGCCCTGGTGCCCACCCCTGCTGCCACGGACACTGTCGGCTGCCGCTGCCCTTGCCAGAGGCACGCTCCACAGCCCCGCCCAGAACCCCTTGTAGGGGCTACAGTGGGCTTGCCCCGAATGTGCTGCCTAATGCCCTCCTGGCGAGTGGTGGCTGGGGGGCATGGCAGAGGGTTGGGTGCGGGGATGAGGTGGTGGGGACACCCATACAGCCAGTGTCACTCTGCAGAACCAGGGGCCAAGGTCGGTGGTCAGTGGGGTGCACAGCGAGTTGACTGCCTTGTAGGCCACAGTAATGGCGGTCTGTGACTGGACACCAGTCCCATAGGGTGGCACCTCAGCCTCTCGGCCTGTTCCCACGTCATGCCCCCATCCCCCGGCCCTGGCTTTGTCCCCCTCACCCCAGCCACCCGACCAGTGTCCGGCCCGGCAGCACACGGCCACGCCTCTCTGTGCCCGACCTCCTCTCTCCGCCTCATCAGCCATGATGCAGGTTTCATGATTTTTAAAATACAAGTGAACCACGCCATCGGGAACTCGGTCCATCAGAGGCGGAGCATCACGGCGGCCCCTGGAGAATACCGAGTCGGGCCCGCTAATGACATGTAAACGGTGTTTATTGTACGTGCGTTCCGGAATGTATTAATGCCGCTGTTGAGGTGACAGAGAATTCCGATTTGGAGTCAAATCGGCGCCTGCCGCGATTTTGGTGCGGAACAAATTCTCCGCCCAGTCGCATTTCGCAATTTCGGCGCCAGCCAACAGAGAATCCCGCCCATGATCTTTGGTCCATCTCATCTGCCCATCTCTGTTGCTACCAATACGTTAAGTTTATAGCAACAGAAAGACCAGGCTAGATTCTCAGTTTCTGAGGCTATGGGCGGGATGCTCCGATTGCTGTCGCCGAAATCGCATTCACTGATTGGCCAGAAAATCCCTTTTTGACGCCGAAATCGGAGGCGGCGCCGTTTTCCAGATGCTCTGACCCCTCCAAAATGGCGTCATCGCTGAGTATGGCGGACGCCGTTGGGACGGCCTCAGGATGTCACCTGAAGGCCCTCCCCCGATGGGCTGACTTCCCAATGGCGTGGATCGCTTGTAGTCTGAACATAAGAACATAAGAACATAAGAACTAGGAGCAGGAGTAGGCCATCTGGCCCCTCGAGCCTGCTCCGCCATTCAATTAGATCATGGCTGATCTTTTGTGGACTCAGCTCCACTTTCCGGCCCGAACACCATAACCCTTAATCCCTTTATTCTTCAAAAAACTATCTATCTTTACCTTAAAAACATGTAATGAAGGAGCCTCAACTGCTTCACTGGGCAAGGAATTCCATAGATTCACAACCCTTTGGGTGAAGAAGTTCCTCCTAAACTCAGTCCTAAATCTACTTCCCCTTATTTTGAGGCTATGCCCCCTAGTTCTGCTGTCACCCGCCAGTGGAAACAACCTGCCCGCATCTATCCTATCTATTCCCTTCATAATTTTAAATGTTTCTATAAGATCCCCCCTCATCCTTCTAAATTCCAACGAGTACAGTCCCAGTCTACTCAACCTCTCCTCATAATCCAACCCCTTCAGCTCTGGGATTAACCTAGTGAATCTCCTCTGCACACCCTCCAGCGCCAGTACGTCCTTTCTCAAGTAAGGAGACCAAAACTGAACACAATACTCCAGGTGTGGCCGCACTAACACCTTATACAATTGCAACATAACCTCCCTAGTCTTAAACTCCATCCCTCTAGCAATGAAGGACAAAATTCCATTTGCCTTCTTAATCACCTGTTGCACTTGTAAACCAACCTTCTGTGACTCATGCACTAGCACACCCAAGTCTCTCTGAACAGCGGCATGCTTTAATATTTTATCGTTTAAATAATAATCCCGTTTGCTGTTATTCCTACCAAAATGGATAACCTCACATTTGTCAACATTGTATTCCATCTGCCAGACCCGAGCCCATTCACTTAACCTATCCAAATCCCTCTGCAGACTTCCAGTATCCTCTGCACTTTTCGCTTTACCACTCATCTTAGTGTCATCTGCAAACTTGGACACATTGCCCTTGGTCCCCAACTCCAAATCATCAATGTAAATTGTGAACAATTGTGGGCCCAACACGGATCCCTGAGGGACACCACTAGCTACTGATTGCCAACCAGAGAAACACCCATTTATCCCAACTCTTTGCTTCCTATTAATTAACCAATCCTCTATCCATGCTACTACTTTACCCTTAATGCCATGCATCTTTATCTTATGCAGCAACCTTTTGTGTGGCACCTTGTCAAAGGCTTTCTGGAAATCCAGATATACCACATCCATCGGCTCCCCGTTATCTACTGCACTGGTAATGTCCTCAAAAAATTCCACTAAATTAGTTAGGCACGACCTGCCTTAACGAACCCATGCTGCGTCTGCCCAATGGGACAATTTCTATCCAGATGCCTCGCAATTTCTTCCTTGATGATAGATTCCAGCATCTTCCCTATTACCGAAGTTAAACTCACTGGCCTATAATTTCCTGCTTTCTGCCTACCTCCTTTTTTAAACAGTGGCGTCACATTTGCTAATTTCCAATCCACCGGGACCACCCCAGAGTCTAGTGAATTTCGGTAAATTATCACTAGTGCATCTGCAATTTCCCTAGCCATCTCTTTTAGCACTCTGGGATGCATTCCATCAGGGCCAGGAGACTTGTCTACCTTTAGCCCCATTAGCTTGCCCATCACTCCCTCCTTAGTGATAACAATCCTCTCAAGGTCCTCACCTGTCATTGCCTCATTTCTATCAGTCGCTGGCATGTTATTTGTGTCATCCACTGTGAAGACCGACCCAAAAAACCTGTTCAGTTCCTCAGCCATTTCCTCATTTCCCATTATTAAAACTCCCTTCTCATCCTCTAAAGGACCAATATTTACCTTAGCCACTCTTTTTTGTCTTATATATTTGTAAAAACTTTTACTGTCTGTTTTTATATTCTGAGCAAGTTTACTCTCATACTCTATCTTACTCTTCTTTATAGCTTTTTTAGTAGCTTTCTGTTGCCCCCTAAAGATTTCCCAGTCCTCTAATCTCCCAGCAATCTTTGCCACTTTATATGCTTTTTCCTTCAATTTGATACTCTCCCTTATTTCCTTAGATATCCACGGTCGATTTTCCCTCTTTCTTCCGTCCTTCCTTTTTGTTGGTATAAATCTTTGCTGAGCACTGTGAAAAATCGCTTGGAAGGTTCTCCACTGTTCCTCAACTGTTCCACCATAAAGTCTTAGCTCCCAGTCTACCTTAGCTAGTTCTTCTCTCATCCCCTTGTAATCTCCTTTGTTTAAACACAAAACACTAGTATTTGATTTTACTTTCTCACCCTCCATCTGTATTTTAAATTCCACCATATTGTGATCGCTCCTTCCGAGAGGATCCCTAACTATGAGATCATGAATCAATCCTGTCTCATTACACAGGACAAGATCTAGGACCGCTTGTTCCCTCGTAGGTTCCATTACATACTGTTCTAGGAAACTATCGCGGATACATTCTATAAACTCCTCCTCACGGTTGCCTTGACCGACCTGGTTAAACCAATCGACATGTAGATTAAAATCCCCCATGATAACTGCTGTACCATTTCTACATGCATCAGTTATTTCTTTGTTTATTGCCTGCCCCACCATCTCGTTACTATTTGGTGGCCGATAGACTACTCCTATCAGTGACTTTTTCGCCTTACTATTCCTGATTTCCACCCAAATGGATTCAACCTTATCCTCCATAGCACCGATGTCATCCATTACTGTTGCCCGGATGTCATCCTTAAATAACAGAGCAACACCACCTCCCTTACCATCCACTCTGTCCTTCCGAATAGTTTGATACCCTCCGATATTTAACTCCCAGTCGTGACCATCCTTTAACCATGTTTCAGTAATGGCCACTAAATCATAGTCATTTACGATGATTTGTGCCACCAACTCATTTACTTTATTCCGAATACTACGAGCATTCAGGTAAAGTACACTTATGTTGGTTTTTTTACCTCTGTTTTGAATCTTAACATCTCCAGTTTTATTCCTTTTGTTATTACTGGGCCTATTCACTGTGCTCCCCTCAGTCACTGTACCTTGTACTGTCGCCCTTATGGATTTCTGACTATGTCTTCTCTGCCTTGCACTTTTCCCCTTACTTCCTTTTGTTTCTGTCCCTGTTTTACTACCTTCCAACTTCCAGCATTGGTTCCCATCCCCCTGCCACATTAGTTTAAACCCTCCCCAACAGCTCTAGAAAACACCCCCCCTAGGACATTGGTTCCAGTCCTGCCCAAGTGCAGACCGTCCGGTTTGTACTGGTCCCACCTCCCCCAGAACCGATCCCAATGCCCCAGGAATTTGAATCCCTCCCTCTTGCACCATCTCTCGAGCCACGCATTCATCCTATCTATCCTGACATTCCTACTCTGACTAGCTCGTGGCACTGGTAGCAATCCTGAGATTACTACCTTTGAGGTCCTACTTTTTAGTTTAACTCCTAACTCCCTGAATTCCGCTTGTAGGACCTCATCCCGTTTTTTACCTATATCGTTGGTGCCTATGTGCACCACGACAGCTGGCTGTTCACCCTCCCCCCCCAGAATGTCCTGCAGCCGCTCCGAGACATCCTTGACCCTTGCACCAGGGAGGCAACATACCATCCTGGAGTCTCGATTGCGTCCACAGAACCGCCTGTCTATTCCCCTTACGATCGAGTCCCCTATCACTATAGCCCTGCCATTTTTCTTCCTGCCCTGCTGTGCAGCAGAGCCAGCCACGGTGCCATGAACCTGGCTGCTGCTGCCTTCCCCTGGTGAGCCATCTTCCTCAACAGTATCCAAAGCGGTATATCTGTTTTGCAGGGAGATGACCGCAGGGGACACCTGCACTGCCTTCCTACTCTTGCTCTTTCTTTTGGTCACCCATTTTCTATCTCCCTCAGTAATCTTCACCTGCGGTGTGACCAACTCGCTAAACGTGCTATCCACGACCTCCTCAGCATCGCGGATGCTCCAAAGTGAGTCCATCCGCAGCTCCAGAGCCGTCAAGCGGTCTAACAAGAGCTGCAACTGAACACACTTCTTGCACGTGAAGGAGCCAGGGACAGTGGACGTGTCCCTGAGCTCCCACATCGCACACGAGGAGCATGACACGGGTCTGGGATCTCCTGCCATGTCTTAAACCCTTGGTAAACTTACACAACTACAATTTCAAAATAAAAATAAATAAATTAGACAATGAAAAGAAAAAGAGAGACTACTTACCAGTCACTTACCAGGGTTAAAAAGCACCTCCTCACACTCTGCACCGAATTACCTCACTGCACCAAATTACCAAGTTTAAATCTTTAAATCTCTCACTCTGTATGAGTCTCACTCCGGATGTGTCTCCTGGAAAAGTGCTCGCTGAAGTTTCGTCAACCTCGCGTGGCGGCTGTGGACTGTGTCCAGCGCTGCCACAGTCAGGGAGGGGGGGGGGGCGGAGCCGTTCTGCTGGCCGGGGGGGGGGGGGCGCGGAGCCGTTCTGTTGGCCGGGGGGGGGGGGGCTTCAGCGGGGACTGGGAAGACTGGTGGGGGTGTGGTCGGGGGGTGGTGAGGGGGTTGCAGAGGGACACTATCTGGCAGGCCGGGTTCGCGAGCGGCCTTCGCCATGTTGTATGGTGCTGTGCCCTTGCACGGCCACAGACCCGGTAATTCTGCATCCGTATCTGCAGGCGAAGCTGGGGTTTTACGTGGCGCAGCTGCTAGGCCCCCATCGGGCGGAGCATCAGTGCAGCAGCGTTGCTAATTTTGGTCGGAATACTAGACACTTGCTCCGGACATGGCCTCAAAATTGGAGAATCCAGCCCTACGTGTTGACACCATTGGAGGATGTGTGGCGTTTGACAACAGAAAAATCCGCGCAACACCTGCACACATTCAGCTACTCTAAATGGGCTAGCACCATCACCACGTGGAACGCAATCAATTCCATTCAAAACGGTGCCAGATTCGTCAGGTCCATGATTGGCGCTCATGAGGCTCACACGCCGCAGTCGCACTTCAACGGTCATTCCCCGCCACACACACCGTCCCGGTCAGCAGCGTGACAGTTCAGGGATGTTGAGCTGGACACCCTCCTGAGCGCCGTGGAGGAGAGAAGGATGACTTTATACCCCAGCCCGGGACGAAGGCGCCAGGCGCCGCTGTTTGCAATGCCTGTGCGCAGGTGGCAGAGGCGGTAAGTGCCGTGGGCAACATTGCTCAAACTATCATGTAGTGCCGCAAGAAACTCCACGGCCTTCTCAGGGCGGCCAGGGTGAGCCGGCTGCTCCGTTCCCCTGGCACTAACTCCGTCCCCCACACCCATAACCCGGCCCTTCCCCCTGGAGGATGGACGAATCCCCACCCTGCCCCACATGCCAGCACCCATGCCATCCACCATGGCCGGACGTCTTGGCCACTGTGGCCACCACCTACCCAACCCCTGGGCTGCAAGCGTCGGACCATCTAACCGTGTCGTTGTATGTGTTTCCCCACCGCTCCCCCCGCCCAAGGAGAAAGCTGCGCACAACCGACGGGAGCGGGAGAAGACCTGAGGCAGACCACCAGAACTGCGGCCCCTCACCATGCCGGAGCAGAGGGCCCTGAACGTGGCCTATGGCCCAGAAGGTCGCCGGGGTGGAGTGCAGGCATGGGCGAGCAAGATTTGCGGTTGCTCATGGCACGTGTGTCGAGAGACCCCCCCCCCCCCCACAGCCCCTCGCCCCACACCCCCCTCAGCCCCCTCACTTCCACACCACTCATACCCCCCTCAATCCACACCCCCCTTATCCCTTACAGGGCCTGCCGGAGATGGTGCCGGTTCATCCGGAGCCCCCCGCCCACAGCCAGAGCCGGTGTCCCCCAGACAGCCGAGCACTGACGGGGTGAGCAGCCTGAACACCAGTCCTCTGCCTGAGACTCAGGACACCCCGGAGTTCGGGTTAGAGGAGGACACGGACTTTCCATCACTGCTGTCTCCTACACCCTCCACCATCTCAGAGACTATCACCTCGGTTGGGCTTATCAGTGAAGAGGCTCCTGGGACACTATCTGGTCCACATATCGAATCGGGTGCAGCTGGTGGAGGGAGGAGCAGCCGAGGAGCCGGGCGGTCGGAGGGCAGGCCAGCCCTAGGAACCAGCTGCCGCCCAGACAGGTCCCGGGCTTCTGGAACATTCAGTCCCAGTCCCGGCGTTGTGCAGATACTGGGTCCAATCCCAGAGGAAGGTGGCCCAATCCCAGAGGAAGGTGGCCCAGTCACCGGCTGATGTGGCACAAACCCAGAGGGAGGTGGCCCAATCCCAGAGGAAGGTGGCCCAGTCACCGGCTGATGTGGCACAGACCCAGAGGGAGGTGGCCCAATCCCAGAGGAAGGTGGCCCAGTCACTGGCTGATGTGGCATAGACCCTTGCCTCATTCGTCCAGCGGAGCAGGCAGAGAGGGGAGCATTTTTTTGGTAAGGAGAGCTGAAGGTAAGCTGAATTTCTGTCTTAAATCTACTTTTTTCGGAGTTGTTTTTCTTTCAGAGCAGCAGGAAACCGGAAGTCGGCCGTGGGGAGTTCTGGTGGGAAGACTGTGCTCCCCACTCCTCCACGTCCTGACATCCCCAGCACCCCCACCCCAGATATTCAACGGGACTGTGTGATGGACTGGCCAGCTCGCATTCAGGGATGACCCAGGTGGAAGGTACTACTGTGGGCATGAGTCAGACGTCGTCATACGATATGGAGCTCTAGAGCGCATTGTTGAACGAGGCCTGCCCTTCCTCTTCATCCTCCTCCAGCACATCGCCCCTCTGCTGCGTGCTGTTGTGAAGGTTGCAACAGGCCACCACTCATTGGGTGACCTTCACAGCCTCGTACTGGAGGGCCCCTCCACAGCGGTCCAGGCACCTGAACTGCATCTTCAGGATACCGAAGCAGCGTTCAATCATACTCCTGGTCACTGCATGGACGTCATTGTAGCTGGTCTCAGCCACGGTGATAGCTGTCATCAGCCACAACCGCAGCAGGGAACCCTTGTCACCCAGGAGTCAACCCCTCAGCCATGGGGGGTGCCCCCAAACATGCCAGGGGTCGCCGAGTGTGCCAGGATGAAGGAACCATGCACACTGCCCAGGTATCGGGTGCAGTGATGCACAATACGCAGCTGATGATCACAGACCAGCTGTACGTTCATTGAGTGGTACCCCTTTCGGTTTGTGTACAGCGGCCAGTTATCCGAAGGTGCTGGAAAGGCGACATGCGTCCCGTCTATCGCCACCTGGACCCTGGGAAAGATAGCCTCCGTAAAGGTGGTCGTTGCCAGGGCACCACCCCAGTCCTGTCGGAGGGCACCTTGGCTGCTCGGCCTGTTCCCCCCCCACTCCCCGGCCCTGGCAGGAGCCCCTCCACCCCAGCCAGCATGGCTGGCATCTGAACCGACAGCCCGCAGTCACTCCACGCTGTGTCTTACCCCCTCTCTCGCTCAGCAGCCACGACACCAGGTTCACGATTATTGAAACCACAAGTAACCCCGCCGCCAGGAACTCGGCCCATCGGCGGCGGTGAATCTCAGAGGCCCCGTAGAATAGGGTGTCAGGCCTGCTAATGATATGCCTACTGTACTTAAACACAGCGCGACGAGCGACGGATTTACTCCATTTTCAGGGTTCCGGAGCATCACGATTTAGCGTCAAATCGACGCCGACCACGATTTTGGTGTCGGAGGCTATTCTTCGCCCAATCGCGTTTCGTGATTTTGGAGTCGGCATTCGGAGAATCCCGCCCACCATCTTTTGCTGAACACAGAACCCATATTTACAGCACACCACCCCTGTTCTCCTCTTCTTCTTCGGCGGTACTTCGGGATCAAGGATGAATTTCTTCCACACTAACAATGAGTTTTCAGCTGATTGAGGAGATCAGTGAAACCTGCAGTCTCTGTCACAGGTGGGCAGATGATGGTTGGAGGAACAGGTATGTGGGTTGCCCCACTTGCCACATGTTTCTTTCACTCTCAATGCTTCATCTCAGCTTGTTCTTGGTGATGAAACTCGGTGTTCAGCTCCTTCCCAGATGCTTTCCCTACACTTTGGGCAATATGTGCCAGGGATTTCCAGGTGTCTGTGGGATGTTTACTTTTTCAAGGAGGCTTTGACGGTATCCTTGAAGCTTTTTTTTTGCGCTCCAGTGTCTAGCCTGCCGTGTTGAAACTCCGAGTAGAGCACTTGTTTCGGTATCTGGCCTGCCCCTCAGAGCTGATCGAGTGTGGTCAATGTTTGAATGATGGACATGCCTGGCACATGTGTGGCACGATTTTATCTTATTACTTCCCAACTCAAGCCTGGATATTGTCCAGGTCTCGCTGCATGAGGGCATGGACTGCTTCAATATCTGAGGAGTAGCGAATGGTGCTGAACATTGTTCAGTCATCCGCAAACATCTCCACTTCTGACCTTATGATGGAAGGGAGGTCATTGATGAAGCAGCTGAAGATGGTTGGGCCTGGGACACTACCCTGAGAAACTTCTGCCGTGAAGTCCTGGAGTTGAGAGACCTGACCTCCAACCATCATAACCATCTCCCTCTGTGCCAGGTATGACTCCAACCAGCGGAGAGTTTCCCCCCGATTCCCGTTGACTCCAGTTTAGCTTGGGCTCCTTGATGCCATACTCGGTCAAATGCTGCCTTGATGTCAAGGGCAGTAACTTTCACCTCACCTCTAGCATTCAACTTTTTTCCATGTTTGAACTAAGGCTGTAATGAGATCAGGAGCTGAGTATCCTGGCAGAATCCAAATTGAGCACCAGTGAGCAGGTTATTGATAAGTGAGTGCCACTTGATAGCACTGTTGATGCTTCCTTCCATCACTTTGCTGATGATGGAGAGTAGACTGATAGGGTGATAATTGGCTGGGTGGAATTTGTCCTGTTTTTTGTGTACAGGACACACATGGGCAATTTTCCACATTGGCATTGTTATATCTGTACTAGAACAGCTTGGCTAGGGGTGCGGTAAGTTCTGGAGCATAAGTCTTCAGTACTATTGCCGCAATATTGTCAGGGCCCATAGCCTTTACAGTATCCAGTGCCTTCAGCCATTTCTTGATATCACGGGGAGTGAATTGTCTTGGTTGAAGACTGACATCTGTGATGCTGGGGACTTTTGGAGGAGACCGAGATGGATCATCCAATCGGCACTTCTGGCTGAAGATTGTTACGAATGCCTCAGCCTTGTCTTTTGCACTTATGTGCTGGGTTTCTCCATCATTGAGGATGGGGATATTTATGGAGCCTCCTCCTCCAGTGAGTTGTTTAATTGTCCACCACCATTCACGGCTGGATGTGGCAGGACTGCAGAGTATAGATCTGATGTGTCTGTTGTGGAATCACTTAGCTCTGTCTATTACTTGCTGCTTATGCTGTTTGGCACACAAGTAGTCCTGTGGTGTAGCTTCACCAGGTTGACACCTCATTTTTGGTATGCCTGATGTTGCTCCTGGCAAGCTGTCCAGCATCCTTCATTGAACAGGGCTGATCCCCTGGCTTAGTGGTAATGGTAGAGTGGGGGATATGCCAAGCCATGAGGTTGCAGATTGTGATTGAATACAATTCTGCTGCTGCTAATGGTCCACAGTGCCTCATGGATGTCCAGTCTTGAGTTACTAGATCTGTTCAAAATGTATCCCATTTAGCACGGTGGTAGTGACACACAACACGATTGAGGGTATCCTCAATGTGAAGATGGAACTTTGTCTCCACTAGGACTGTGCGGTGGTCACTTCTCCCGATACTGTCATGGACAGATGCATTTGCAGCAGGCAGATTGGTGAGGATAAGGTCAAATATGTTTTTCCCTCTTGTTGGTTCCCTGACCACCTGCTGCAGTCCCAGTCTAGCTGCTATGCCCTTCAGGACCCGGCTATCTCGGTCTGTGGTGGTACTGCCAAGCCACTCATGATGATGGACATTGAAGTTCACCATCCAGAGCATATTTCGCACCCTTGCCACCCTCAGGGCATCCTGCAAGTGGGGGTCAACACGGAGGAGGACTGATTCATCAGCTGATCCTGTCCTTAATTACTTGACGCCAACTGCATTTAAAACAGTGAGCTTGCCCTCCCCGCCCCTCCTGCCTTCAGAGCGGCACTCCACCAGCACTCCATCAATGATTGGTCCACATAGCAACCATCTTTCAGGTGCTGCTCACACTACTGGGTGCCTTGAGTGCCATTGGTATTGCCCTTGTCGCTAAGCCAGAAGCTCTAAGTTTAAGCACGACCCCAGAACCTGATGGCCAACAAAGGTGTGTTTATAAGGCAGCTTAAGGAGGTTGAGTATCAATCTAGAAATCCTTTGAACACATGCCAATGGGCGGTGTGGAGAGCTGGAGAGATTCTTGGACAGCCAAGTGATGGAGAGAACATTGCAGCCTCTATCCATACCTTCAGACTATAATGAAATGCCTCAGAAGTTTAATTATTGGCAACTTTCCTGGCAGATATATTTATATTTTGCATTAAAAATATGTACCATCCTGATTTAACTGCTGACTTGAATGGGCTAGTGTATTCCAATGATATTTTAAACAAAGTGGAAATCAAAAATAAGATAGTGGTTCATCTTTGATATGTACTTCCGTTCTTCGAATTATTTCCAACAAGAATGAGTCAGAGGTGATGACCTGATTTATTGTGCGTTCTGGGGTTACGTGCCTTTAGCAATCATCAGGAACTCTTATCTCAGCTCGGGGAGTCAATAAGATAAAGCTGCTCTAGAGAAGCCAGTTCATTCATCTGGCACAGTGAGTCGGAATCTCTGTTTTCCTTCATACGATGTCGGGAACAAAGGGGAAATTCTTACCCTCCCTGCAGGTTCTGCTACTTGCATTTTCATCTGTTAAAGCCGTAAGTGAATCTATGGGCGAGAGCATCAATGAACCACTTGGACAGGTTTGATTTGACTGCTGTGAACATCTGATAATATTTTCCTTTCATTGCAGGTTTCATTTGAAATGCCCTGCTGCATCTTAGACAATAGATTTGTAAGTAGCAATTCATTGCGCTGTCTGCCTTACAATCATGTGCTTTTCTAGCTGGAAATGTAATATTACACCATTTACTTTCTGTTGTGGCAACTTAGGGAGAATTCTGCCCAACAACATGCGGAGTCTCTCAGTATTTTGGAAGGCATCAAGCACAGGTTGACAGTCAACTTGGGGAAATTGAAAAAAGTTTGAATAGCATTGGAGATACCACAGTTGCAACAAATAAAAAGATGGTCGATGTCAAACATACCGAAGGTTACTTAAATGACCAACAGTCAGGTAATATCTGCACAGTAACCTAGCTAAAACAGCTAGCTTCTCATTTAAAATCAACCAGAATGACTCATCTGCCAGGATGCAAATGGCGTTTATCTGTATTTTTATGTTTTAAAGATCAACCCATTCAAACAATTAATGAAATGCAAAGAGAGGTTCTGGGATTTGAAAGAAGTACTGACAGCAGAGAAGTGGAAATAAAGTAGGTACAAAATTACATTGATCTGAAAATGAAGTGATCAGGGACAAGTGATCAATTACCCGTTGCTAAAAAAAAACCCCACGAAGAAAGCTGGAAGTGTGAACGAAAAACAGAATCTGCTGAGAATGCACCGTGTTTAGCGCTATCGCTCAGAAGAGAAGCTGGGTTATTTTCTCGGTGTTATGCTTAGGCCTCCCCCAAAGGTTCTGTCGATGTTGGAACAGGTTTCGAGATGCGAATATTGCTGAGGCTAACAGCACCCAATATTATGTACATGGAAATTGACCAGCAGCTTCCAGAGTCCTTGCACACGCAGTTAAATGTGAAAATTGTGAAGCGACTGTCTAAGATGCCTTGTTCCACCAAACATTTTGAGAATATGGTAGCTCGCCATTTGCCTTTGCTTCTAACGGTGTGTGTAGATCCTGACATCCTGTAATATGTGGACTGAGCCCACAGATAAAGTTAAGGATTGCCTAATCTAGTCTCGATGTGCTTTCAATGAAATGGCAAATCTTTGTTACTGCTAAATAACCTGTCTGGCAATGAAAAATAACACTGAAAAAAATGTAAACTTTTGTACTTTGTCTTTCTGCGTCCTTTTCGCTCTTGTTTAAGCCAATCTTTCTTTCCCTCTTTATGTTTTCCTCTCTGTAACTGGGTTGACATTGAGTTAAATATGCTTACTGACACTTCCTAGTTCAGACACTGCGCTGCTCATTAATGATTCAATTTGTTAAGGAGGTACATGTAGACCTAAGTGGCACTGGTAGCTGATATGGTGGTGCAAGGTGGATGGTGCAAGGTTCGTAGTGCCAAACTGGCTTTTTCTGCGTGCGATCGGGCTGGGGTTGCCCGGCATGGGTGTTGGGGGGGAGGGAGGGGGGGGGGGGGGTGCAGGGGCCCCTCCCATATTGCATTTGGGCTGGTGGGGGGAGGTTGGGGATCGTTTTGGGGGCCTCGGAGATCGGGATGCTACCATGGGGAGTTCCGGTGAGCGCTGCTCCCCACTGTACAAAACGGGGCTATGTGTGGCCTTGGCCGCATGCTCCCTGCTGAGCCCCTCATTCAACGTGAATCGCATTGCGAGCGCCGGGAAACATGCGAGTAAATGCGCTCGCTAGGGGACCTTGCTCCCTTTTGGGAGAATCACGCCCCCTATTGAAACAGGTCTCAGGTGACTTGTAGAAGGTGCTGTGCCATTTACACTGACAGCAACTCTCAACTTGGGAAAATATAGTGTGGAGCCTTTTGTTCACCACCGACAGCAAAATCCAGTCCATAATTGAGTTTTTACAGAATGATCCATACCCAGACCATACCCAGACCACTTCAAAAACTGAGGAACAATGCAGCATTGGCTTATTGCAGTCATGCTGTTGAACATACTTTGATCTATAAAGAAGGAAGCTGGATATTATGTATACTAATATACAACAAGCAAATGCTTCTTTACACTTTGTAAAATCATTTTCAGTTACCAGGTTATTCAGATAATGGACTTCAATTAAAAATGCTTATTTTAATAAATTAAACTGCACCCATTTACCATTCAGATTTTTCCAAAACTATTTTTAAAGATTTATTTTCAAAATTGAATATTCTAAAAAGAACTCTTCGATTGTGCTGGTTCATGGCAGATTTTACATTTGGTGATGTGCAAATGATCTTGAGCATAATCTACAGACAAAAAACACTTCAAAACTAAAATGGGACACAGGCTGTAATTGTCCAGCCCTCACACCAGCAGGATCTTCCGGCCTCACCAGTGTGAAGGGAAATTTCAATGGTTAGCCAGCCCCGCTGACTGAAAATGCCAGCCATGCTGTCAAAGCTGTTCATTTTTCACTCACCGAGCCGGTTCAGTAATAGTAAGGAGAACGACAAATTATACTGCATGAGAAGAGAGTGCTGATTTGTTGGCAAGTTAACTTAGATTGGTAGATGCGTTGCCATGGAGAATGCACCAGGGAACAGTCAACTGCCAAGCTTTTGTGCCGCCAAATAACTATTTTCAAAACTAGTGTCAGCTTGAGAGCAATTTGCACCCGCACCACCAATGGGGCCAAAACAAAACAAAAATTGGCCTCTCTATGCTTGGAAATTGCGATTCATTAATATCTGTGCACAAATTCAAATCCTAAACATGATCTCTCAGAACCAATTCTTAGTTTTACAATGGGAATGTGTTTCATATTGAGAACTAAAATTATTAGGATGATTAAGGCCTTCCCCTTATGACCTAGCCCTGTCTACATTCAGGAGTAGAGCCTGAGGCTGATTCTCTAATTGGGAAATCCTAGTGAGGTGCAATTCTTGCAATGAGTTAAATATTAAGTACTCAACGGGCTGCAATTTCCTAACCAGTGAACCTGGAATCCTGGAGCAATAACCTGCCTTTTCTTTTTAAAGGTGTTAATTGACTTGTGTTTATTAATCATCATCTGTTTTGATCTTGATTTAGAATCGCTACAGTGCAGAAGGAGGCCATTCAGTCCATCGTGTCTGCACTGACCCTAATAAGAGTACCCTACCTAGGCCTCGTCCCTACCTTCCCACACCCCGACCCGACCCTATCCCTGTAATCCAGTAAACCCACTGAACATTTGGACATTAAGGAGCAATTTATCATGGCCAATACATCTAACCTGCACATCTTTGGACCGTGGGAGGAAACTGGAGCACCCGGAGGAAACCCACGCAGACACGGGGGGGAAAGTGCAAACTCCACATAGAGTACCCTGAGGCCGGAATTGAACACGGGTCCCCTGGCGCTGTGCGGCAGCAGTGCTAACCACTGTACTACCGTGCCGCCCATCCGTTGAGATACTGCTGCTACTGTGGATAGTGTTGCCTTTCACCAGAAATGTTACCTCTACATGCCTTCTTTTATTTTTCAACAGTGAATTGGAGCTCATACTAAATCACAACAAAAAAGAAATCAGTGACTTAAAGGAAATGAGACAACAACTTCAGGGGTTATGCAGAAAGCCATGTCAAGATACTGTTCACATAAATGAAATTACAGGTCAAGGTTAGCATCCCCTGTTAAATGGTTATGTTTGTTGAGACTAATGATCACCTCAGAAATCATTCCTCTTCAGTCAGATAATTTAATGTTTTATTATTGTAACTCAAATCCTAACTTTCACCAACTCCTCTTCACTCTTCATCCATCTGTTCACCAGTTTACATTAGGTTTAGGTCCAGCTTGGCTTGAATTCAAAATTCCCATCTCCATGTTCAAATCCCTCCATGACCTTGTTCTGTTCCTATCTCTGCTTTTTGCGGCCCTGTAGCATTCTGAGAACTCCGCAACCCTCCAATTCTGGCCTCTTACACATTCTGAATTTCCTTTTCCCATTGTTGTTAGCTGTGTTTAACTCTGTAGGGGGGGGCGGGGGAGGGAGGTTGGTTAGCTCAGTTGGCTAATCAACTGGATCATAACGCAGAGTGGCACCAACAGCGTGGGTTCATATTCCTGTGCCGGCCAAGGTTATTCATGAAGATCACCACTTCTCAACCTTGCCCTCTGCCTGAGATGTGGTGGCCCTCAGGTCAAATCACCACCAGGCAACTCACTCTTAATGGGGACAACAGCCTATGGAACTATGGCAACATTTATTTCCTTTCCTCTGTGGAGGCCTTAGAATTCGCTCACTAAAGTCTCTAACTTCTATTTCAATTTCTTCTTTAAAAAGACTCCTCAATCTACCTCTTTGTGCTGATATGTGGCACGGTCTCAAGTCCTTTCTGAAGCACCTTGATTTACTATGGTAAAGACAAGTGGATGTTGTTTATTAAAGTTTTGTTAATGATTATTGCATAATTTTAAAAAGAGTTGTGCGGTAAGAAGTAACAGTAATTGTAGTTGGATAATAAGCAATCTCTGAACTGTAATCTGTTCCTATTCAGACTGTCAAAGTATTGCTGACAACGGTGCTACAAAAAGCGGCTTGTACTACGTCAAGCCATTGGGAGCTCGACGGCAATTCTTGGTGTATTGTGAGATAGAGTCAAATGGACGAGGCTGGACACTGCTCCAAAGGGTATGTTACATGATAATTATGCTATTGACAAGCAAATGTTGAGGGCGCGATTCTCCGCACTCACGACGGGGCGGAGAATAGCGGGCGGCGTAAATTTTTACGGACACGCTGGTCCGACGCCCTCCCGCTATTCTCTCTCCCCCCCCCCCCCCACGCCCGCCTCCCGACACGAATCGCTACCCGACGTTTTTTTACGGCGAGCAGCTATTCACCCCTGGCAGATGGGCCGATTTCCAAGGCCTTTACGACCGTTTTTACGAACGGCAAACACACCTGGTCTGACCGTTCGTAAAAACGGCCGTAAAGTCCCGATCTGGGGAACCATGGCACCGATTGGCACGGCAGTACCACGGGCGTGGGCCATGGGCCCACGATCGGTGGGCACCGATCGCGGGCAGCGGGTACTTACCCCGCGCACTCTTTCTCCCTTCGCCGCCCCGCTGTATCCATTCGCGGGGCGGCTGAGGGGCATACCGGCCCGCGCATGCGCGGGTTTCACGCATATGCGTGATGACGTCATCCGTGCATACGCGGGTTGGAGTCGTCCAATCCGCGCAAGTGCGGCTGACGTCATCTGACGCGTCAGCCGTCGCTAACTCTGGCTAGCGGGCTTAACGAAATTTGTTAAGCCCGCGATGCCGGAGTTCACGGCCGCGCGATACTAGCCCCGACCGGGGAGCTGAATCGGTTCCCGGTCGGGGGGGGGGCGGAGGCTGGCGTTAAACCCGCCCGTTTTTGACGCCAGCTTCCCGAGTCTTCGTGACTCGGGAGAATCGCGCCCTTAGTAAATGAGATCAATGGTGCCATCACGCAATGCCTCACTCATTTCTTTCAGCGACTCGATGGCAGCGTGGACTTCAACCGAAACTGGATTCCATACAAGGAAGGGTTTGGATATTTGTCACCTGGTGATACCACTGAGTTCTGGCTTGGTAATGAGAAAATGCATTTACTAACTACACGGTCTATGAAAAACAATTTAATCCAAATAGACCTGAAGGACTGGGAAGGCAACCATAGGTAATCATTGATTTATCCTAGTAAACAATAAAATATATGTGGTACCATTTATAAGAATTGAGAAAATAGCTTCCTAGACATTTGTGGTTGTAAAAATAACAGTTGTTTGCAATGCCAAATATTTGTATTTTTAGAACATCTTTTCATATTTATAGAAACTGCTATTTAATTTTATTTCATTGACTTTTGCTGAGGTTGTTGTCATTCTCATCTTCGCCCACCACCCCCCCTCACCCGGGGCAGGATCTTTCAGTTGCGCCGAACGCAACCCCCCAACATGGGAGCCTTGGCGGTTAGACGGGCGAGCCACACAAAGTGTCATAGACCTTGGCGGGACTGCCAGATCCCATCCAGTGGCCAATGATGAGCCGGCTTCACGGTCGGAAGATGCACCGCAGGGGCCAGGATTCTTTTCATTCTTAAAACCAAAGGGCAGTCAGTAGGTCTGTCAGGTCTTTTGCTGAAACCATGAGTTGGGATTTTCCAATCCCACAACAAAGTTGACAGACTTTTGGCTGCCGCCCAAATTTTCCTGCTCCTCCCATGGTGAAAAATCCCAGTCCAGGCTATTACTCCTGCTAACACCTCATGCAAGTGACATTAGGTCATCCCTGCTCTGGCTTTCTCTTCTTCCCTCTGGCAAGCACCTCACCGCCACTCAAAACTGATGGCAGTCCGGCCACATTAATAATTCAGGCCAATGCAAATTTTATCTTGCAGTCTTTTTTATTCTTTCACAGAATGTGGGCATCGCTGGCTCGGCCAGCATTTATTTTCCAGCCCTAAATGCCCTTGAGAAGGTGGTGGTGAGCTGCCTTCTTGAACTGCTGCAGTCCATGTGGTGTAGAGCATAGAACATACTGTGCAGAAGGAGGCCATTCAGCCCATAGAGTCTTCACCGCCCCACTTAAACCCTCACTTCCACCCTATACCCATAACCCAATAACCCCTCCTAACCTTTTTGGTCACTAAGGGCAATTTAGCATGGCCAATCCACCTAACATGCACATCTTTGGACTGTGGGAGGAAACCGGAGCACCTGGAGGAAACCCACGCAGACACGGGGAGAACGTGCAGACTCCGCACAGACAGTGACCCAGCGGGGAATCAAATCTGGGACCCTGGCCCTGTGAAGCCACAGTGCTATCCACTTGTGCTACCGTGCAGCCCACAGTAGGTACACCCACAGTGCTATTAGGGAGGGAATTCCAGGATTTTAACCCAGTGACAGTGAAGGAACGATGAGAAGTTTGAGTGTTGTTTGGAAGGGAACTTGTAAGTGTAACGAGAAGGGTTTCCTTTGCTCCACAACAGGCTGGTATGGGCGGGTCACAGATAACTGTGGGTGTCTCTCTCCTGCAAGTGTTAAAACCACAACCCGGAAGTGTCGCACTGGGACAGCTTCACAAGAGAGAGGGGGCAAGTCTCACTGTTTACACCTAACCAGTGAGGTTGTCCTTATGCCACACCAGTTACCTTGACTGCCACCTACACCTGTGTGAGTCTCTCTCCTGTGATGGTGAAATGTCACCCGGAAGTGCCCCACTAGTGCAACTTCACAAGAGAGAGAGAGAAAGAGGGACCACTGTCTCTTCCTAACTAGCGTGTTTGAAGCGCTCAGATTCCCTTTTCTGGTTCTTGGCTACAGGATTATGTCCTCACAATTAATGTAACTTGACCAGAGCGGACAGTGAAAGGAAAGTGACACCACAATAATGGTAGTTTTAAAATAATTGAGTTTTCAAGAGAAATTAAGTCTTCTGCAACTCAGATTAACCCACAGACACAAACACCGATTATGAAATTATATGTGTAAAACAAGAGACTAAAGGCACATCGAAAATTCTTAGAGTTTACACAGATTTACTTTAGCGCCCGCAAACACAGATACACAGATATATTCACTCATCCACCCCAAACCTTAACAATCTATACTAATTGGGAGTTTTCTGTGAGCTGGAGGAATATACTCACCGCTCCAGGGACAGGATAGTTAAAAAAACGTTAGCACAGATTTCTTTAGATCTTCTTCCAAGCTGGCCGGTCCTTGCGGCTATTGTTCTTCCAGTTCTCATGGTCTGTCTTCAGCAAGGCGAAGCGTGTGTCAGGCAGGAGAGTAGAGTCCAAAAACAGTTCCTCAGACTTGTCATTTTAAGGGCAAAACCCTGAATGTGTCAAACACTGACCCTCGCACAGGTGAGTTCCAGGACAAAGGAAGCCTTTCTGATTGTTGACAGGATGGAAGTGTTTAAGTTCCTAACCAAAAGATGTCATATTGTAATTTGATTTCAATCAGTGCCCTTACAAAAGCTTACAATGTCTCTGGTTTCTGCTGGTCTCTTGACAATGGTCGCTCGAGACAACTTTAATTGTTATTCCGTTAAGGTATTGTGGTTCTGTCTGGCCAGGGCAACAAGTGATTTGCATTTCAACTGCCCCTCTTTGAATGAGATTGGGCCGTTTCATGACTCATGCCTGCTTGTCTTGAAAAATGCATATTCAGTCGCTTGCCTGCAGACATGGTTTGTACAGCAATCTGTCCTTTAAAAATGGAATGTCCTTTTCCAACGTGTCCAGTTCATTTTTGGTCCTTTGATGAGTTTGCTACAACTTACACAAGTGGCAGTGTTCCCCTGTATCTGCTGCTGTTGTCCATCTAGGTGGTAAAGGTTATGGGTTTGGAAAGTACTGTCGAAGGACCCTTGGTGAGTTGCTGCAGTGCATCGTGTAGATGGTACACACTGCTGCCACTGTGTATCAGTGATGAAGGGAGTGAATGTTCAAGATGGTAGATGGGGTGCCCATCAAGCAGATTGCTTTGTTCTGGATGGGATTGAGTTTCTTGAGCATTATTGGAATGGCTAGTGGGGAGTATTCCATCACACTCCTGTCTTTTTTAAAAAAATACTTTTATTCTCCTCCTTTTTCACATTTTCTCCCAAATTTGCACCCATCAACAATAAACAATAATCAATAACAAATATAATGTCAATCCCCATACCAATAACAATGATCCCATCCTCCCACCAAACCCCCAAACATTAGCCCGCATGTTCACATAAACAAATGACAAAAAGGAATCAGGAATCACCCATAGTCACCATTAACACACACAGGCCCCTCCCCCCAACTCTCCCAACCCCCCCCCCCAACTAATGTTCGACTTTATCCAGTTCTTGAAAGTGCACAATGTATTGTAGAACCCCTCCATCCTTCCCCTCAGTTCAAACTTAACCTTCTCAAGAGTCAAGAATTCCAACAGGCCCCCCCGCCACGCCAGGGCACAGGCTGGACAGGCTGCTCTCCATCCCATCAGGAACCGCCTTCAGGCGTTCAACGAGGCGAAGGCTACAACATCTGCTTCCAGATAACTGTGGGTGTCTCTCTCCTGCAGGTGTTAAAACCACAACCCATTTCCAACCCAGGCTGGTCCGACACCCTGAATATGGCTCCCAAGGGTCAGGTCCAGTTTCACGCGCACCACTTTAGAGATTACCCTAAAAACCTCCTTCCAGAAATCCTCCAGCTTTGGACAGGACCAAAACATATGAATGTGATTAGCGACCCCCCCCCCCCCCCCCCCCCCCCCCCCCACAACATTCACACACATCTTCTACCCCTTCAAAGAATCGGCTCATCCTCGCCCTTGTGAGGCGTTCTCTGTATATCACCTTCAGCTGTATCAGCCCCAACCTCGCACACAAGGTGGAGTCATTCATTCTCCGGTGCACCTCACATCAGAACCCCTCCCCCATACCCTCTCCCAACTCTTCCTCCCACATTGCTTTGATCCCTTCCACTGGTGCCTTCTCCTCTTCCAAAATAGCTTCGTAAAGCGCCAACACTACCCCCTTCTCCAGTCCCACTGTCGTCAGCACCTCCTCCAGCAATGTGGAGGCTGGCACCTCCGGGAAGTTCTTATCTCCTTTCTGGCAAAATCTTGAATCTGCATGTATCTAAATATTTCCCCCTGCTCCAGCCCATACTTTGCTTCTAGCTCCTTCAATCCTGCAAACCAACCCCTAAGAAACCAATCTTTTAGCGTCTTAATCCCCTTCTCCTTCGATTTCCGAAAATTTCCATCCCACTTCCCGGGCTCAAATCTGTGGTTCCCCGAATTGGCATTTCCCTTGACCCTGCCCTCAACCCGAAGAATTGGCGAAACTGCCTCCAAATTCTCAATGAAGCTATTATTACCAGACTCCCTGAGTATTTCCCCAGGGCCATCGGGAGCGGCGCTGTTGCTAGTGCTTTCAATCCCGACTCCCTGCACAAACTCTCCTCCATTCTGACCCACTGGGAATCAACCCCTCTGACCCAGCTCCGCACCTTCTCCACATTCACCGGCCAGGAGTAGTACATCAGATTTAGAAGACCCAATCGCCCTGCCTGCCTTCCCCTCTGTAGCAGCACCTTTCTAACTCTGGCCACCTTCCCTCCCATATGAACGAGGTAATAATCTCTCTGAAAAATGCCTTTGGCAGAAAAATCGGCAGGCATAGGAAAATAAACAGAATTGCGGCAATATGTTCATTTTTATCTTATAAATTTAGCGTACCCAATTAATTTTATTTCCAATTAAGGGCCAATTTAGCATGGCCAATCCACCTACTCTGCACATCTTTTGGGTTGTGGGGGCGAAACCCATGCAAACATGGGAAGAATGTGCAAATCCACATTCCAGAGCAATCCAGAGCCGGAATCGAACCTGGGACCTCGGAGCCATGAGGCAGCAGTGCTTTCTACTGCACCACCGTGCTGCCCTGCAACACGTTCATTTTAACCGCCTGTACCTGATCCGCCAGTGACAGAGGGAGACCATCCCACCTTGCCAGATCAGCTTTCACTCTCTCAACCAAACTAGAAATACTGTACCTGCGGAGCCCCCCCACCTTCCCCACTCCCGGCCAACCTGCACCCCCAGGTTTCTAAAGTGAATCCCTGCCCTACGGAATGGCAGCCCCCCCACCCCTGCCGAGACACCACAAAATACTCACTCTTGTCCAGATTTAATTTGTACCCCGAGAAAGACCCAAACACCCGAAGCAGTTCCAATATTCCCCCTATTGATATACTCGGTTCCGACACGCATACAAGGACACCCTATGCTCTATCCCGCCACGTTCCCCCCCCCGCGTCCCGTACCCCCCCCCCCCCCCCCCCCCCCCCCCCCCCGGGCACTATCCCTTTCCATACCCCCGAACTTCTTAATGCGATGGCCAACAGCTGAATCGCGAGTGCAAACAGCAGGGGGGACATAGGACATCCCTGCCTAGTCCCACGGTGGAGAGAAAAGTATCTTGAGCTGATGTTGTTTATTGAGGGGTTATTGGGTTACGGGGATAGGGTGGAAGTGAGGGCTTAAGTGAGGGCTTAAGTGGGGCAGTGCAGATTTGATGGGCTGAATGGCCTCCTTCTGCACTGTATGTTCTATGTACCATGTTGGATGTACTATCCCCACCCCCAACACTAGGCAGAGTCCACATGCAGCCCACACAGGTTTGCTTGTCATGCTCCCCGAGTGACGATATTCCAGCCAGCAGTTGGATACACAGCAGACAGGGCAGAATGAGGTCCTTACATGGTCATTAATTGCCCACTTAATGGCCTCAACCGAAGGCTGGCATTGGGAAGTCCAACCACAGACCTTCCTGACGGAAATGTAATTTTGGCAGAGGCAGGAAGATGGTGGAGTGTTTGCACATCACCGTCCTGCCTGGTTACATGCCCTCCTTGCTTCCAAATATGTCACCAGAAATGGCACAGCATTGCCTCCACAATCACCTCCTCTTAATTCAAAGGCACTTATTTATCTAATAATATGATTATTTTTGAACACTGAGGGTTTGATGTGACAAAAAAAAAAGTCAGTTCTGGGGGGGATTGGGGGGGGGGGGGTCGTTCCTGGCACTTGTAGCGCTGGGAATGATCCTGCTTTCTCACAGCAATCTGGTTTTTTTAGTGCCCCGGTGGGAAACCCCTTTCGGCAGCACTCGTCATAATTTCCTGCACTGAGGAGCTCCAATGAACGGATCATCCCCCCCCCCCCCCCCCCCCCCCCCCCCAATACTGCGACTCACCTATAAGGGGGTCATCGAGCCCCCCCTGCACCCGACCTCACACAGGCAGGGCACTCTCAGGCCCAATCCTGGCATGTGATCAGAATGTCAGTCTAGCA
Organism: Scyliorhinus canicula; assembly: GCF_902713615.1. NCBI lineage: Eukaryota > Metazoa > Chordata > Chondrichthyes > Carcharhiniformes > Scyliorhinidae > Scyliorhinus > Scyliorhinus canicula. Next base: position 204,572,036 of record NC_052148.1, on the reverse strand, counting down.
CCTTGGCAGTGCCCCAGCCAGCCTGACAATGCCACATGGGCACCCTGACTGTGTCTGTTGGCATCTGGGTGGCATTGCTAAGGTGCCAGGCTGGCAGTGCCAAGGTGCCTGGGTGGAACCACCTGACCACCCGGGGGCCTCCGACTGCCCCCAGCTACCATTGTTCCTGATCCCTATTTGTGATGACCATTACTGAAGAGTGCCGGGCTGGGGTCTCCTCAGTGAGGCCGGTAGATGCCGGGTGGCCATGATATCCATGGTTAAGTGGGTTCTTAAACTCACTTAGCTGAGCGAGACCGGGTCCTGCCCACTGTAGGTGGGACCCAGATCGCGATGCCGTGTGAGTGAAACGGCCGTCGGGAATCCCAGAGGTGGCCTCTCCCGCGATCTATGGGCCATGTCACACCCCAGTTCGGGCAGGACGCGGCCAACAGCTCGCTCTCCGAATTCCCTTTTGCTGGAAAATTCATTTTTCTAAAACACAAAAATAATTGGATCATCAGGAGTAGATTGTTTCAACTTCACATTCACTTTTCAAATGATATACTAAAACTTTTTTTTTGAAGACACACTTGACCTTTTAGTTCATCGCTGCACCAAACACAAACAGATATTTGATCATTTTTGTATCGAGTCAATGTTTAATAATGTTTCTTTCCCTTCAGATATGCTCAATATGTGAATTTTCAAGTGTCAAGTGAGGTGGACAAATATCGCTTGAGTTACGGAATGTACTTAAATGGAGATGCTGGAGACTCCTTGGGCGGCTTTGACTTTGGAGACCATCCCAGTGATAAACTCTATACTTCACAAAACTATGCCCAGTTTAGCACACCAGACTCTGATAATGATAAATACGAAGAAAACTGTGCTGCACAAGATCAAGTTGGCTGGTGGATGAACAGATGCTACGCAGCAAATCTCAATGGCAAATATCACAAAGGTAAATCTTGTCACCAATAAGAGTCTTGTAAATGATGTTCGTAGACACGTCTCAAGAAACTGAGCGAACAACAATTCACTGTAAAGGAAATGTTACCACGGCCAGGTTTCCAGAAATACACGCAGCTATATGATAAAATGCAAAAGCAAATTCTGCAGATGCTGGAAATCTGAAATGAAGGCTGGAGGTGCTGGGTGTATTCATCAGGCTGGGCAGTATCTGTGAAAAGAAAAACAGAATTAATTGGATCATTGATTGTTCGCTGAAGATACAAAATGTTGTACCATTGCCACTGTTCTGGCAAGAAACTGCAGTGGCTTAATAATATATTGTCCCAGATTTTCCCTTCAGATGGTTATTCCCCAGAAATACCACGGAAGATAGTTTGGGAAGTTTCAATTTCCAATGAGTAATTCCCCTGCATCTGGAACCCTCTGAAACTCCGATTTAAAGTCAGAGGCTTAGGATAGTTCTGACTTACTACGCAGAATAGTTACCCAGGAAACTTTAGATCAGTTCTGACACATGGGTGAAGCCATTTAGCAGCTTTTGATGTGGTGAGGAGTTGTCAATTATAATAATAACAATCGCTTATTGTCACAAGTAAGCTTCAATGAAGTTATTGTGTAAAGCCCCTAGTCGCCACTTCCGGCGCCAGTTCGGGGAGGCTGGAACGGGAATTGAACCCACGCGGCTGGTCGTGTTCTGCATCACAAGCCAGCTGTTTAGCCCACTGTGCTAAACCAGCCCCCAAAAAATGAAGTTACTGTGAAAAGCCCCTAGTCGCCACATTCCGGCGCCTATTCGGGGAGGCTGGTACGGGAATTGAAACCGCGCTGCTGGCATTGTTCTGCTTTACAAGCCAGCTGTTTAATCCACTAATTATAGCAAGAATGTACATAAACATTGTGGTTAGCAGTAAAGCAGGGTAGTGGTGATGCATTCAAGCGTGAAGGAAAAGATAAATAAACAATCTACCAAGCACCAGTGTCTGGGGGTAGGGCGGCGGTGTGGAAAATACTGCCCTTGATGTGGGACTTACTCAAAACCGTTATGTCTTGTTTCTATCATTATCTCTTCCTCTTGCAATCAGATGGGTTTTATGTAGAAGATTATATTTCTGCAGATGCTGCCTGATCTGCTGAGCCTTTCCACCACTTCTTGTTCTTTTTTCAGAATTCCAACATCCACAGGATTTTACTTTCACATTAAAGCTAGTTGTACTGAATGCTTGAGCACTGTTCTGGTTCGCAGATAGGCCATTAGATGAATGTCCTCATGATACTCCAGCATGACCTCCGAGAAGGAAATATCAGCAGGAAGACATATTCCATCATATGTGTCTTGGAAAGTTAATGGCAACATGAGAATGGCAGCTGTGGGGAAGCGTAAAGCACAACTATTGGCACAAGTACACAAATAGGCACACGTCTGCGGCTTGGTGTTGTGGCTAGCATGGGGGTTCAGGGCACGGGAGTCGTTTGGTCAAGACTGGGCAGAGTGGCGATTCAAGAGTGTGGTGGGGTGAGGCGATCCTGCAGTAGGCTGAAGCTTGTGTGTGGACACAGGCCAAACACCCTCACAGAAATTGAAATAAACAGTTTCCTTGGTTATTTTCTCGACAGCTTTCAGTGCTGATGGGATGGCTCCACACCCGAGTACATTGTGCAAGTAATGCCAGTTTATAACTGGAAATTACAATCAGGGTCTTCATCTGTATTTTGCACATTTAAGCAGCATCCTGCTGAAAGGAGATGGACGAGCTACTCAGCTCGTTCAAGGTCCATCTGAAATTGGCATTGGAGGTCAATGGGTCAACGAAAGAGCTGCGCCAAATTTTCAAATACCAGCTGTGTTTTTGAAATGCAAAACAGAGCGCGAGATGGCTGTTGAAAATCATCCCCAGCAATTCAGGGAGTCTCACAGGGAGGATGTGAAATGGATGTAATAATAATAATCTTTAAAGTCACAAGTAGGCTTACGTTCACACTGCAATGGAGTTACTGTGAAAAGCCCCTGGTCGCCACACTCCGGCGCCTGTTCGGGTACACAGAGGGAAAATTCAGAATGTCCAGATTACCTAACAGCACATCTTCCGGTGCTTGTGGGAGGAAACCGGAGCACCCAGAGGAAACCCACGCTGACACGGGGAAAACGTGCAGACTCCGCACGGTCAGTGACTCAAGCCGAGAATCAAACCTGGGACCCTGGAGCTGTGAAGCAGCAGTGCTAACCGCTGTGCTATCGTGCCACGCCTGTGAAAGGATGTGAAAAATATTAGGATTTATTTCACTACTTTAACTTCCTACTTTAAGTTACCCTAATTTCCTACTTCTGAAATTGTTCAAAATGGGAACTTTTCACATTCAGTTCCTCACCTGGCCAAGTTAACTGACCTCAGCTGTGGCAGATACGCATGCCAGAACTGGGTTTGGAAGGAGAATAACCAGGCCACATTTCCACCACTGATGGTTATCTAGTGGATCATGTCTTTATGAGGCCAGTAGGTGAAGGGATGGTTGGGCTCAACTGTGATTCAACCTCTCTCTACGCCACTCCCATATCCCATTGAAAGTACTGCCAATGTTCACAGTATGGCTCAGACCTGAAGAATGAGTACTCAAATAAGATGCTCAAGTATCCAAGTGTGAGTTATTTGTCCGAGTGAGTATGATACTCACCTCATAATTACACAATACTAATTAGAATTTACAGCACAGAAATACACCATTTCGCTCAATGGATCTGTGCTGGAGTTTATGTTCCATGGTTTGTCCCACCTGCTTCACTGAACTCTGTCAGCATCTTCGTATGTTCCTTTCTCCTTCATTTACTTATCCAGCTTCCATTGAAATATACCTGTAATGCTCACAGACTTCTTTGGAAACACAAAAGATATTTATTTATAAGAAACACTGTTCAGAGGCCAGCAGTCTCACAGCTGCCCCAGTGCTTAAATGTCTTCTATATGTCTTCTGCTTAAGAGAGGACTCCAGTCCCTTGGGGTGATTACACATTCTCAGTCCCAACTGGTCCCCCAACCCAGATGACCTTCATCTGCTGTGTTGCCCTTCAAGGGACAAGCACGACAATGCCTATGCTAGTTGACTTCAGGTGGTGGTTTTACTCTCTGAGTAAAGAAGTTCCTCCTGAATTCCTTTTGGATTGATTAATGACTGTTCATATAAATGATGTGCACTTTCAGAGGTGAAATTGGAAAAGGCACACAAACAAGACTTTGTGCTCTTTACTGAGGCAGATGCTTTCCTGGTGTTCCCAAAGCCATGATTCAGAATGATTCTTGAAATCTGTTTGCCTTTGTTTCAGGTGGAGAATACACATCAAGAGACACTACAAGTGGATTTAATGATGGTATTATCTGGGCAACATGGAAAAATCGCTGGTACTCCCTTAAAGAGGTTTCAATGAAAATCATACCATTTGATAGATACAACGCAATAGCAGCAGGGCAGTTTCAAGTAAATAGAGGCGATGCATAGCTTCAAATAAAATCATCAGTGATGACACACTGCTATGATGTCGTCATAGCAGTGACACCATTTGGCTTCCAGTTTATTATGTTGCGAATGCTTTGAATTTGTATAATGCTCAAAGCAAAAGTGAATTTGCTCAATGCTGATATTAAACTGACTGAGACCCATGTAAATTCCTATCTTAACTCTTTTTGTTTGCCAACAAGTCTGTTGTTATATGTCTGCATGGCATGAATTATGGTACGAGTTATTTTAAATTCAGATGCCTAGCAGTGGCAACTTTTCCTTACAGGAGAGATTGCACACATGGGAAACACCAAGACCTGGAATCATTTCCATTTATCTTGACTATTTGTTTCACCTCCACTTCTGGCAGCTTTATACTTTCGTTGGGTATCTTGATCAATAAAGTTATGATTTTTCTCAACTACTTAGTTTTGCCATCTGCTTCAAAAGAAAAGCCCAATTTTAATTCAAGGCAAGAATCAGACAGGCAGGATAAAGAGACAATCTCTACTGATCTCAACATTAGGAAGCACTAGATCCCAGACCCACCTTCACCCTGAAGTATCCTTGCCGTGAGGCACCCCACCAGCGTGAGGCACAACCACTGTGAGGCACGACTATCGTGTGGCATCTCCACCATCAGGCACCTCTACAGTGAGGCAAATCTACCCTGAGGTACCCACTGTGAGGTGCTACCACCGTGAGGCTTCTCCACCATGAGGTATCTCCACCCTGAGGTATCTCCACCGTGAGACTCCTCCAACCTGAGGTATCTCCACCGTGAGGCTCCTCCACCCTGAGGTATCTCCACCGTGAGGCTCCTCCACCCTGAGGTATCTCCTCCGTGAAGCTCCTCCACCCAGAGATATCTCCTCCATGAAGCTCCTCCACCCAGAGGTATCTCCACCATGAGGCACCTCCATAGTGGAGCACCTCCACTCTGAAGCACTATGACCCTGGGGCACTACTACCATTAAACACACCCAATATCAAGGCACTTGCGCCCAGAGGCACCATCACTAGGCAAGGGCAGTAGGAAGTCTTACAACACCAGGTTAAAGTCCAACAGGTTTGTTTGAAACACTAGCTTTCGGAGCACTGCTCTTTCCTCAGGTGAAGGAGCAGTGCTCCGAAAGCTAGTGTTTGAAACAAACCTGTTGGACTTTAACCTGGTGTTGTAAGACTTCTAACTGTGCTCACCCCAGTCCAACACCGGTAACTCCACATCATGACGAGGCACGGGAATACATGATAAACGGCAGGACCCTGGGAAGCACCGAGGATCAGAAGAACCTTGGTACGCATGTACACTGGTCCCTTAAATTAGTAGAGCAGGTGGGTACAGTGGTTAAGAAGGCATATAGTACACTTTCCTTATTTAGCCGCGGCATAGAGTTTAAGATCAGGAAAGATATGCTGGAACTGCATAAAACGTTGGTTAGGCCACAGCTAGAGTATTGTGTGCAGTCTTGGAATCCACTTTATAGGAGGGATATCATAGAATTTGCAGTGCAGAAGGAGGCCATTCGGCCCATCGAGTCTGCACCGGCTCTTGGAAAGAGCACCCTACCCAAGGTCAACACCTCCACTTTATCCCCATAACCCAGTAACCCCACCCAACACTAAGGGCAATTTTGGACACTAAGGGCAATTTAGCATGGGCAATCCACCTAACATGCACATCTTTGGACTGTGGGAGGAAACCGGAGCACCCGGAGGAAACCCACGCACACACGGGGAGGATGTGCAGACTCCACATAGACAGTGACCCAAGCTGGAATCGAACCTGGGACCCTGGAGCTGTGAAGCAATTGTGCTATCCACAAGGCTACCGTGCTGCCCAATGATATGATAGCCCGGAAAAGATGAAGAGGAGATTTACTGGGAAATTGCATGGGTTGGAGAGTTTCAGCTATGAAGAGAGATTGGATATACTTGGACTGTCTTCCTTGGAGCGGAGGAGATTGAGCGGTACATGATTGAGATGTATGAAATTACAAGGAAGAATCTTTTCCCCTTGGCGGGGTTATCAATGACTAGGAGCCATAGATTTAAGGTAAGGGGAAGGAGGTTCAGAGAGGATGCGAGGAAAAACATTTTCACCCAGAGGGTGGTAGAGTCTGGAATTCGCTCCCTGAAAGCGTGGTGGAGGAGGGACCGTCATAACATTTAAGAAGTATTTAGATGTGCACTTGTGATCCAAAGGCATACAAGGATTTGGGACAAGTGCTGGAAAATGGGATTAGAACAGTTAAGTGGGTTGTTTTTGACCAGCACAGATGCAATGGGGTGAAGGGTCTTTTCTGTGCTGTATGACTCTATGACACTATGAGATACCTCCGCTGTGAGAACATCCAGTGTACGGCACCTACACTGTGAGGTCCTGGTGTTATCACTACAAGAACATCACATTACTACCCTGCAGCTCCAGCACTGTGAAGCTTGACACCTCAAGGCCCAGGCACTGTCATTATAAGGCCTTGCACCTTTGGTGTGGAAGGGATTTGTGGCCTGAGCTAGATAAGGCACAATTGATCTTTGGGCCTCTTAAAATGTCAGGTGTCCTCTTCCATTGCCCCACCAAAATATCGCTTGAATTTTACAGATGGTGGGTGAGGGGGGGAATGAACAATAACCCCTTTTTGCATGCATGGGGCAGTCCCAGTGATCTACCAGGGGAAAATTGAGGTTGGGTAAGTTTTGCTGTCTGATTTTCCCCCACTCATTCTGTTGCTGACTCACTATGTTAGGGATGAAGTAAAATAATGAAGAAAATTCCAGTCATGAACATACAGTGGAAACGTGGTTGAGAGAGGAACACAAATTGGTTAAGGCACTGGAAATCCATATTCTGTTCAGGTGGGGAGATGTGGGAGCATTGGAGTATTCCTTACATAGAGGACGTGAAGGTGAAGGGAAAGTGGAGCCTCATAGAGGACATGGGAGAACGGAACCTCAGAGTAGAGTTGAATGTGGGAATCTACTGGTGTGAATTTGGTATTGATGCGTTCTTAGGAAACTAAAGGATATTCCATCAGAATCTACAAATATTTCAAGATTCCATTTATATAAATTTAATGTCAGTACTTAACTGTGGACCAAGAGAACTATTGACCAATTGGTTTTGCATTGGTATTTGATAGAATCTTAAAATTAGTTGTCAAGGGCAAGCTGGTTAAGCATCTATGAATAAATTAATTATTTGGCAGGTGTCATCACACATTTGCAAAAAGGAAGTTGTGTCTATCAATTAAATGTATTCTGAATGAAGTGAATACAAATTTAGGTGGTGCAGAACAGTGTAGATATGGTTGATGTGAAGTTAATGAAACTTGCAATCGGATAATGTGTCTCATGCAAAACTAGCTCACAGTGCCAGTGCAGACATGTGAACATGGTGGCTCAGTGGTCATCTAACAGGATCTCGCTTTGACCTTTTCTTGTTGTCACGGTATTCATATGGCTCATCCAGTTCAGTTTCTGGTCAATGGAAACCCCAATATGTAGATGGTGGGGTTTCAGTGATGGCTTTGAATGTCAAGGGGCGATGGTTTGATTCACTGTTGTTGGAGATGGTTATTGCCTGGTACTTTTGTGATGCAAATGTTACTTGCCATTTGTGAGACCAAGCTTGGATACCATCCAGATCTAGTTACATTTGGATGTGGACTGCTTCAGTATCTTGAGGAGACGTTGAGTGAAGCATTAGCCAGGTTTCTGAAATTCAACCCAGCGGACAGCCTTAGGCAAAAGTGAGCTGCCAACCTAACATCGGGGTGTGAGGCTGCAAAGCCTTTGGTGAGATGAGGTCTAGGTGCTGGCCAATGGTCTTTGAGGGAAGCAACGGGGCGACTCTCGACCTCCAGACAGGGCTGAGGAGGGAGGGTGGTCAACCCAGCAGCATCCAGCCAAGAGCACACCCATGGTAGTCAAGGCTTGAGGCATGGCCACCTGAGCAAAAGCAGTGAGGTGAGCAGTCAGAAGGCCTGGCAAGCGCCGGCATCATGGTTTTTGGGGAGCAATGGCCAGTGGGCAACTCGACTAGAGCCAAATGCCCGGGCTGAGAGCAAGAAGGCTTGGTGGCAACTGGATCTGCTAGGCTGAGAGAACAGAGGCCAGGTCAGATAGCCAGCAACCAGGCAGCCAGCCAGGAGCACAAGTGGTCATTGAGGCCCAAGGCCCGGCCACCCGAGCGAGAGCCAAGAGGTGAGCAGTTGGGAAGTGTGAAGGCCAGGCAAGCGCCGGCGCTATGGTTTTCAGGGAGCAGAGAGGCTCGACTGCAGGCCAGGGATAAGAGTGAAAGGGTGGCAATCAGACTGGTCAGCGTAAGAGCAGAGGGCAGGCCAGATAGCAACAGCAGCAGCCAGTGAGCCACCACCAGCTCACCTGCAGTCTTAGATCTTCAATGGGGCTGTTGCAGGGGCGACTCGACTCTCAGGCCATGGCCAAGCCGGCTCTTTCTGAAAATATTTATTCATTGCAAGATCAGTCAATAGGAGGAGATACTATGGCCTGGATTTTCCATTCTGGAACCTAAGTGCTCCCGCTAGCGGAGAACCGTGATTGGTCTCTGCTGATGCTAGGAGCCAGGACCAGTATGAAAACCTCTTTCCTTCTCCATGCTAATTTATGCATAGGGAATGGTCCGCCGGATTACATCGAATTCGCGGTATCAGGTTACCATTTTGAACTCGTGGCCCGATACTGAGGTCTTGTGCCAAGCCCCCCCCACCCCTCCCCGCACAATGCAAATCCTGCCCTCCCCTTTGCTGACAGGTAGGGGCATCCTTACCCCCCACCAAGAGTCAACCCCCAGAGCATGCACGTATGAAGGCGACCCGAGCTCCCCATGACCCCACCAGTCCCCCATCAGACCCCTCATCAGAATCTCCAACAAAAGCCCCATCAGTCAGTCCTGCCTGAAAGCTGAAAAGCAGTCCAGGCAATAGAGTGAAAAAGCATTGATTTTCATTTACCCTTCCCCAACATCGGCTGCCTCAGACAAAATTCTTTAAAGCAGTAGCTGTTACAAGTGTCAGAGGCTTCCTCGAAAGCCAAGTACACTACAAAGGCTTCAATTTCCTTGACATCCTTTGAAATGCAAATATTCAATTCAATTTCACACAGCAATACATTGCACCAGCCAGTAATGGTCCAGACACAGCTACTTAGGAGGCGGGATTCTCCCAGCCCTGCACTGGACAGGAGAATCCACGTAAATAGGCCCCGCCGCCCAGCCGCTGGCACGTGATTCTCCGCAGTGCAGAGAATCGGCGCCGGCGTCGTTGGAGCGGGCTGATCGTCTACGCGGCCGGCCCGCAGATTCTCTGGCCCGGATGGGCCGAGCGGCCGTAGGAAAAGAGCCAAGTCCCACCGGCGCCGTTCTAACCTGATCTGGGCCAGCGGGACCTCGGTGTGTAAGGGTCCAGTGGTGACCTGTGGGGGCAGAAGGGGGTGTTTGACCCTGGGGCGGGGCCTCCGATGTGGCCTGGCTCACGTTCGAGACCCACCGATCTGCGGGCCGCCGGTGTGACTGGGGGCCTCCTTTCCTACGCACCGGCCCTTGTCGCCCTGCACCATGTTGGGTCGGGGCTGGCGCATTGAAGGAGGCCACTGCACATGTGCGCATTGGTACCGGCACCACTGCACATGTCCTTATTGGCACTAGCGCAACTGACCATGCACGGATCCCGCGGCGCACAGTTCGCACTGGGATCTGAAGCTGGAGCGGAGCGAACTGCTCCAGCGCCATGCTGGCCAATAGACGTGGGAGTAGCCCTTTCACACCTTCGTAAACCGCGATGGCATTTGTGACGACGTGGACACTCTGCCGCGGGATTGGAGAATCCAGCCCAGGGGTTTTGTTATGATTGACAGCTCCTCACCACATCAAAAGGAGCTAAGTACATTCTGCTGAGAAAAAGAGGAAGTGAATGCTTGCTATTTTAACTCACCCCCTTGTTCTCATGGCCATATGTCTGTCCTTGTCCTGCTGCAATGCTCCAGGAAAGATCGGCGCAAACTGGAGGAGTAGCGTCTCATCTTCTGACTGGGCACATTGCAGCCCTCGGGGCTCAACGTTGAATTTATTCATAAAACAAATAATAAGGTTTATGTTTATAAACCTAGTGACTGTCATTATTGGGCAGCCAAGGGCCAAAGACTTTGGGCATTTTTATAAGAATTATTGGTTACTTCACCTGTGTTGGTAGTCCAGGCCAAATAGGGCTGGAATTGACTGTGCCACTACCCGAGGGTGTGGTAACAATGGTATGAAGCTAACGTCAGTGGATGGCCAAAGGGACCTGGGGATCGGGTGCTTAAACCTTTAAAATGCCATGAAGAAGTACGGGAAGTAATCAAGAAGGCATATGGAATGCTGCCCTTTATATCTAGAGGGCTGGAGTGTAAGGATACAGGGGTTATGCTGCAGCTTTACAAAACTCTGGTTGGACTCCACTTGCAGAACTGTGAACAGACTTTAGGAAGGATATTTTAGAGGGATTGCAATGTAGGTTTACAAGAATGATACCTGGACTTCAGGGGTTACGTTATGAGGAGAGATTATACAAATTAATCCTGATTTCTCCAGAATTTAGATGGGTGATCTGATCAAAGTCTATAAGATGAGGTGTTTCCACTGGTTGGAGAGTCTAGAGCTATCGGGCATAGTATAAAAACTAGGGCCATTCAGGAGAGTTGTTAGGGAGAATTTCTACACACAAAGGGTGGTCGTGGTTTGGAACTCTCTTCCATATATGGCAATTGGTGCTAAATCCGAAATCCGTGGTTAATTTTAAATCCGAGATTAATACATTTTTTGTTCAGCAAAGGTATTAAGGGATATTAAGAGGCATTAAGGCGGCATGGAAGCACAGTGGTTAGCACTGTTGCTTCACAGCTCCAGGGTCCCAGGTTCGATTCTGGCTTGGGTCACTGTCTGTGTGGAGTCTGTACGTTCTCCCTGTTCTAACATCCTCTGAGCCGGCGGGACTTCGGTCTTGAAGGGTCTGGGGGCAGCCTCCGTAGTGGCCTGGCCCGCGATCAGGGCCCACCAATCGGCGGGCCGGCATCTCTGCTCCCCCCAGCCTCCTTTCCTTCGCGCCGGCTCCTGTAGCCCTGCGCCATTTGAAGTCGGGGCCGGCGCGGGGAAGGCCACTGTGCATGCACTAGTTGGTGCCGGCCCAGCCGCCGGCTGGGTTCAGGCCGGGATTGGCAGCTGAAGTGGCGTAGGCCACTCCAGCGACATCCTAGCCCCCTGTAGGTCGCAGAATGGGGTCCCGGAACGGGTGCCGACGCCGGAGTAAAACACTCCCGTTTTTACTCCGGCGCCGGCACTTAGCCACCCGATGGGAGAATCCCGCCCAGTATAGAGAATCTAGTGAACTGGTGCGACAACAATAATCTCTCCCTCAATCTCAACAAAACGAAGGAGATTGTCATTCTTTCTGGTTGTATCACAGCTTGGTATGGATCCTGCTCTACCCAAGACCACAGGAAATTACAAAAGGTTGTGAATGTAGCCCAATCCATCACGCGAACGAGCTTCCCGTCCATTGTCTCTATCTATAATTCCCGCTGCCTCAGAAAGACAGCCAGCATAATTTTTTTTTTGATAAACAATTTTATTAAGACATTTGGGAACAATAAACAACAATAATAAAAAACTGTGTGCAAAAAATGTAATTATAGTGCAAGAAACCCAGCTCCCTTCCCACATGGACCAGCCTAACTACCCCCCTAACATACGTTACCCTAACCATTCCCCCCCCCCCCATCCCTGGACGATTAATTCTCCGCGAAGAAGTCGATAAATGGTTGCCACCTCCGGGCGAACCCATAGAGTGACCCTCTCAGAGCAAACTTAATCTTCTCCAGACCGAGAAAGCTCGCCATATCTGATAGCCAGGCCTCCGACTTCGGGGGCTTTGAGTCCCTCCATGCCAACAGAATTCGTTGCCTGGCTACCAGGGAAGCAAAGGCCAAAACGTCAGCCTCTCTCTCCTCCTGGATTCCCGGGTCCTCCGAAACCCCAAAAATAGCCACCCCTGGACTCATCACCACCCCTGTTTTCAGTACCTGGGACATAACGTCCGCGAATCCCTGCCAGTACCCCCTGAGTTTTGGACATGCACAAAACATGTGGACATGGTTCACTGGTCTTCCTGAACATCTGGCGCACCTGTCTTCCAATCCTAAAAAATTTACTCCACCGGGCCACTGTCACGTGGGCCCGGTGGACGACCTTAAATTGAATCAGGCTGAGCTTGGCGCATGTTGCAGTCACGTTTACCCTGCTCAACGCCTTCACTCATAAGCCCTCTTCTATCTCACCTCCGAGCTCCTCTTCCCACTTAAGCTTCAGCTCCTCGGTCAGTGACACCTCCGCTCCAATAAATTCTTTACATATATCTGAGACCCTCCCCTTCCCCAACCATCCACTGGACACTATCCTGTCCTGGATCCCCCTGAGTGGCAGGCATGGGAAGGACGGAATCTGTTTGCGTAGAAAGTCCCGCACCTGCAAGTACCTGAACTCATTCCCTCTCGCCAGCCCAAATTTCTCCTCTAACGCCCTCGTGTTTGGGAAGCTCCCTTCCAAGAACAGAACCCCCATCCTCTCAATCACTGCCCTCCACCATGCTTGGAACCCACCATCCATATTCCCCGGGGTAAACCGGTGATTGCCTCAAATTGGGGACCAAACCGATGCTCCCACTCTCCCCAAGTGCCTTCTCCATTGGCCCCAGATCCGCAAAGTCGCCACCACTATAGGGTTGGTGGAGCACCGTGCTGGCGGGAGCGGCAGTGGCACTGTAACCAGGGCTGCCAGGCTGGTCCCCCTGCACGAAGCGGGCTCCATACGTCCCCAAACCGACCCCGCACCCACCATCCACTTCTTTATCATAGCTATGTTGGCCGCTCAGTAGTAATTACTGAAGTTTGGCAGCGCCAGCCCCCCTTCCCCTCGGTTCCTCTCGAGCATCACCCTCTTCACCGCGAGGACTTTCCCGCCTACACAAATCCCATAATCATTTTATTGACCATCTTGAAAAAAGACCGCGGAATGAAAATGGGGAGACACGGGAAAACGAACAGGAATCTCGGAGGATCGTCATTTTAACCGTCTGCACTCTCCCCGCTAGTGTCAGTGAGAGCACATCCTACCTCTGGAACTCAGCCCTCATTTGCTCCGCCAACCGAGACAAGTTCAACTTGTGCAGACTGCCCCAGTCCAACGCACCACCCCCCCCCCACCCCGTCCCGTACCAGCCCCTTCCAGGCCCTAGAAGCGCTGAGGGAAATTGCCAGTGGCTCTATTGCTAATGCAAACAGCAGTGGGGAAAGGGGGCACCCCTGCCTTGTCCCACAGTACAGTCTGAAATAGTCAGATGTCATCCTGTTCATCCTCACACTCGCCTCCAGAGCCTGGTACAACAGTCTGACCCAGTCGATAAAGACCTCCCCGAACCCAAAACATTCCAGCACCTCCCATAGGTAGTCCCACTCAACCCGGTCGAAAGCCTTCTCAGCATCCATTTCCACAACTACCTCTACCTCTTTACTCTCCGGGAGCATCATGATCACATTCATCAGCCTTCTTAGGTTGGCCACCAGCTGCCTGCCCTTGACGAACCCGGTTTGATCTGCCATAATGATATCTGGCACACAGTCCTCAATCCTAGCCGCCAAGAGCTTGGCCAGAATTTTAGCAACTACGTTGAGCAGAGAGATCGGCCAATGGGACCCACATGCTTCTGGGTCTTTGTCTCGTTTTAATATCAGGGAGATGGTGGCCTGTGACATCGTCAGGGGTAACACCTCTATGTCTCTTGCCTCATTGAAAACTCTAACCAGCACTGGCACCACTATCTCAGAGAACTTTTTGTAAAACTCCACGGGATACCCATCCGGCCCCGGGGCTTCACCCGATTGCATGGCCCTCAAGCCCACCAATATTTCTTCAGTCCTGATCGGGGCCCCCAACCCATCTATCAATCCCCTGCCCACTTTTGGGAAGGCCAGTTCATCCAGAAAGTGTCTCATCCCCTACTGCCCTGGCCGGGGGGTGGGGGGGGGGGGGGGGAGGCCCTGAACACCTTGTTCAATCCCGCCGAATCCCCACCCCGGTCGACCACCTTCACTATTTCCCTGGCCGCTTTCCTCTTATTCAGTTTCTGTGCGGTGCCAGCATTTTATTGGCTTTCTCCCCGTGCTCGTAAATCGCACTCCTCGCCTTCCTCAGCTGCTCCACAACCTTACCTGTGGACAACACCCCAAACTCAGTCTGTAGCCTTCGTTGTTCCCTTAATAGCTCTGCCCTCGGGGTCTCCGCGTATCTCCTGTCTATCTGTATGATCTCCCTTACCAGTCGGTCCATTTCTGCCCTGTCCGTCCTGTCTCTACGTGCTCTGATCAAAATCAGCTCCCCTCTCACACCCGCCTTCAGCGTTTCCCAGATCACCGCAGCTGAGACTTCCCCTGTGTCATTGACCTGCAGGTAGTTTTGCATACATTTCCTCACCCTCTCACACACCGCCTCGTCCGCCAACAGACCAACCTCCAGCCTCCATTGAGGGCACTGAAAACTTTCCTTGCAGACCTGCAGATCAGCCCAGTGTGGGGCATGGTCCGAAATAGCGATCGCCGAATATTCTACGTCTGTCACTCCCGCTAGCAAATCTCTGCTCATGATGTAAAAAATCAATTTGGGAATACACCTTATAGACAGGTGAATAGAACAAAAACTCCCTCCCGTCGGCTGACTAGTCCTCCATGGATCAGCCCCCCGCCATTTGCTCCATAAACCCCCTCAGTTCTTTCGCCATTGCCTGCATCTTACCCGTTCTTGAACACGACCGGTCTAGGCCGGGGTCAAGGACTGTGTTAAAATCCCCTCCCATAATCAGCCTGTGCGAGTCCAGGTCAGGTATCTTCCCCCGCAGTCTCTTTATAAAATCCACATCGTCCCAATTTGGGGCATATACATTGACCAAAACTACCCTCACCCACCTCGAGCTTGCCTCTCACCATGACAAATCTGCCTCCCCCATCTGAGATTGTGCTGCCCATCTCAAATTGCACCCGTTTGTTGACCAAAATCGCAACCCCTCTTGTTTTAGTGTCCAGCCCCGAATGGAAGACCTGGCTAATCCAGCCCTTCCTCAATCTAACCTGGTCAGCTACTTTCAGATGAGTCTCCTGAAGCATTATCACGTCCGTTTTAAGCGCCCCCAGATGCGCGAACACACGCCCTCTTTACCGGCCTGTTTAACCCTCTAACGTTCCAGGTGATCAGCCTGGTTG
Organism: Scyliorhinus canicula; assembly: GCF_902713615.1. Classification (NCBI taxonomy): domain Eukaryota; kingdom Metazoa; phylum Chordata; class Chondrichthyes; order Carcharhiniformes; family Scyliorhinidae; genus Scyliorhinus; species Scyliorhinus canicula. The sequence continues at coordinate 204,556,286 of NC_052148.1, read as the reverse complement.
AGGGGCACCGTGCCCCTCCCGCCGATCAGCCATCCCCTTTCCTGGGGCCGCCCCAGCCCCTGTGCTGTGCTTCCCCTGGCCCGCCTCCTGGCAGAGCCCCCCTTCGACCTCCTCCATGATCCCGCACCTAAGTCCCTCCCTCGTCAGCAGAACAACTGCACCCCTCCCCCCCCCCCAGCAACAACACCCTGTAACCTGAACCCTGCCATCAACTAACTAAATACAACCCCCCCCCCCCAACCTGGCTTCGGTAGACCAGCTCACCCAGCTACCCTGGTGTCTCCCGACTCCGGCGCCAACAGGTCTCCCACCTATTGTTTCCTCTGACCCACCCCCCTGCCCATCAACACCACTTCCCCAAATCAGCCATCCTTGAGCTGAAAAGAAACAAACAAAACGAGAAGCAAATAAAACCCCAACGCTAGTGCAAATCAAGTAGAATACGTAATAGGCACTTCTAACCCCCCGGTCTGAACACAAAAAGCCCCCAGCATGACATACCTTAACCTCCCTGTTTTATCCCAACAAAAACTCAAGTCCAGGAGGGAAACAGAAAAACCAGGGAAAAAAAAGAAAAACACATAGCACCAGAAAAATGTGTAAACTTATCCAAAAAGTCCTCAGTTCGGCACCAGCCCTTCTCTCTTGGCGAAGTCCATTGCATCCTTGGGCTCCTCAAAGTAATGGTGTTGTCCATTGTGTGTGACCCACAGGCACACCGGATAAATCAGCCCAAAACTTCACCTGTTTCTTAAACAGAATCTCTTTGACTTGCCTGTACCCTGCCCTCCTGCTGGCCACCTCCACGCTGAGGTCCTGGTAGATGTGCCAGACACTGTTATTCCAATGGCAGCTCCGGGTGCGTTTGGCCCACTGTAGCACCCGATGCTTGTCCAGGAACCTGTGAAACCAGACCACCATCGCTTGGGGGGGGGGGGGGGGGGGGGGGGCGTCGCGGCTGCCTCACCAGTGCCCTGTGCGCCCTGTCCACCTCCACCAGCCGCGGGAAGACATCATCTCCCAACAGCTTCTGGAAAATGCCCGCCAAATACGCTGCGGCATCCTCTCCCTCAGCCCCCTGCGGGAGACCAACGATTCTCAAATTCTGCCGACGAGACCTATTTTCCAGGTCGTCCACCTTTTCCAGGAGCCTTTTTTGCTGGTCCTTCAGCCTCTTCACCTCCGCCTCCACCACCGTTTGTTCAAGAAGGGTAGCAAGGATAATCCAGGGAACTACAGGCCGGTGAGCCTTACGTCAGGTGGTAGGGAAATTACTGGAGAGAATTCTTCGACGCAGGATCTACTCCCATTTGGAAGCAAATGGACGTATTAGTGAGAGGCAGCATGGTTTTGTTAGGGGAGGTCGTGTCTCACTAACTTGATAGAGTTTTTCAAAGAGGTCACAAAGATGATTGACGCAGGGAGGGCAGTGGATGTTGTCTATATGGACTTCAGTAAGGCCTTTGACAAGGTCCCTGATGGTAGGCTGGTATAAAAGATGAAGTCACACAGGATCGGGGGTGAGTTGGCAAGGTGGATACAGAACTGGCCAGGTCAAAGAAGGCAGAGAGTAGCAATAGAAAGGTGCTTTTCTAATTGGAGGGCTGTGACTAGTGGTGTTCCGCAGGGATCAGTGCTGGGACCTTTGCTGGTCGTAGTATATATAAATGATTTGGGGGAAAATGTAACTGGTCTGATTAGTAAGTTTGCAGACGACACAAAGGTTGGTGGAATTGCGGATAGCGATGAGGACTGTCAGAGGATACAGCAGGATTTAGATCATTTGGAGACTTGGGCGGAGAGATGGCAGATGGAGTTTAATCCAGACAAATGTGAGGTAATACATTTTGGATGGTCTAATGCAGGTAGGGAATATACAGTTAATGATAGAATCCTCAAGAGTATTGACAGTCAGAGAGATCTAGGTGTACAGGTCCACAGGTCACTGAAAGGGGCAACACAGGTGGAGAAGGTAGTCAAGAAGGCATACGGCATGCTTGCCTTCATTGGCCGGGGCATTGAGTATAAGAATTGGCAAGCCATGTTGCAGCTGTACAGAACCTTAGTTAGACCACACGGAGTATAGTGTTCAATTCTGGTCGCCACACTACCAGAAGGATGTGGAGGCTTTAGAGAGGGTGCAGAAGAGATTCACCAGGATGTTGCCTGGTATGGAGGGCATTAGCTATGAGGGGCGGTTGAATAAACTCGGTTTGTGCTCACTGGAACGACAGAGGTTGAGGGGCGACCTGATAGAGGTCAACAAAATTATGAGGGGCACAGACAGAGTGGATAGTCAAAGGTATTTTCCCAGGGTCGAGGGGTCAATTACTAGGGGGCATAGGTTTAAGGTGCGAGGGGCAAGGTTTAGTGGAGATGTACGAGGCAAGTTTTTTTTACAGAGGGTAGTGGGTGCCTGGAACTCGCTGCCGGAGGAGGTGGTGGAAGCAGGGACAATAGTGACTTTTAAGGGGCATCTTGACAAATACATGAATAGAACATAGAACATTACAGCGCAGTACAGGTCCTTCGGCCCTCGATAGGATGGGAATAGAGTGATACAGACCCAGGAAGTGTAGAAGATTTTAGTTTAGTCGGGCAGCATGGTCGGCATGGGCTTGGAGGGCCTGTTGCGGTGCTGTACTGTTCTTTGTTCTTTGGTGATTCTCCTGCTACTCCAGCGCCTTTTCCAGCTTCTGGATTGTACAATCCTGGGCATCCAGCCTATGCTCAAGGAGCTCGATAGACTTCTGAATCGGGTCCAAACTGTCCGGCTTCAAAGCAGTAAAGCCCTCTTGGATGACCTTCAACAGATGCTCCATTGTTGGCTGGGCTGTCTGTACTGGGGTCCAGATATCGGCCATATTGTCCTCAGCAGCAACTTCTACACTACCCTTATTTGCCCACTTCTTCAACGGTTTGCGATTCTTTCTGCTTCTTAATCCCATACACCTGTGTCTGGAGTCAGTGCCTGAGTGCTTTTGCCTTCCGAACTGGCACTTAAAAGTACAAAAAAGTCGACGAAAAAGATCCAAAAGTCCGACCGGATTGAGTGCCACCAAATGTGCAACTTACTCCTCCATAGCCGCCATCGGAAGTTGCAGTCAGCATAAGTAAGGACCCCACGCACCCCAGACAGACTCTCTTCCACCTTCTTCCGTCCAAGTCTTCATCTGCTGTGAAGATCGTTCGGCTTCAGCAATCTCGGACCGCAAGGATACCACAGAGTTGTTATTTGTCACTAAGAGATAAGATGACCCTAAAGAAGTAATTGTGTTACCATTGTAGTCACGTAACTGGCATCTGAATCTTAGGACTATGACAAAGTTGTGATAAATCAAGAGTATTGATTAAATTTACAGATGCCTGAAGTGCGTTTTCGCACCCTTTTCCTGAATCAGTGGGCGGCATTCTACCCCCCCCCCCACACCGGGTGGGAGAATCGCTGGGGCGCTGAGCGAGACCCTCTACGCTGCCCCGGCACCCGCACGCGATTCTCCCACCCCCTCCAAACCAGCGCAGTGAGATTCACGGCTGGCCGCTGGGAGAATCGCCGTTCGCCGTATGTAACAGGCTAGTGGTGGTTCTCCAGCCGGATGGGCCGAGCGGCCTGCCCAACACGACAGTTTCCCGCTGGCGCCGTCCACACCTGGTTGTTGCCAGCGGGAACAGCGTGGGAATGTTGGGGGGGGCGTCCTATGAGAGGGGGGTTCTTGCACGGGGTGGGGGGGGGGGGCAGCGGGCCGGCCTCTCTGAAGGAGGACCTCCTTTCCTCCGCCGCTTTGCAAGATCCATCCGACATCTTCTTGTGCAGCGGCCGCGGGGAGGACGGCAACCGCGCATGCACGGGTGATGTAATTTACGCGCCGCTGGTTGCGTAATTTATGCGCCGCTGCTTTTACGCAGCACCAAGGCTGCGGCGTCATTCCTAGCCCCCTGGGGGTGGGAGAATAGGGGGCTGGGAGTGGCCTCCGACGCTGGAGTGAAACACTCCAGTTTTCACTCTGGCTTCGGCATTTAGGGCGAGATTCTCTGCAAATGCGGAGAATCGTAAAGGCTGCCGTGGGACAGGCCGTGACCCACGGCAGCCTTCACGCCCACTTCCGGGGCCGATTCTCCCCCCCCAGGCGGGGCTAGGAGCGTGGCCCCGTGCGTCACGGCGGTGCGGCCTTGAACACGGTCGTCAAGGCCGCACGTCAAGCGTCACGCCGGCTGATGCGGCCGATGACGTCAGCCGCGCATGTGCAGGTTGGACAACGCCAACACGCAGATGCGCAGTTGCCGGCTGTTCCCTCAGCCGCCCTGCAAGACGTGGCGGCTTGATCTTGCGGGGCGGCGGAGGGAAAAGAGTGCGTCCGTTACGCCCCCCTTGGCACCGCCGTGGTACTGCCATGCCAATCAGGCCTCCAGATGCCCCAAACGGGCATCTGCCGCCCGTTTCACGACAGCAGCGAGCAGGTGTGTTTGCTGCCGTGTTGAAACGGGCGTGAAGGCCCGGCCGCTCGGCCCATCAGCCCCGGAGAATTGCTGCTCGCTGTAAAAAACGGCGAGTGGCGATTCGTGGCGTGGGTCGGGCGTGGGGGGGAGAATTGCGGGAGGGCGTGAAATATGTCAGGAGGCCCTCCCGCTATTCTCCCACCCGACGTGGGGGGCGGAGAATCGCGCCCTAGTCTCCCGATGGGAGAATTGCGCCCAGTATTTCTGAATACTGATTTTTGGATATTTCATTCACTCAATTACATCTTCCAATTTTAATTCTTTTTGCCTTAATAATCGTTCTCTGAGTTTCTCATCTATGATGCCAAAAACGATTTGATCCCTGATCATTGAGTCTGACAAAATTGAGAAATTATAGGTTTGGGACTTTAATGTTAAATCAGTAACGAACCAATCTACGGAGTCTCCATTTTTCTGCACTCTCGTTTTAAAGACAAATTGTTCATACGTTTCATTAATTTGAGCAGTGCAATGAAAATTTTTCAATAACTTCTATCAAATTTCTTTTTATCATCTTCTGTGGAGAATTGGAAAGAGTTATATAGTTCAATAGCCTGTGTCCACCCATTGTTAAAAATAATGTGAGTTTTCTGTTATCCCTAGCTTTTTCTCAATCTGAGGCAGAGAGGTATATTTGAAATTGCTGCTTAAATATTTTCCAATTGACATCAATTTTACCAGAAGTCTGGAACTGTTTCAGAGTCTGTACTTTCCCCATGAGGTCTGGACTTGTCTGTGTGCGTCAATGTAACAGGTCTAGAAGCAGTCTTGCCAAAGTCTGAGCACATGCTGGTTTTCTTTCTTCTTAGAATCTAGAGAATTTTAGCTAAATTACTTCAGTAATTCCCTGGTACCATGTTATGTTCCTTGAATTATTCTCCCAGATAGCCAAAGTCTGAGGGCTGGATTCTCCATGATTGGGACTATGTCCCCATGCCAGCGTCAAATTCACAGCCCTGCAGGGGGCTAGCAGGGACCCAGTGCTAATCTTGCAGCTTTTGCTGCAGATACGGGCCTCCGCACTTCCGGGTCGGAGGCCGCGCATGTGTACAGTGGCGGCCTCCAGCAGCCGCGCTGTGCTCCATGGCGGACTCGGACCGCGGATCTAGACCCACAAAGGAGACCTCCCACCGATGGCCTCACGCCCGACCCTCAGACCCCATACGATCATTCCCCGGCTGCCTATAAGGTCCCCCCTGGCCTCCGATCTGCCCGCCCCCGACCAGGGCAACCACGAACTGAGTCCGCAGCCACCATGCGAGTATCCCGACCGGCTGGAGCAGGTTAGTTCTACGCCGTCGGGGCTTCGGCCTGCCGGGGACGGACGATTGCTCAGCGGGCCTCTGGCAATGGCCCCCAGCAGTGCGGCGTACTCCCTGGTGACGTTGATTTTCAGGGCCAGCAGAATCGGTGACCCGATGCCGGTCCTAATTTCTAGCGCGAACGTCGATTCTCCGCCCCCGCGCCATCCGCGATTTTGGCGCGAGGGTGCGGAGAATGCAGCCCATAGTGTTTATAAAGAACATAAATCTATATGTTTAAATTAAGTTAGTTTATTTTATACTACATGAAATGGTTTGCGCACTCTACTGAGTAACAGCTAACAAAATAATAGTATTGAATCTATGTTAGAGTAATTAATTATCTCTCTTTAATACAACCTACACTCTAACTCAACCTCACACTATCCTTCTTCATCAACTTCTCCTCAGCTTCTCCCAGAATGCTTAGAGACACAGCCGTTTATAAGACTACTCAGTGATGGCATCAAGTGTTGATATACATGAACATCATCTTGTTAACCCTTTACTATCCTCAGATTATACATATCATTACAATTGGACTTCTCAAAAGGCGATTTCAATGCCTCAACCACTCTGGTGGTGCACTGCCTTGGAGAGGTCTGTTGAGACCTCCAGAACCTGACACAGCAGTGGCAAAATATCCTGGAGCTGGAGGGGAAGGAACATGTGGCCACCTTTGAGGAGGAGGAAGACGAGTAAACGCCAGACCAGGAGAGGCTAGAGAATGAGCCCAGGGAGGACCTGCAGGATCAGCAGGAGAACAGATGACAGGTGGGAGCGGTGAAGGTGCAGCAAACCCAGAGGGCTAGGGCGGCCCTCATACTCGCCTGCTTCTCATGGGATATGGTCCTGTCCATCATTCCCCTCTGCGCCCCTCCCTCCATCCCTCTGCATATCTCCTCCCCATCCCTCTGCTTATCCCTTCCCCTCCTTCACCAGCCTCCTCCTCCGCCCGCCCCACCCCCCCATTCCCACCCTCCCAAGGTATGTGTAACGTCTATCCAGGGTGATGGGTCACTGTCGTAAGCAGGGGGTTGATGATAACCTGCAGAAGGCTGAGCGCTGGATCTTCTCATTCAATGCCATTGTCTGACGCAAGTGGCAGAGTGGCCTACTCCTGTTCTATTTTCTATGTTCTTATGTTGTTGTTAATCCACAGCTTTCCCAAGTGCCCTGTCCTTTACCATATCTACTTTTAGTTGCACTTATTTCATCGAGGATTAACAAAGGTATCTTACTGGAGACCCCATCAGAACTAATTTCAGTTACTTTGCATGGGATGACCAGGCTTTTGAAAGATTTTAGCACATTGCCGTCCCCAAACCTAAAGCAGAGAGAACTTTCATGCTCTTTAAACTACGTCAATCTTAATTGTCAAGAGATTCCAAATAGCAATCAAGCCAAGTCATCCCACATATTGTAGAGGCATCAGTGAGCGAAACGCTCTTCACCAGACACAAACTTCCAGTAACCAATACAAATCCTTCAGCTCAGTCTTCTTCATTACTCTTAGCATCAGAATTGTCTATTTCACATGTTATCATGAAGACTTAAGACAGCATTTTTCAGACTCCCATGATAGTGCTAACGGCGTAAGCATTAATTGTTCCAACAAAATGGTTTTGACAAGATGATTTAATTTAGTTAAACTGAAACTAGTGCCTCCAAAAACAAAAGGAATCCTCCCATTAAGTACCTCAAGACTCCAGCCATGGGAGTATACACCCTCTGTCCAACATTGAGGAGGATTTCCCGCCAGTTGCAATGTCACATTGGACCCTTGGATTGGTGCCTCCAGGCTAACTCAATTTATGTACCTTCTCCCATCATGGAAGTCTCATAGAAACATAAAACCATGGGGCGCGATTGTCTGGCCTTGTTACGCTCTTGCTCAAGCATAACGAGGCTGGTGAATAGCGGGAGAGGCCAAACAGGAGATCCACGCCGGGTGGCAAACTGTTTGCGATGCAACCAGCCCGCTCCCATACCCAAAATCGGGATCTAAAAATAATAATATTTATTAATGCCACAAGTAGGCTTACATTAACACTGCAATGAAGTTACTGTGAAAAGCCCCTAGTCGTCACGTTCCGGCGCCTATTCGGGTACACTGAGGGAGAATTCAGAATGTCCAATTCACCGAACAGCACGTCTTTAGGGACTTGTGAGGGAAACTGGAGCACCCGGAGGAAACCCACGCAGACATGGGGAGAATGTGCAGACTCCACACAGACAATGACCCAAGCTGGGATTCGAACCGGGTCCCTGGCACTGTGAAGCAACAGTGCTAACCACTGTGCTACCGTGCCACCCTCGCCGTTGGATGGTGAGAAACCAATTATCACCACTTAAGCCCCATTTCCATAACGGGAGCCACCCTCATATCCAACGGCCACCTGTCATTCAGCGGCCTCCCCAGGAAGTGGTCTCGCTGGCACTGATTAGTCCTCCTTTTGAAAAACGTGAACCTGGCGGCAGGGCTGCTGTGGGGAGTTGGGGAGCTGAGTAGCCATCTTTGATCACAGGCAAAGAGCCCGGGGATGCTGGGTTTGACACCCCTGTGCTCGGCAGGGGGAGGTGGGAGGAAGCTCAGCTGGGTGTGGGGGATCCTCCGCAGGGGTGGGCCTCCATGGGGGGGGGGGCTCTATGGGGGGATGGGGGGGGGGGGCTCCATGGGGGGGGGGTGCTCGGGGGGCAACTGGGGGAAACCACTCATGGCACCACCGTGCCAACCCCTGGATTGTGTGTACCCATTCCAGGGGCAACCCTTGTCCCTGCTCGTCTGCCCCACCAATCACCAATAAACCCCATCAACTGCCGAGGCCTTTGGCCACTCAGCGGAGGAATATTGCTGATAGGGAATTGCCAATTGTGGTTAAGTGAGCACTTCACACATGTCAAGTGGATTTCCGTAGGTGGGTGGGCCATGTAGCATGTGGGAGTCATTGCCTAGCATCCCAATCACACCTTGATGCCTGGACCCTGTGCTTGAACACTGCGGGAGCCAACACCATACACAGAATATCCGATCACCGAGGGAATGGGATATAGCTCCAGGGACATGCCCAATGGTGGGTGAGCACCATGAGGAGAAGGAGCGGGATGCCGGGGGAGATGGGCAAAGGGTCGGGGGTCAGCCCTCATTGCGAAAGAAAATGAGAGAGGCATCATAATGGTTGTGCAAAAAGGAGTTTAATGTGCTGTACAATATCCCACTGCCGGTGGTACTGCCTCTACACCTCACTCCCTCCCCCAGTGCCCTCAGTGATGCTCAACATGCTTGACCCTCCTGGCTCTACCACTACATCTCGGTGTTTCCCCAGGATGGCCATCTGAGGTGGAGGCTGCTAGCTTCCTAACTAATCCCGTGGCTTTCAATGCCCCTGGCGGGTGTCCTTCGGGGGCTCTGGGCCTCAGCGCGCCACCCTGTCCCATGTGCTGATCTCAAGATGTGGTCAGAGGGTTGGAACGCAGGGGGCTGGTGCCCACCGTTCTCATTCCACGGGATGGGACCGGGCTGACACTAAGCACCCCTCCTCCTAATTGGTACCTTTCGGGCCGTGGGGTCCACCTTGGGATGGAGGGATAGCTGGTTCGAGCCCCGGCTGCCCCTGCATCATCTGGCTGTGCCAGCCCTGGAAGCTCCCCAATATCTGCATCATTGTGTCGACGACCTTGGCGATGCTCCTCAGTGACTGGGACATGCTCTGCTGTGCTGCCCACCTGCGACTGGGACAACCTCCGCAGCGCCTCTGCCATGTTCATCTGAGAGCGGGACATGTCCCGCAGAACCTAATCAAGGTCGGCTTGGTGTTGGTTGACATCCCCCAGCAAGGCAGTCATTCTGCTGAGGCCCTCAGCAATGGGCGTCACCGACTGCGCAATGCCTTGGACACCTTGACTCATGGTGCCGACGTCGTGCACCAGGCTACCTACTGCGTTTGCCACCTAGGAGTGTTGGCCTTGGTGCCACTCATTGCCGGCACCATCTGCTTTGTCCGGAGCCTCCGAGACCTCTCCAAGCGACTATGGATGTGCTGGAGTGACGCTGACATCTCCCCTGAACGTCCCTGTCACACCCGATCATCTCCATCAGCTCCGGGTAACCCACTTCAGGCAGGGACAGAGCTGGCCCCTGGGATCCAGCAGACCTCTGACTGCTGTCTCGCCTGGGGGGTTCCTGCCTCCACCTGATGTACATCAGCAGCAATGTGGTGCTCAACAGGTTGCGCCCCCCCAAGCATGTCCACTAACATTTCCCACTGAGATGTGTGTACCTGCGCTGGTGGAGGGTTGGGATGACAGCTGTGCCACGAATACGGTTTCTATGAGATCCCCCTTCATTCTTCTGAACTCAGTGAATACAATCCTAACTAACTCAATCTCCCCTCATACATCAGTCCCGCCATCCCATCAGTCTGGTAAACCTTCACTGCACTCCCTCTGTAGCAAGAAAATCCTTCCTCAGATAAGGAGACCAAAATTGCACACAATATTCCAGATGTGGCTTCACCAAAGCCCTATATAATTGCAGCAAGACATCCCTGCTCCTGTACTCGAATCCTCTCACAATGAAGGCCAACATACCATTTGCCTTCTTTACCGCCTGCTGTAGCTGCATGCTTACCTTCAGTAACTGGTGTACGAGGACACACAGGTCTCGGTGCGCATTCCCCTTTTCTAATTTATGGCCATTCAGATAATAGTCTGACATAGACATAGAACAGTACAGCACAGAACAGGCCCTTCGGCCCTCGATGTTGTGCCGAGCAATGATCACCCTACTCAAGCCAACGTATCCACCCTATACCAGTAATCCCCCCCCCCACCTTATTTTTTAGGACACTAAGGGCAATTTAGCATGGCCAATCCACCTAACCCGCAGCAGGGTAGCATGGTGGTTAGCATAAATGCTTCACAGCTCCAGGGTCCCAGGTTCAATTCCCGGCTGGGTCACTGTCTGTGTGGAGTCTGCACGTCCTCCCCCTGTGTGCGTGGGTTTCCTCCGGGTGCTCCGGTTTCCTCCCACAGTCCAAAGATGTGCGGGTTAGGTGGATTGGCCATGCTAAATTGCCCGTAGTGTCCTAATAAAAGTAAGGTTAAGGGGGGGTTGTTGGGTTACGGGTATAGGGTGGATACGCGGGTTTGAGTTGGTGATCATGGCTCGGCACAACATTGAGGGCCGAAGGGCCTGTTCTGTGCTGTACTGTTCTATGTTCTATGATCTTTGGACTGCCCGTTTTTCCATTTTTGCTGCCAAAGTTGATAACTTCGCATTTCTCCAAATTATATTGCATCTACCATTAATTTGCCCACTCACTCAACTTGTCCAAATCACACAAGGATCTCTACATCCTCCTCACAGCTCACCCTCCCACACAACTTGGTGCCATCTGCAAATTTGGAGATATTTCATTTTGTTCCCTATATAAATTATTAATACATATTATGAATAGCTAGGGTCCCAGCACCGATCCCTGCGGTACCCCACTAGTCGCTGCCTGCCAATTTGAAAAAGACCCATTTATTCCTACTCTCTGTTTCCTGTCTGCCTGCCAGTTTTCTATTCATCTCAATACACTATCCATAATTCCACATGTTTTGATTTTACGCACTAATCTCTTATGCGGGACTTTATCAAAAGCCACCTGAAAGTCCAAATATACCACAACCTGTGGCACCCCCTCGTCAACTCTACTAGTTACATTCTTGAAGAATTACAGTAGATTTGTCAAGCGTGATTTTCCCTTCATAAATCCATGCTGACTCTGTCTGATCCTGCCACTATTTTCTAAGTGCTCTGCCATCAATTGTTTGATAATGGATTCTAGAATTTTCCCCACTACTGATGTCAGGCTTAATTGTCTACAATTCCCTGCTTTCTCTCGGCCTCCCTTTTTAAATAGTGGAGTTACATTAACTACCCTACAATCTGCAGGAACTGGTCCAGAGTCTATAGAATCCTGGAAGATGACCACCACTGCATTCACTATTTCTAGAGCCGCCTCCTTGAGTACTCTGGTATATCGATTATCAGGCCCTGGGGATTTATCAGCCTTCAATCCCATCAATTTCTCCAACACCATCTATCTATTAATATTGATCACCTTCAGTTTCTCCCTCTCACTAAACCCTGTGTTCCCCAACATTTCTGGTATCCGATTTGTGTCCTCATTTGTAAAGACAGAACCAAAGTATATATTTAGTTGCTCAGCCATTTCTTTGTCCCCTATTATACATTCCCCTGTTTCTGACTGTAAGGGACCTACATTTGTCTTCACCAATCTTTTTCTCTTCACGTACCTATGGAAACTTTTACAGTCAGTTTTTGTGTTCCCTGCAAACTTACATTCGTACTCTATTTTCCCTTTTTTAAAATAAATTTAGTGTACCCAATTCATTTTTTCCAATTAAGGGGCAATTTAGCATGGCCAATCCACCTAGCCTGCACATCTTTGGGTTGTGGGGGGCAAAACAAGGAGAATATGCAAACTCCACACAGACAGTGACCAAGAGCTGGGATCGAATCTGGGACCTTGGCACAGTGAAGCAGTAGGGCTAACCCACTGCACCACCGTGCTGCTCTATTTTCCCTTTCTTAATGAATCCCTTGGTCTTCTTTGCTGAATTCTAAACTACTCCCAGTCTTCAGACCTGTTGCTTTCCTTCGCCAATTTGTATGCTTCTTCCTTGGATTGAATACTATCCCGAATTTCCTTTTAGTAATGCTTTCCAATACATCATAGGCAACCTGCGCCTCATATCATCATAGTTTCCTTTATTAAGATTCAGGGTCCTAGTCTCATAAAAAACAACTTCACTCTCCATCTTCATGAAAAATTCTATCATATTATGGTTGCTCATCCCAACGGGTCCCACTGCCAATGATTCTGTTCTCATTACACAATACTCAGTCTAGGAATGCCTACTTTCGAGTTGGTTCCTCAACATCCCATTTATACTCCAGGAATTCTTCCTCTATGGTATTCTGGCTCATTTAATTTGCCCAATCTATATGCAAATAAAATCACCCATTATTACAGACATTCCATTATTGGATAAGTCTCTAATTTCCTGTTTAATGCCATTCCCAACATGATAACTGCAGTTTGGGAGTCTATATACAACGCCCACAATAATGTTTTTGGCCCTTGGTGTTTCTCAGCTCTACCCACATTGTCAGAGCTAATATCCTTCCCCACTATTGCGTTAATTTCATCTTTAACCAGCACTGCAACTCCACCCTTTTCCTATTTGTCTGTGCTTCCTGAATACTGAATATCCCTGGGCATTCAGGTCCCACCCCTGGTCACCCTGCAGCCATTATATCATACCTGTTTACGTCTATTTGGACGATTAGTTCATCCGCCTCATTGCGAATGCTCTGCACGTTAAGGCACAAAGCCTTTAAACTCGTCTTTTTAACAGTAATTGTCTTGCTCCCAACATTTTTCACTGTTGCCCTGTTTGAATCTGGCCCTTGGTTTCTCTGCCTATCACGTTTCTTATTCCCCTTTCTGTCTTTTGTTTTTGTCCTTGTTTCCTCCTCCTCTGACTCCTTTCATAGGCTCCCATCCTCCTGCCATTTTAATTTAATCCCTCGCCAACCGCTCTATCAAATATTCCCCCTCGGGCATTTTCCCGGACCTGCCCAGGTGTAACCCGTCCAACTTGTACAGGTCTCACATCCCCCTGTACCGGACCCAGCGCCCCAGGAATCTGAAACCTTCCTCCTCCGACCATCTCTTCAGCCACATATTCATCTAATACACGCTGCTATTCCTACTCTGACTAGCACAAGGCACTGGTAGTAATCCTTAAATCACTACTTTTGAGGTCCAACTTCTCAACTTTCTTCCTAACTCTCTATATTCTGCTTTTAGGACCTCATCCCACTTTTAACCAATGCCATTGGTACCGACGTATATCACGACCACTGGCTGTTCATCCTCCCCCTCTAGAATGTCCTGCAACCCCTCCGAGACACCCCTGATCCTAACACCAGGGAGGCAACATGCCATCCTGGAGTCTTGTTTGCGGCCACAGAAATATCTATCTAGTCCCCTTCTAATTGAATCCCCTATAACTATTGCAACTATTGTATTTACTCCTCCCTTCCACACCATGGTACAACAGATTTGGCTGTTTTGGCTGTTTCTATTTTCCCGAGAGGTCAATCCCCTCAACAATACCCAAGACAGTATATCTGTTTTGCGGGGTTTGGCTACAGGAGATTCCTGCTATGCCAGCCTAGCTCTCTTGCTGTGCTTGGTGATCACCCATCCCCATCTTGCCTGCAGACTCTTAGCTTGCGGTGTAACTACCTGTCTATAAGGGCTATCAATGACATTATCTGCCGCGCAGGTGCTCCACTGTGTCTCCAGCTGCCGCTCCAGCTCAGAAACGCGGGCTTCCAGGAGCTGTAGTTGGAGACACTTTCTGCACACACATACTGGTCCCGGACACTGGAAATATTCCTGGCCTCCCACATGGTGCAAGAGGATCAAACCAAGGCTTTAAACTCTCCTGCACGACTTACCCCTTTAAATTAAACCTTTGGAAGATATTTGCTAGTAGATGAAATTAAATTCTCTAAGGCCCTTCTTTCCTTGTCCTTGTTACTACCAATTATAGTCCATACAGATTATAAACCACTAAAGTATTTTCAAACTATAAGTCATCTCTGTTGTAAACCCTTCTGGCTTTACACACTAGTTAGCATCAGCTCTCTCCCTTTTAGCCTAAGTAGGTCAAGAATTCTCTCTGAAGGTTTAAAAGGCACAAAGCAAGGAGAAAAAGCAAAGAGCAGCTCCTTCCGCTCTGCACCGAATTACCACTGTTTCAACTTCCCAAGTTTACAAGTCACCCTGCCTGAGCCTCACTCTGGATGTGGCTTCTCCCACAGCTCGTGCACGAAGCTCACTATGAGTGAGCTTTGAAGCCCCTTTCTGAAACAGAACTGAGATGACTCAGTTGACCCACACACCAGTTAAACTTCAAAAGTAATCAACACCTCTTGACTCCTAATCAGGCTTCAGGTGCTGGACAAATAATTGCCATTCAGCTATCTGGGTGGGGCAGCTCCTTATTAACCTTTTAACTGGACTACTAAACTGAAAAAAAAGGAACGAGGGAATGACTCACCAATTCAATTCCCACTCTGTTTCAAATTCCCAAGTTTAAAACTCACTCCGTCTGTGCTTCACTCCGGATGTGGTCTCTCCCACTACTCATGCGCAAAGCTCACTGTAGAAAGACAGGTCACTCTGTAATCAGTCAACCTCCTCTCTGAAGGAACATTCCAGCTGAATTCAGATCCTGGATTCTGGACACATGTAAAACCCCAACTTTTATTTTATTGTGGTCATGCCCTGAATCCTTTTCCTTTTTCCTTATCCCCCATATATTGTGTCAGTGAAAAAGGGGTAGTCATTACAAAACTGTATGTGTGTGTATTTAAGGATTGAGGACAATACGCCACCATTTATAAGTGGTGAAGTCAGAATTAAAAAACACCTTTTCGCTTATGGATGGGAAGAGTTCAGGGAATTCAGGGTAGTTTAAATTGACCACTCTCCTGTACATGACAATCTGTCTTAATACATTTATCAATAGGTGACCATGCTTTGCAGGCTTCCAATAGATCAGCTTTTCTGTAAATCCTGGGCGGGATTCTCTCAGCCCAGGGCCGAGCCTGAGAATCCCCTCAACCGGTGCAAATCGCGCCATGCCACCCCGACACCGGCACACGATTCTCTGCAGAGCGGAGAATCGGCACCATTGGCGCCGACGTGGTTGGCGTGGTGCCGGTCGGGGGCTGCTCCATGCGGCCATCCCGCTAATTCCCGGCCTGGGATGGGCCGAGAGGCCGTCCTGAAAAAGCTGAGTCCCACCGCCGCCGCCCACACCAGCTCTCAGCCGGCGGGAACTCGGTGTGGAACGGTCGGGGGTGGCCTGTGGGGGAGAGGGGGGTTCTGACCCCGGGGAGGGCCACTGATGTGGCAGGCCGGCCTCTCTGGCTGGGGGCCTCCTTTCTTCCACGCCGGCCCCTGTAGTCCTGCGCCATGTTGTGTCGGGGCCAGCGCTTTGAAGGAAGCCAATGCGCATGCGGGCATTGGCGTCGGTGCCACTGCGCATGTGTGGATCCCGTGGTGCCCAGTTGACACCGGGATCAGCAGCTGGAGTGGCGTGAACCTCTCTAGTACTGTGTTGGTCCCTGTAGGGGCCAGAATTGCTGAGCCCCCCCCCCCCCCCCCCACGACCACCCCACGACACGAATCTCTGCTTGCCGTTTTTTTACGGTGAACAGCGATTCTCCCCTAGCCGATGAGCCTAGTTCCCAGGCCTTTACGGCCGTTTTCACGAACGCAAACACACCTGCTCGCACCGTTCGTGAAAACGGCCGCAAAGTGCCGTTCCCGACAACCATGGCA
This sequence comes from Scyliorhinus canicula, assembly GCF_902713615.1. Taxonomy (NCBI): domain Eukaryota; kingdom Metazoa; phylum Chordata; class Chondrichthyes; order Carcharhiniformes; family Scyliorhinidae; genus Scyliorhinus; species Scyliorhinus canicula. The sequence continues at coordinate 204,540,052 of NC_052148.1, read as the reverse complement.
CCGATTGGCACGGCCACACCACGGCCGTGCCAAGGGTGGCATGGGCCCGCGATCGGTGGGTCTGAAACCCGCGCACTCTTTGTTCCTCCGCCGCCCCGCAGGATCAGTCCGCGGGGCGGCTGAGGGGCATGACGGCCTGCGCATGCGCGGGTTTGACGCATATGTGTGATGACGTCATCTGCGCATGCGTGGGTTGGAGCCGTCCAATCCGCGCATGCGCGGCTGACGTCATCGTGCGCGTCAGCCGCCGTGACCCTTGGCGCGCGGGCTTAGCGACAGTCACTAAGCCTGCGATCTGCGATGCCGTGCTTCGCGGGGCCGCGCTGCTAGCCCTGACAGGGGGGGAGAATCGGGTCCCGGGAGGGGGCGCGGAGGCTGCCTTGAAACACGGTATTTGCTTTCTGGGGCCCCAGCAGGGGCGGAGAATCGCCTGGGGGCGCCTAAAATCCCACCCCCACCGTGGCAGAGATTCTCCGCCACCCGGGAAGTGGCGGGGGCAGGAATTGCGCCCCGCCGATCGGAGAGGCCCCTGCGGCGATTCTCCAGCCCGGATGGGCCGAAGTCCCGCCGCTGGGAGGCCTCTCCCGCCGCCGAGGTTTAAACCACCTCTGGAACGGCGGGCTCAGCGGCGCGAGCAGGCCCCCGGGGTCCTGGGGGGGCGGGGGGCGATCGAACACCGGGGGGTGCCCCCACGGTGGCCTGGCCCGCGATCGGGGACCCCCCTCAGACTGTGGGCCAGTGCCCTGGGTGCACTCTTTCTCCTTCCGTGCCGCCACGGCCTCCGCCATGGCGGAAGCAGAAGAGAACCCCGCATCGCGCATGCGCCGGCAGTGACGTCAGCGGCCAGCTGACGTCACTGCCGGCGCATGCGTGGACCGGCGAAAGCCTTTCGACCAGCCCCGCAGCAGGGGCGCCGGTTTTTTGCGCCAGTCTTCTGGTGCTAACCGCTCTGGCGCGGGGCTGGCCCCCAAAGGTGGGAAGAATTCCCCACCTTTGGGGAGGGGCGACCCCTGAGTGGTTGGCGCCACTCCCCTACTCCAGGACCCTCCGTCATGCCGGGTAGGGGAGAATGCCGCCCCAGATCTTACTTTTCCTTGGTGATAACAAAGTCATTGCTTTGGGAGAATCGCTGGGGCAGGAGGGAGAATTGCCGCGTGAATCGCGCCATGCCTCCCCGACCTCCACATGTGATTCTCCCCCCCCCCCCCCGAAACCAGCGGCACGAGAATCGCGCCGGGCAGCTCGGAGAATCGCCACAAACGGTGAGCGACGATTCTCCCGGCCGGATGGTCCGAGCGGCCGTGCATAAACGGCCTAGTCCCACCGGCGCCGTCCATACCTGGTCGTTGCCGGCGGGTACTCGTCGCGAAGGCTTGGGGGGGGGGGGCGGCCTGTGGGGGGGAGGGGGGCTCCATTCCCGGGGAGGGGAGCCTCCGATGGGGTCTGGCCTACGATTGGGGCTCACCGATTGGCAGGCCAGCCTCTCCCCCCCCGGGCCCACTTCCTTGTGCAACCGGCCCCAGAACCCAGGCGCCATGTTGGTGAGGGGCTGGAGCGCTCCGCGAGGTTGTCGTGCATGTGTCGGTTGGCACCGGCGCCACTGCGCATGCGCGGGACCCAAGGCACCGTATCTTTTACGCGGTGCCGGGTCTCTGACGCCACACTGAGACCCCGCCCCCGTAAATCACGCGACACCACTGCTAGCCACACGGAGAGCGGAGAATAGGGGTCTGGGAACGGGCACCGATGCCGGAGTAAAACACTCCGGTTTTTACTCTGGTGTCAGCACTTAGACTCCCGTTGGGAGAATCCCGCCCCTGAATTTTTTTACTGTAAAATTTTATCAAATAAAACCCTCCCCAAACTCGTAAAATAAAATAAATAAAGAAAATGAGTAAAAATAACTAAATAAAATGAGTAAAATAAATGAAAAAAATGAATGAAACCCCCTCGAACTTGTAAAAAAAATAAAATGAATAAAATAGATGAAAAAAAATTAAATGAATAAAATAAATGAATAAATGAATAAAAACCACTACAGAACTTGTAAAACAAAAAGCTGCAATCGTTTAAAAAAATAGCAGCCATACTGCGCATGCATGCCCGATTATCTGCGCGATGTGCGCCGATCATCGTGCGCGCATGCGCAATGTGGCCAAATTTGGTTTTTTTAACATGTTCGTGGCCACTTGCAGCCAGCGTTATGGAAAGCCGGCTGCTAGCGGGGATTTGCGTGGTCGGGAGCGCCGCGGACAACGGCTCCGCGACCCTCCCGACATCCGCCGGCGACCCACCCGCGGGTCACGCCCCCGACTTTGAAGAACACTGAACTAGAGCATGCATTTCATTGTGACAGGATTGCTACATTTGTTTTGAAAGTAGCAAGTTGAAAACAAGTCTCCAATTAAGGGGCAATTTAGCATGCTCTGTACTGGGGTACAGGGCTCGCTTGTGGCTGACACTGTGTCGCCCCTCACCCCCTCTGGGGGATTCCCGGAATCTGGCACATCGTAATTGACGGTTCTTTTGTTTTCCTGCCTCCGTAGATAGTTCAGGTGTGTCCTATTGCCTCCCCCCCCTCCATCAACACCCCGACTCCCTCCCTCCCCACCACCCTCCTTTCCCCTCTCTCCCCACCCCCTCCCTTCCTTTCCCTTCTGTTGGTACAGAGGCGAGGGTATCTGGTCTCTCCAGCGCAAAGTTCAGTGCTTGTACCATTTGTTTTTTTGTAGAAACGTGTTGCGAACTGTTTTAATAATCAGAGTATCCACACCCCCCTCCCCGTTCATTGGTACTGAGGGGAGGGTACCCTGTTTCTCCAACACAAAATTAGTGTTTGTACTGTTTGGCCTTGTATACATTTTTTACTGTTTTAATAATAAGATATGGTCAATCTACCTAGCCTGCACATCATTGGGTTGTGGGGGTGAGACCCTGCTGATACGGGGATAATGTACAAAGTCCACACGGACAGGGGCCCAGATCGAACCAGGGTCCTCGGCGCCATGAGGCAGCAATGCTAACCACCGCGCCACGGTGCAGCCCTGGGGATTGCAACATTAATGTTGGTGGCATATTATAATAATATGGAACAGAAAGTATTTTCACAAAGTACACCTTCCCTAACTCCCCAGATCCCAGTGGAAAGCTGCAATGAAGGAAACTGCATCACAGCAATCCCCACTTAACATTTTTTGGACACTAAGGGCAATTTAGCATGGCCAATCCACCTAACCTGCACATCTTTGGACTGTGGGAGGAAACCGGAGCACCCGGAGGAAACCCACGCACACACAGGGAGAATGTGCAGACTCCGCACAGAGAGTGACCCAAGCCGGGAATCGAACCTGGGACCCTGGAGCTGTGAAGCAATTGTGCTAACCACTATGCTGCCGTGCTGCCCATAATCTGTTTCTTGGGATCCACTACCAACCTGACTTTTCCAGCCAACCGGCATATTGAAGTCCCCCATGATTATTGTAATATTGCCTTTTCTACATGCCTTTTGTGTACCCAGTTTTATTTTCTGCCCCACACCCTATTGCTGCTTGGGATTCTGTAAATGACTCCCATCAGGGTCTTTTTACCGTTGCGATTCCTCAACTCTACCCACAGATATTCTATGCCTTCTGATCCTATATCGCTCCTTGCTATCAATTTAACTTAATTCCTTATAAACAATGCAACCCCACCCCCTTTGCCCATCTGCCTATCCTTTCGATAGGGCACATATCCTGGTATATTTAGATTCCATCCTTGATCCCCTTGCAGCCACGTCTACGTGATGCCGACAATAGCTGGCTTCCTCTGACTGTGCCTTGAAAAGAACCCTTATAATGTCCATAATCTAAGAAAAATAAATGGTTGTAGTTGAAGTGGGGGTGGGAGGGGAAGTTCAGATATGAGACCCCTTAAAACCGGAGAGCTACGATGACACAAGAATAGCTCTACATAAGCTAGTTTATTGAGGATTGAAACTAATCATAGAAAGTAGTAATCATTATTAACCACCCAAACATGTATTCTTAGAACAGAGCAGTAACAAGCATTTAAACTCTTGTTAATAGTCGTGGCCTATCTCCACTTCATGCTTCCTTCAAACATGGTTCCCACTGGGGATTCAAATTCAAAAATGAATTTTCCTCAACATAGGACAAAATTAAAAGAATTTTATTTGTTTATGTTGGAGAGAGCAAGGCTGAAAGCCCTTGGATTAACGAGTGCCGAGCAATGCGGATGGGTCAATTATTTAGCTTGTGCTATTACTTAAGACCTAAAGGGCAACTTTGCAGATTAACATGCCTGAGCCACGGATACTGATGAGAGGATTTTCTTTCCCAAAGAGCAATAGACTTGTGAAATAAACTCTCAGGAAAAAAAGCATCAAATACTGTGTTGATTAACTCACTTGTAAAGTGTTGATGCAATATATGATTCACAACAGGATTGAAGGCTAAACTGAGAAGTAGAGATGGGAAACCATTAAGTAATCTACAGAATACAATGATTTGTATGCTGTTGTGACCATGGAAATCCTGCAGGTAAATATAAATGTCCATGGGTGAAAATGTAATGATATGTATCTTTGAGTCAGATTACCTATTGACCTTTCTCAGCTTTATCTTCCCGGATGGTTTACCTATGTTTACTGACCTTCTTTGGGAGGTTAAAATAATTTTTATTGGGTCTGATTGCACAAGTTGTACCTTGCATGTTGAAAAGATCAGATTTATTGAAATAAATTGGCTTTTCTCATGTTTTTATCCTTCTGAATTTGTGCCACAAGATGTAATCATAGAATCATAGAATTTGCATGCAGAAGGAGGCCATTTGGCCCATCGAGTCTGCACTGGCCCTTACAAAGTGCACCCTACTGAAGCCCACGTATCTACCCTATCCCCGTAACCCAGCAATCCCCACTTAACATTTTTTGGACACTAAGGGCAATTCAGCATGGCCAATCCACCTAACCTGCACATCTTTAGACTAATAGCTGGCTTCCTCTGACTGTGCCTTGATAAGAACCCTTATGATGTCCATAATCTAAGAAAAATAAATGGTTGTAGTCGAAGTGGGGGTGGGAGGGGAAGTTCAGATATGAGACCCCTTAAAACCGGAGAGCTACGATGACACAAGAATAGCTCTACATAAGCTAGTTTATTGAGGATTGAAACTAATCATAGAAAGTAGTAATCATTATTGACCACCCAAACATGTATTCTTAGAACAGAGCAGTAACAAGCATTTAAACTCTTGCTAGTAGTCGTGGCCATAATGTATGATGGGATTTAAGCTAGCTAACTTGACCACATTCCTAATACAGACAGAATCAGAAAGAAATAATATGTTCAGCAATAACGCAGCCAACTCAAAAAGCAGTTCTTATCAGCGACTCCAGCATTCTGCGCCCAGACAGACAATAGTACTGACAGGAAGCACACTGAGGTAAGAAAAATGGGAGTAGGGGAGAGCAAGAGATAGTGGATAGAGGGGCTTGAAACCAACAGATGGCGAGGGAACAGGATGGGGCTAAATCATGAGCTGATCATGCAGTCGACATGCTGCCTGAAGTAAAATTCATTGGTCAAGGTAAAATCGACAGCTACAAGGATTGGATCGAGTCCAACTGGAGTGGGCTACTGATTTTTGGAAGTTGTATAACTGTTGAACATGAAGCAATGTAAAGTAGAGTGATTTTGGCTTTTATCCAAACCATTGTCCCTTGTACGTGACCAAGCTTAGGAAATAAAGCCGTCTTAACCAGTGTCTCCGTGGATCTTTGTGTTTAGCTGAGCCATAATTAAGAGGGAAGATCCCCACTTAAAAGACAGCTCAATACTCAGTCCCTGAAAACACTCATACAATGGTACTTCTTGCCTGAGTATCTGTTAGCCTGTTACTCACACCGCGAGGAAAAAGCCTACTGATGCCATAGTTGCTCAATAAAGGATTACAAGGTAACAACAGTCTTGTACTGTAATGTCGCATCATCGTGCCTGTCAAACCAATGTGGTGAAACAAATGCCGGTAGAATACGTGGTTAATGTAACCCAATAAAGGTGCTCCATCTCTAATTTGACAAGAGAAGTAATTGGCCGGAGAATGGAATGATTTTTCCTGACCATCTGATGGTTTTGTTTAAGTTTGTACAATAAAGCTTGTACAATTAAGTTTACAGAATTCATTACAATGAAAAAGGGTTTTCACTTTTTACTGGTCAAAGGATTCTCATGTGATATTTTGTACAATTCCCATATTAATGGAGCGATAGTTATAAGGTCATTATGGCATAGATGGAGGTCATTTTGTCCATGGTCTGTGCCAGCACTTTAGAGCAATCCAATCAGCCCCATTCTTCTGTTCTATCCACTTGGTCATATATGCTTTTGTCCCCTCAAGTGCTTACCCAATTTCCTTTTGAAATGATTCATCATCTCTGCTTCCACCACCCTTATAGGATTGTCATATCCTTCCCAAAGTGTGGTGACCAGAGTGGGGCGTAATACTCTCCTTGTTGCCTAACCAAAGCTTTATAAAGATTCAGCATAACTTTCCTACTTTTCTACTCAATACTTCTGTTTACTTTATCAAAATATTCACTTGAATTGGTCAAGCACAGGCTGCCTTTCACAAATCAGAGCTGACTCTCCTTAATGAACTCAAATCTCTCCAAGTACCTGTTGATTTTCTTTCTATTGATTATAATTTCTAAAATCATAGAACATAGAACATAGAACAGTACAGCACAGAACAGGCCCTTCGGCCCTCAATGTTGTGCCGAGCCATGATCACCCTACTCAAACCCATGTATCCACCCTATACCCGTAACCCAACAACCCCCCCTTAACCTTACCGACCCCTGATGTTAAACTGACCAATCTCTACTTAAAGACATAGGGCGTGATTCTCTGCTTCCCATGCCGGGTGGGAGAATCGCGGGAGGGCTGGGTGACTCACGACACTCCCCCCGTCGCTCCCCGCGATTCTCCCACCCCCGCTCGGGAGAATCGCTGCTCGCCGTTTTTCACGGCGACCGGCGATTCTCCGACCTGGATGGGCTGAGCGGCCTGCCGTTTGCGACCGGTTCACGACGGCGGCAACCACACCTGGTCGCTGCCATCGTGAACATGGCGCCAAAGGCTCGTTTGAAGCTTGTGGGGGGGCGGAGAGGGGAGTGAGCACCACGGCCGTGCTCGGGAGGGGACTGGCCTGCGATCGGTGCCCACCGATTGTCGGGCCGGCATCTCAAAGCGACGCACTCTTTCCCCTCCGCCGCCCCGCAAGATCAAGCCGCCACGTCTTGCGGGGCAGCGGAAGGGAAGACGGCAACCGCGCATGCGCGTGTTTGAGCAGTCAGCCGTCGTGACGTCAGCCGCGCATGCGCGGGTTGGAGCCGCCCAACCTGCACATGCATGGCTGAAGTCACTGAGGGCCAGCCATCGTGTCATTCTTGGCGCGCCAGGCCTTGACGCAAGCGGGGGGTGGGAGAATCGCGGGGGCGCCAGGGGCGTGCCGTAAGTCGCCCGGCCCTCCCGCGATTCTCCCACCCGCGTGGAGAGCGGAGAATCGCGCCCCACGTCTACGTGCTCCCAGCAGCAGGAAAACCAGAGTGATTCCCACTGAAACTAGGAGTCACCCCCACCTGCTACTTTTTGCTAAATTGGCTTTTTTGTGCCATTCCATGGCGCAACGGGATCCTGAGAGGGGTGGGGCCTAATCTCCATGACCGGAGTACATTTTTAAAGGTCACTCAAATCTCATAGCTACTGCAGCCTAACCCCCCCCCCCCCACCCCAACCGATCACTGGCAAAGCACCCACTCATACCCTAATTGCTGACAAGACCACCACCCCCGCCTCAGAGCCCCTCGTCAGCCCCCATATCTCCAACTCCCCCTCAGCCCACCCCCCTCAGTACCACCCCCTTCTGGATAACCCTCACCTCCCCCTTCAGTCACCTCCCCCCCCCCCCCCCCCCCCCCGGCCGTGCCCTCATTCAGGCCTGCCCTTAGGCAGTGCCACCTTGGCAGTTTTTAATCCGAAGGGTGACAAGGGCCCTAAAGTACTTTTTGAGATCAGTGCTGAGGGGGGGGGGGGGGGGGGGGTGAGATTTGTGCTGGGCTGGCTTAGGTCAGGGTCTTCTCATGGATGGGACTCCTTTGGCTGCTCACCCCAGCTGCAGCCTTTATACCCTTTAAGCAATCACTCAGTATGTAAAAAATAAAGTTTTCCTATAAGAAAGTGAATGTATTCTCAACTGCACCCTAAGCCCTTTATAAAGGCATTATGCCACGTTTCAAGGTCTGTGAAATGAAGGTTGAAGTTATCCCATTAAAGTGGTGGAAACCTTTGAAGTGGTTTTCACAGGTTCACTTGCATTGTCCTTTAAAGTATAGGAGTCTGTGTGTATGGCTAGAAGGCTGAAAGATTTGAACTGGATTGTTCAATCCAATTTCACACTCTATTGCCTGCTGAAAGCATTTTGATTGTCAGGTGAAGGCAGGTTCAAAGGGGAGAATCAGATTGTTTATTTTTATACCTCTGCAGGAATCCATTACCTCAGGTGAACAGGTATTTTTCCAACCACAGTTTCTTTAATAAGTCTGCCTTTTTGTTCTCAGTTACTTCCTAGAAAGTTCAGGGGCAGCATGTGAACAAAGGGTTAAGAATAGGGGATTGATTAGTGCCACTTTGAGGGATTAGTCTTGCATGGGTGCACATTGTCCCTTCACTTTCCTGATGCCCTGCGTTGCCATTGAAAGGTTTATACCATGTCTCGCTCCTAATTTCTACGGCAGTGGATCTTCCATAATAATAATCGCTTATTTTTTTTTTAATAAATAAATTTAGAGTACCCAATTAATTTTTTCCAATTAAGGAGCAATTTAGTGTGGCCAATCCATCCAGCCTGCACATCTTTGGGTTGTGGGGGCGAAACCCACGCAAACACGGGGCAAATGTGCAAACTCCACACGGACAGTGACCCAGAGCCGGGATCGAACCTGGGACCTCGGCGCCGTGAGGCAGCTGGGCTAACCCACTGCGCCACCGTGCTGCCCATAGTAATTGCTTATTGTCACAAGTAGGCTTCAATGAAGATACTGTGAAAAGCCCCTAGTCACCACAATCCGGTGCCTGTTCGGGGAGGCCGGTATGGGAATTGAACCCGCGCTGCTGGCCTTTTTCTGCATTACAAGTCAGCTGTTTAGCCCACTGTACTAAACCAGTTTGTGACTCATGATGAGAATTTCACACAAGGAACCCAGCCTATGTGCGGGATCGTGCAAGTCTCTGCCCACGAATGAATCCCGGAGGTCATGGATGCTATTTTGGCCTAGGCACACAACTTTGCCAACTTTGACAGAGATCTGGAGAGCCAGGAAGCAAGAGCGCTGAGATTTGCAGCACTATCTGTATTCCCACAGGTGCAGAGTGCCATCGACTGCACTCACGTGGCTCTTAAATCTCCCTGGAATCAAGCATGTAGTGATGCACAAAGGCTTCCATCCCTCAATGTTGAGCTGCTCTCTGACCATAACAAATGTACCATACAGATTTGTGCAATATGCCCCAGGAATGTCCATGACTAATACATCCTCAGCAGGTCTCAGATCCTTGACATCTTCCAGAGACAACACAGGTTGAAAGGTTGGTTCCTTGGAGTAAGGGGTTACCCACAAAGGACATGGCTGATTATGCCATCACGGCATCCTTTAGCCCCTGCTGAAAGAAAGTACAATGAGGCTTATGCTGCAACCCGGGATTTGGTGGAGCATACGAAACATGCAAACATACATGGGGATTCAGCCCCTCTGGTCTTCTCCAGCACTCAATAAGATCATGGCTGATCTGTTTGTGTCGAGTTCCACATTACCATTTACCCCCGGGGTTCAGATCCTGATCAGAAGTTTCAGGCACCATTGTTTATTTTTACCTTGTGTCATATTATTCCTCACAAGACAGAAAGCCACTTGGCAGGTAACACAATGGAACTTTGAACTAAATTTTGTGGCTTATGATGAGAAATTAACACAAGCGAATCCCCTTGTACAAGTAAAAATCCTCTGGGCCTGATTCTCCATTTCAGAGACTAAGTGCTGACGCCGTGACTGAATTGCGTGAGTTCTATTGCCCCGAAAGTGGCGCTGGTCCCGGAGTGATTCAGGACATCCTTAGGGGCTAACACCGGTGCCATGTGGAACTAGTGCAATTCCAATGAATGTTGGCGTATGATTTGCCGAGGTCAGGATTGGCACTTGAGAGCCTGACAAGTTGCAGTTGCATAAAAACACTCCACTCCCCACACACCCTCAGTCCAGGCAAGAAGATGCCACCCCAAAGAGTGGCACCGAGGTTCGCTGATGCTGAGCTCGAGACACTGTTGGATGATGTAGAGGAGAGGCGGACACCCTGTTCCCCGGGGTGGTAAGGAGGCTGCCACCCATGAATGTCAACTGGGCCTGGGCGTAGGTGGCAGATGCCGTGAGCACCATGGCCCCACTGCCAGGACCGGCCAGCAGTGCAAGAAGAAGCTGCATGACCTTCTCAAGGTGGCCAGGGTGAGTTACCACCTTAGTGCCCCTGTCACACACATCTGTAATCATTCCCCCCCCCCCCCACCTAGAGGGTGACTGAACCCCACCCACTGGCAGTACGCGTACCCCCATCCTGTATTACCTGCGAACACACATGCTGTCCGCCATGGCCCGGTGCCCTGAACATACAGGCCACCAGCCACAGACCCCTGTGCTGCCCGTGTCTGAGTGTCCCACACTGTGGGTTATTTGTCCCTCCCAGGGGAAGACGGCCCAGAACCGCTGGGAGTGAGATAAGACTGGAGGTGGAATGCCGGACTTGTGGCTCCTCACCGTCGCAGTGCAGAGGGTGTTGGACCTGGTCAGTGGGGTCGGAGAGTGGGCAGTCGCCAAGGCAAAGTCGGCATCTGATTTCCAAGTGAGCCCATAATGAATACCAATGACCCTATGGCATGTGAGGCAGCCACATACCCGAAATCTAACCACCATCTTGACCATGATATGATTGAATTTTTCATCAAAATGGAGAGTGAAGTGGTTGATTCTGAGACTAGGGTCCTGAATCTTAATAAAGGGAACTAGGAGGATATGATGTGAGTTGGCTATGATAGATTGGGGAGAATTACTTAAAGGGATGACAGTGGATAGGCAATGGCAAATATTCAAGGAACGCATGGAGGAACTGCATCAATTGTTTATTCCTGTCTGGCAGAAAAGTAAAACACGAAAGGTGGTCAATCCATGACATACAAGGGAAATTAAGGATAGTATTCGATCCAAGGAAGTAGCATATAAATTGGCCCAAAAAAATGATAGGTCTGAGGATTGGAGATGTTTAGAATTCAGCAAAGACAGACCAAAGGATTGATTAAGAAGAAAAATAGAGTACGGAAGTAAGCTTGTAGGGAACATACAAACTGACTGTAAAAGTTTCCATAGGTACGTGAAGGGAAAAAGATTGGTGAAGACAAATGTAGGTCCCTTACAGCCAGAAACAGGGGGATGTATAATAGGGGACAAAGAAATGGTTGAGCAACTAAATATATACTTTGGTTATGTCTTCACAAATGAGGACATAAATCAGATACCAGAGGTGTTGGGGAAGCAGGGTTTAATGAGAAGGAAGAACTGAAGGTGATCAATATTAGTAGAGAAATGGTGCTAGGGAAATTGATGGGATTGAAGGCTAATTAATCCCCAGGGCCTGATAATCTATATCCCCGGATACTGAAGGAGGTGGCTCTTGAAATCGTGGATACATTGGTGGTCATTTTCTAGGATTCTGAATACTGTGGAACAGTTCCTGCAGATTGGAGAGTAGCTAATGTAACTCCACTATATAAAAAGGGAAGCTTGCATAACTCCTCCAACAGGTCCCCACAGTTCCCCTTCCATGGGTCGCCTGCGTCCAGCATTTCCTCAGCTAGTGTCCTGGTGTCTGGGGGTATGTTGTCGTTTCCCCACGGAGGACATTCTTGACCTGTATATTTTATTCCCTTTAGGTAGTTGGAACCTCTCCGTGAGTTCTCCCAGAGTTGCTAATCTGTTGACTGTGTGCATGTCCCTAACAATCAGTGTCCTCTTGTCCTGTCTCCACCTTCTGAAAGTGGTGTCCATTGTTGCAGGCGTAAATCTGTGGTTGTTACAGTTGGGGGCCATAGTGGACATTTCGGTTTGGCCAAAGTGTTGCTCATCTGATACCACGTTTGGAACGTGGCTACTACCACTGAGATTTTGAGTGTTTGGGGGGGGGGGGGGGGGGGGGGGGGGGGGGGGGGGGATGGGAGTACGGCTCTGACTAGTGCTCGGAGGGACGTTCCTCTGCAGGAACCTCCATGCTCACCCATTCACTCCCGGTTCCTTCACCCATCCCCTCACTCTTTCTGCTGTGTCCCGCCAGTGGTGGAACTATAGCTTTGGGAGGGCCAGGCCTCACTTACTTCTTTTACTTTGTGGAAGCCTCGGGTTCTCCCCCCCCCCCCCCCCCCCCCCCCCCCCCCACCACCTTCTCCCTCTAACAAGTGCCTTGATTAATTTGTATACTGGGTTGAAGAAAGCCTTGGGAATGTAGATTGGAAGGGATCAGAACAGAAAGAGAAACCTGGGCAGTTCATTTTGATTGTCTGCACTCTCCCTGCCTGGCAAGAGTGGGATTGGGCCTTTTTTTAAAAAAGGTACTTTTTTACTTCCTCCACCAGGCTCGTCAGGTTCCATTTGTAGATCTGTGTTCAGACATGGGTGATTTGGATCCCCAGGTAGCAGAATTTGTTTTGGCTTGTTTGAACGGTAGTCCCTCCAGCTCTGTCCCTCTCCCTTGGGGGTTCACCGGGAAAACTTCACGCTTGCTCAGGTTGAGTTTGTATCCCAAAAAAGGCTCCAAACTCCTTTAAGAGCTTCATGGTCGCATCCATATTGGTTTAGGGGTCTGAGATGAAGAGGAGCAGGTCATCCGTATAGAGGGAGACTCTATTCTCCTTGTCCCCCTTCTCAATACCTTTCCAGCCTTTTGCAGTTCTGAGGAACGTCGCCAGTGGCTCAATTGTTAGGGCAAACAGAAGTGGGTACAGCAGGCATCATTACCATGTGCCTCTGTGCTGCTGGAGCATTTAGAGCTGGTGGTGTTAGTCCACACACCATGGGAACGTTGTTCAGAAGTTTTACCCAGGTGGTGAACCCTGAACCAAGCTTAAACCACTCTAGTTCCTCTATGAGGTACTTCCAGTCGACTCCGTCAGAGGTCTTTTCTGGGTCCACAGTGAGCAGGATCCAGTCTCACAGAATGAAGCTGGCTCAGAAGCTGACTTACCCCTGCCTTCACTGGATCGAGCAGCCACCCGGAATCTACCGAACTCACTGAGGAGACCCCACTCGACTCGGGCGCTGTTCGTTGGTATGTTGCCTCCCAGGTGCCAGGGTTCGTGATGTCTCTGATCGTGTTTTTGGGATCCTTAAGGGGGAGGGGGAGCAGCCCCAAGTCGTGGTCCACATAGGTACCAACGACATAGGTAGGAAGAGAGATGGGGATTTGAGACAGAAATTCAGGGAGCTAGGGTGGAAGCTGAGAGCTAGAACAAACAGAGTTGTTATCTCTGGGTTGTTACCCGTGCCACGTGCTAGCGAAGTGAGAAATAAGGAGAGAGAGGAGTTGAACACGTGGCTACAGGGATGGTGCAGGAGGGAGGGTTTTGGTTTCCTGGATAATTGGGGCTCATTCTGGGGTAGGTGGGACCTCTACAAACAGGATGGTCTTCACCTGAACCAGAGGGGTACCAATATCCTGGGGGGGAGATTTGCTAGTGCTCTTCGGGGGGGTTTAAACTAATTCAGCAGGGGGATGGGAACCTAAATTGTAGTCCCAGTGTACAGGATGTTGAGAGTAGTGAGGTCAGGGATAGGGTTAAAAGTTTGAAAGAGGGCACCGGCAAGCAGGACGCTGGTTTGAAGTGTGTCTACTTCAACGCCAGGAGCATCCGGAATAAGGTGGGTGAGCTTGCAGCATGGGTTGGTACCTGGGATCTCGATGTTGTGGCGATTTCGGAGACATGGGTAGAGCAGGGACAGGAATGGTTGTTGCAGGTTCCAGGATTTAGATGTTTCTGTAAGAACAGAGAAGATGGTAAAAGAGGGGGGGGTGTGGCATTGTTAATCAAGGAAAGTATTACGGCGGTAGAAAGGACGCTTGAGGACTCGTCTACTGAGGCAGTATGGGCCGAGGTTAGGAACAGTAGAGGAGAGGTCACCCTGTTGGGAGTTGTCTATAGACCTCCGAATAGTCCCAGAGATGTCGAGGAAAGGATTGCAAAGATGATTCTTGACAGGAGCGAGAGTAACAGGGTAGTTGTTATGGGGGACTTTAACTTTCCAAATATTGACTGGAAATACTATAGTTCGAGTACTATAGATGGGTCAGTTTTTGTGCAGTGTGTGCAGGAGGGTTTTCTGACACAGTATGTAGACAGTCCAACAAGGGGCGAGGCCACATTGGATTTGGTACTGGGTAATGAACCCGGCCAGGTGTTAGATTTAGATGTAGGTGAGCACTTTGGTGATAGTGATCACAACTCGGTTATGTTTACTTTAGCAATGGGCAGGGATAGGTATATACCGCAAGGCAAGAATTATAGCTGGGGGAAAGGCAATTATGATGCTATTCGGCAAGATTTAGGAGGTATAGGATGGGGAAGGAAACTGCAGGGGATGGGTACAATCGAAATGTGGAGCTTTTTCAAGGAACAGCTACTGCGTGTCCTTGATAAGTATGTACCTGTCAGGCAGGGAGGAAGTTGTCGAGCAAGGGAGCCGTGGTTTACTAAGGAAGTTGAAGCACTTGTCAAGAGGAAGAAGAAGGCTTATGTTAGGATGAGACATGAAGGCTCAGTTAGGGCACTTGAGAGTTACAAGTTAGCCAGGAAGGACCTAAAGGGAGAGTTAAGAAGAGCGAGGAGAGGACACGAAAAGTCGTTGGCGGATAGGATCAAGGAAAACCCTAAGGCTTTCTATAGGTATATCAGGAACAAAAGAATGACTCGAGTAAGATTAGGGCCAATCAAGGATAGTAGTGGAAAGTTGTGTGTGGAATCAGAGGAGATAGGGGAAGCATTAAATGGATATTTTTCGTCAGTGTTTACACTGGAGAAAGGCAATGTTGTCGAGGAGAACACTCAGGTTCAGTCGACCAGGCTAGATGGAATTGAGGTTCAAAAGGAGGAGGTGTTAGCAATTTTAGAAAATGTCAAAATAGATAAGTCCCCTGGGCCAGATGGGATTTATCCTAGGATTCTCTGGGAAGCCAGGGAGGAGATTGCAGAGCCTTTGTCCTTGATATTTATGTCGTCTTTGTCGACAGGAATAGTGCCGGAAGACTGGAGGATAGCAAATGTTGTCCCCTTGTTCAAGAAGGGGAGTAGAGACAACCCTGGTAATTATAGACCTGTGAGCCTTACTTCGGTTGTGGGTAAAATGTTGGAAAAGGTTATAAGAGATAGGGTTTATAATCATCTTGAAAAGAACAAGTTGATTAGCGATACTCAACACGGTTTTGTGAAGGGTAGGTCATGTCTCACAAACCTTATTGAGTTTTTTGAGAAGGTGACCAAACAGGTGGATCAGGGTAAAGCTGTTGATGTGGTGTATATGGATTTCAGTAAGGCGTTTGATAAGGTTCCCCACGGTAGGCTATTGCAGAAAATAAGGAAGTATGGAATTGAAGGTGATTTAGCGGTTTGGATCAGTAATTGGCTAGCTGAAAGAAGACAGAGGGTGGTGGTTGATGGCAAATGTTCATCCTGGAGTTCAGTTACTAGTGGTGTACCGCAAGGATCTGTTTTGGGGCCACTGCTGTTTGTCATTTTTATAAATGACCTGGAAGAGGGTGTAGAAGGATGGGTTAGTAAATTTGCAGATGACACGAAGGTCGGTGGAGTTGTGGATAGTGCTGAAGGATGTTATAGGATACAGAGGGACATAGATAAGCTGCAGAGCTGGGTTGAGAGGTGGCAGATGGAGTTTAATGCGGAAAAGTGTGAGGTGGTTCACTTTGGAAGGAGTAACAGGAATGCAGAGTACTGGGCTAATGGCAAGATTCTTGGTAGTGTAGATGAACAGAGAGATCTCGGCATCCAGGTACATAAATCCTTGAAAGTTGCCACCCAGGTTAATAGGGCTGTTAAGAAGGCATATGGTGTGCTAGCCTTTATAAGCAGGGGGATTGAGTTTCGGAACCACAGGGTCATGCTGCAGCTGTACATAACTCTGGTGCGGCCACACCTGGAGTACTGCGTGCAGTTCTGGTCACCACATTATAGGAAGGATGTGGAAGCTTTGGAAAGGGTTCAGAGGAGATTTACTAGGATGTTGCCTGGTATGGAGGGAAGGTCTTACGAGGAAAGGCTCAGGGAATTGAGGTTGTTTTCGTTAGAGAGGAGAAGGCTGAGAGGTGACTTAATAGAGACATATAAGATAGTCAGAGGGTTAGATAGGGTGGACAGTGAGAGTCTTTTTCCTCGGATGGTGATGACCAACACGAGGGGACATAGCTTTAAATTGAGGGGTGAGAGATATAGGACAGATGTCAGAGGCAGTTTCTTTACTCAGAGAGTAGTAGGGGTGTGGAACGCCCTGCCTGCAACAGTAGTAGACTCGCCAACTTTAAGGGCATTTAAGTGGTCACTGGATAGACATATGGATGAAAATGGAATAGTGTAGGTCAGATAGGCTTCAGATGGTTTCACAGGTCGGCGCAACATCGAGGGCCGAAGGGCCCGTACTGCGCTGTAGTGTTCTATGTTCTATGTTCTATGTTCAGTGCAGAATGGTATCTGGAGGAGGGGGTCGCTCAGGTGATTGGAAGCCCCCGGGTGGCAGGCTGGCACCCTAACACTGCTGATGCGACCTGGGCTCCTTGGCTCAAGAAAGTGATGCTGAGCTGTCACTTTCTTGGATGTTTGTAGTCTCTGTGGTATAGATAAATCCACAGAGCTGTAAGGAAGGAGGTTGTAGCTTTTTCAGCCAGGGACAGTGTAGGAATAGCAATATAGTTCCAAATGAGGGAAGGGCAAATCTGGGCAGCACGGTAGAATAGTGGTTAGCCAGGGTCAGAGCGCCAGGGTCCCAGGTTCGATTCCCGGTTTGGGTCACTGTCTTTGCGGAGTCTGCACTCTCTCCCCGTGTCTGTGTGGTTTCCTCCGGGTTCTCCGGTTTCCTCCCGCAAGTCCCGAAAGATGTCCTTGTTAGGTGAATTAGACATTCTGAATTGTCCCTCTGTGTACCCAAACAGGCGCCGGAATGTGGCTACCAGGGGATTTTCACAGTAACTTCATTGCAGTGTTAATGTAAACCTACCTGTG
This sequence comes from Scyliorhinus canicula, assembly GCF_902713615.1. Lineage (NCBI taxonomy): Eukaryota > Metazoa > Chordata > Chondrichthyes > Carcharhiniformes > Scyliorhinidae > Scyliorhinus > Scyliorhinus canicula. The sequence continues at coordinate 204,522,673 of NC_052148.1, read as the reverse complement.
ACAATAAAGATTATGATTATTAGTAAAGCTTTTCATAGACAAGGAAGTACATTTGAAGCATAGTCACTATTGTAATATAGGGAAACATATGCTACCAACTTATGCTCAACAAGGTCCCAAAAACATTAATAAGATAAATGACCAGATACCCTATTAGAATGTTGTTAGCTAATTGTCAAATATTGGCCAGGGCAACTTCTCTGCCCTTCTTCAAATGGCATTATAGTTATAGGATTGTTTACATCTACTCGCGAGACCAGAAAGAACATCAATCTAAGGTATCGTCCGAATCATTGCACCAGGTCTCTGGGCTCTGAACATAGGACCATCTAACTCAAAAGAATGAATGCTACCACTGAACCAAAGTTGATAGCTAGCACAGAAATAAAGAACATAAGATTATCAAAGGTGCCCATTTTCATTTGTTTACGTCTCTCTTTTTGGAACCATCCGAATTAAAAACATCCCTGTGGAACCACTACATGAATTCCATGTTGTATTTGCACAAAGGTTTTGTAGACTTTAGAAGCTATTGACCTTTGATGTGTCAACAACGTATCAGTAAAATCCAAGAATTTCAGCAAGACCTGGATGGTAAATGATCAACAGGGTCGCCACAGTAATGGGTAAGTAGGTTTCCCACTAACACTGACTGATTCTTATTTTGTAGGTTTGAAATTTGATAGAAGGGAGTGAGAAGTGACATTACCTCAAAGCTTTGCTGCAGAGCTAGAAAGATGAGAGCTGGACAGGCCTTTGAGTTGTTTGTATGCTTCATGTTAGTTGACTGGGTAAGTTTTCCTTATGAATAAGTCGTACACAGAGGATACATTGTGAAGACCCGTGGGCACTGATTTATATCCTGAGAGTAGGCCAACTTAATAACTCCTGTATAATAAAGTTACAAAGGAGTTATGAACAGCTGCAAGAGTAGGATATAAATCAAATCCCATTAATCTTCAGAAATCCTCTTTTTCCTATAACATTAATAATGAATCTGTAAAGAATTAGGTAAATTTAATGAGGTAAAATGAGGTGCTGTGCATATTCCTTTGCAGATTGGTCCTTGTGAATCTAGTGATACTGTGACTGGGAATTTCTACATGACAGGGATTTGGAGCATTTGAGAATCAATCTTCGAAGGAAAAATAGTTCCTGTCATTTGAATGTAATAATTCTTCATGGAAAAAAATCAGTTGAAAGGTTATTATCATATCTAAAATAATTACCATAATCTCTAGTGAGGTGTGTCTAAAACAATTATTAGTCCATATGTAGTCAATATTTAAGTTATTACATTTGTCCCTCTCTGCAGTTTTGAAGAAGAGCCATATGGACTCGAACTTTCACACATACAAAGTAATTTTAGGTGCATATTAATCCAAAAGTGGTAGTGAAACATGGAAGTAAGGTTCCAAAGTATTATCAAATGCACTTATAGAGACAAAATCCAAAAGTCATAATAATCTGACTTTGCACTAAATTCAGTATGATTAAAAAATAGAAAATGCTCAAAAAACTGAGCAGCTCTGTCAGCTTCAGTGGAGCGAGAAACAGAGTTAATGTTTCGAGTCCCATATGGCTCTTCTCCGGAGCTACAGAGAGGGAGAAATGTGATGGATTTTATCCTGTTTAAGAGGGGGTGGAGCAGGTGAAGCAGGGACAGATGGGAGCTCAGGCGAGATTGGATAAAGATGTTTGGGGTACAAGACAAGGACTCAGTATAACGCCACTCTGGTACAAAGCCAAGATGGCAGACTGAACCTTGCCCAGAACATCAATGTTAAGAGATGGTGAGTACTCCCACCTGCTGTCTCCTGATGTTACAAATTAGACATCATGTTCTTTGGATGTTTGGGTGGTACGTCTTGGTCACTTAGCTCCATATAGTGGGCAATGGGCTGCCGAGCAGTATAACTTCAAGTTATCTCTCAGAGGGTCGCAATCTAAATTATGTAAGGGGATGGATGTTATATTCACATGTTTCCGATATTTTAAAATATTTGAAATCAGTGATACCACAACAGCCGGGTGATCTGCTCCATGAGATTACCACCTTCTTGGTGAAGATACATATGGTATCGACATTACCATATGTCGATAATATTGGCAACTCCTATTGTCACCTTTGAAAGTGAAGACACATATTTATTTTCTAAATAAATATTTATAAAAATGTTTGAAAGAATATTGTATATTTTATTACGCAATGTGTACTGAAACATTCCATAAATGCTGTATCATCAAGATTGTGGATTTAGTAAACCCTTTATAAAAGGCAGCATCCTATCTTCACACTAAAGTCAAGAGAAAACACCAGTTTGATGTTTGTGTGTTAGCATTGTCTATGTAAAACCAATGCCCTTTTGGTTTCTTGCACTTGAAGATTCAGTCCAAGTCCATTCTGGCACCTCATGGTCCGCGGCCTGTTGAAAGTGGGGACTGGTCCAGGTTGAAACAATGTTCAGAGAAGGAATGGTCGATTTGTGCAGAGGATGACTGGGTAGGTGGTACAGTTGTCATCTCATTCTTTTGTGCAAAATGAAATATATTAAGTAACTAAAACTTCTGTATTAATCTAATAGGGCCGTAAATGTCCATCTGGGTGCAGAGTGCAGGAACTAGTGGAGACTGAGAGTAGACAAAATAAGGACAGTATCAAGGAGATTCGGCGGAAGTTGGAGACTTATTTCACAGCGTTTGAGAATACTCATCTTATTGTGACTGAAGCGATCAACCGGATCAAACTAACTCTGAATGCGATGGAAAGTGAGTGGTTACTGTGTTCATCATTCTGAAAGAAGGTTTCAACTTTTATTTCAACAGATATTAAAATTGAATTACTAACTCAAGTTTTCAGAATATAGAATCCTGAAGGGGTACAAGGAGGCTGTTCGGCCCATGGAGTCTGCACCGATCCTTCGAATGATCACTCCACCCATTTACACTCCCCCGTCCAATCCCCATAACTCCATAACCTAATCTGCATATCCCTGGATGTTAAGGGGTAATTTAGCGTGGCCAATCCACCTAACACGCAGATCTTTGGACTGTGGGAGGAAACCGGAGCACCCGGAGGAAACCCACGCAGACACGGGGAGAATATACTAACTCCACACAGACAGTGACCCAAGGCTGGACTTGAACCTGGGTCCCTGGTGCTGTGAAGCAGTAGTGTTAGCCACTGTGCCACCTCAAAATCAGGATTTTTAGAAAACTTGAAATTCACTCCCTATTCAAGTTTGCTGAAAGAAATGCAATTCTTTCTCCAACATTTAGTTTCAATTTTTGGTGCCTTTACAAAATGTACATTAAGAAACTCTAAAAACTTTTTTTTTGTCCATATCTAATGGAATTCTTTCATGATTTTTAGGATTTGGGGCCACCTACTATCAGCTGGTGGATGACCTAAATACCAGACTTAACATCTTGCAGAACAAAACCAATGATCAAAGTTTCAAATTATCACTGCTGCAAAATAACATATTAGAACAATTCAAAGTTATTGCAAGGCTGGAGGTAAAGAAGCTCTATTTTTAAATTGCAATTTTTTTTCTGATGGTTGGAAAATGTGAAGGTTTGTGAGTCTTATTTAGAGAATTTTAAATTATTAATACTACATTTTTGTCATAAATGCAATATCTGGCAGAATTGTTTGGTTGTAGTTGTAGTTTTCTAATCTTCTTTACATGTGTTTGAATATCCTCCCCATATTCTAACTTTTCTGAATATCAAAATGTCCTCGCAGCATTACGGCACGGTAACACAGTGATTAACACTGTTGCTTCACAGCTCCAGGGTCCCAGGTTCGATTCCCGGCTTGGGTCACTGTCTGTGCGGAGTCTGCACGTTCTCCCCATGTCTGCGTGGGTTTCCTCCGGGTGCTCCGGTTTCCTCCCACAAGTCCCGAAAGACATGCTTATTATGTAATTTGGGCATTCTGAATTCTCTCTCTGTGTGCCCGAACAAGCGCCGGAATGTGGCGACTAGGGGCTTTTCACAGTAACTTAATTACAGTGTTAATGTAAGCCTACTTGTGACAATAAGTATTGGGCGGAATTCTCCGCTCCCGGGAAAAATCGGGAGGGCCGTCGTGAACCCGGCTGAGATCCGCGACGGCCTCGGAGGCCGCTCCTCGCCCCCTATTCTCCCCTCCCGGCGGGGCGAGGAGCGGCGCTCCATAACTCTCGGCTGAGGGGGCATCGCACCAAGAATGACGCGGCCGGCATGCCTAATGACGCCAGCCGCGCATGCGCAGGTTGGCCAGCTCCAACCCGCGCATGCGCGGCTGACGTCACGACGCTGACGGCACAAACCCGCACATGCGCGGTGGCCGTCTTTCCCCTCAGCCGCCCCGCAAGACGTGGCGGCTTGATCTTGCGGGGTGGCGGAGGGGAAATAGTGCGTCCGATTTGGACGCCGGCCCGACGATCGGTGGGCACCGATCGCGGGCTTGTCCCCTCCCGAGCACAGTCATGGTGCTCTTTCCTTGCTAGGCCACCTACAAGCCCCAAACGGGGTTCTCACTCCCGTTTCACAACGGCAGCAACCAGGTGTGTTTGTCACCGTCGTGAAACCGGCGATTTCACGATTTCACGCGGCGATTCTTCCGAGCCGGGGGGGGGGGGAGAACTGCGGGGGGCTCCAGGGGGGCGTGAAATCTGCCGGGAGGCCCTCCGGCAATTCTCCCACCCGGTGTGGGGAGCGAAGAATCGTGCCCATTATTATTAGAGATTATTATTTGAAATATATTCGGAGAGAAAGGACTTCTCTAAAGTTGGCAGCTACACTTGTTAATTTGCTCTCAGGATGATGGTAACACTGGCAGGACATTCACTGGCTGCAGCGGTGATGGGAAGTGTCCCTGAATCATGGCCGCTATTACCACTATCAGAAATGGAATCATAATTGATGTTCATTTCCCAACAGCTTGTGTTAAGATTCCAAAACATTTTTGAGATTTGGGCCAGAATTCTCCGGCCGTTGGGTTTCGAGGGGCAGGATTCTCTGACCCTGTTCCGGGTCGGAGAATCGCCGGGGGATGGAGAGCGGGGGGGCGTGATTCTTTGCACGGGATGGGCCAGGTGGCTGCCGAGAGAGGCCGAGTCCCGCTGGCGCCGTTCACATGTGGTCCTACCCGGTGGCTCTCGGCGTCCATGCTGCGGGGGGTAGCCTGGTGGGGAGGAGGGGGGTCCAACACCGGGGTGCAGCCTCCACCGTGGCCTGGCCTGCGATCAGGGCCTACCAATCGGCGGGGCCGGCTTATCCTGGTGGGGCCTCTTTTACTCCACGCCGGGCCCCTGTAGCTCTACGCCATGATGCTTCGGGGCCGGCACGGAGAAGGGAACTCGCACGCATGCGCGGGTTCACACCGGTTGTACCGCGCATGTGCAAATTTGCGCCGGTTGCAGCACGCATGCGCGAATTTGCGCCGGCCACAGCGCGCATGCACAGACCCGTGGCGCCCAGTTGACGGCGGTCTCGGCAGCTGGAGCTGCATGAGTTGCTCCAGTGCTGTGCTGGCCCCCTGTAGGGCACAGGATCGCTGCTCCTGGGGGCCTGTTGACGTCATCATAAAATGCGATGGCATTTACGACGGCATCAACACTTAGCCTCAGGATCAGAGAATCCAGCATCTGTTCCTGCCCTCAACAAACCCCTGCCCATGGATTTCCCGGCAGCGTGCGTTGGCTTCAATGGGAAATCCGCATTGACAAACAGTGGGACTAGAGAATCCCCTCCCCAATGAATGGTACACTGCCGAGAAACAGATAGCTGGGGGAACAGGAGACTTCCACTCTTTGTTTTTCTGTTTTCAATGAGTTTTTTAAAAAGTCAACAGTTTTTCGCTTGAATTACTATGCTGGTCATTCTCTTTTACTTATATTCACAGTCACCCTCTCAACCTTGCTATCTCCCCTCTACTCCATTGGTCTTAATCACATGCAATGCCAGCTCCAACCACTTCCTCAGATTCCTCGCCATTGACATCCCTCCTAACAATTTCCAATTACATTTCTTCATGTGTTAGCTCCTGGGGGGGGGGGGGGGGGGGGGGGGGGGGGGGGGGGGGGGGGGGGGGATGCGGGGAGAAATCAATCCGACCTCCTGCATCTTCTTTAAAAAAAAGCCCACCCCTTCCTCTTCACTTTATCGTCAACCCATCCCTTCACTCCCCTTTCCCTCCCAAATCCTTGAATATGCTGTCACCTCTCAAATCCTTGTCCATCATGTGTGCAACTCCTGGAGTGGATTTCCACAATATAACTTTATATTGCCACATAAGTGTCAATAAAGACACAAGAGGTTAAAGTCAAAAATAGTGCTGAGTGCTTCATTAGGAGATAAATTATGTTTGAGTGTGTGTGTTCTGCTTGTTGAGAAGCTCTGGGTTCAAGTCTCAATTCAGGATTTGATTGCTAAGGAAGGTGAGCTCATAACACAGCCCAACAGGTTGAGCATCAACTTATAAATTCTTCCAACGCACACCAATGAAAGGCGGTAAGAGCAGGTGTAATTTCCTGTCAACCATGTGATGGAAAGAAAATTGGAGCCTCTACCATCACTATCCGTGTCTCTATACTGCAACATGTATGTAAAAGTATATATTGCCACACTAGCCTGGAGACCATGATAGGATGGTGGCTGTTTGGATCATTTGGGATTGCTGTAGGGGATCAGTTTGGTGCCAACACCATGAGGATAGGTTTGTGTTCTAACTGGTGTACATTCAGGACCTGCTTCCTGTCCTATCAAAGGAGGTCGAGGTTGTGGTGCTTTGCCTCAGACCTACTTTCAGGCAGAGAAATCAAGAAGGTGCAACAAACCCAAATATATGGGTTGGATTTTTTACCTTTCATGGTCTTGGGCAGAGAATGGATGGGTGAGGGTGCCCAGCATTGCCAGTGAGGGCCTGACCTCGTTTTCAAATTTGGATTTCATTCAATTAAACTCGTGATGTTGAGGAATAGAAACACCAGCTGGCCAGGCACAGATTGCTGGACTACAGACCTTCAAAGAGCTCAGAGATCAAGAGAAGAGTGTGGAGCAAGGAGAGTTTTAATAACCATCCTGAAAGCTACCAAGGGTCCTATAAAATGCATCTGATATGGCATTTACTTCTGGTCAGACCGGAAACCATGGGGCTGTGGTGGGGTTGGGCGTGAGTGGGGCGGTGGGGCAAGGTTGGTGGTGTGCAGAGCATGAAATAGAATATCACCAAATTTCTCCGATAATGACTGTTGTTGTTTGATTATAATATTATTTCTTATCAGGTTGACACCGACATCATAATACAATCTTGCAAAGGATCTTGTAACAAGACAATCGTTTATAACATCAACAAAGAAAGTAATGCCCAAATGGAGAAATCCTTCCAATCACTGACAGACATTAGACTGGATAGTATTGTTTATAAGAAGCCAATAAATATACTCAAAATGAGTTTGGTGAAGAATTCTGATGAAGTAACTGACACTAAATCTGTATCTGATATTGATCATGAGTATCCCAAGTTCTGGGAAGAAGTACACACTCAGTTGATTACCCGAGAAAATGATGCCCTGCATGTGAATTCACACCTAGTTCCTGACTATTATGAAGGATCATTCTTAACTCCTACTCCTATGACTTCAAATACTGTATCCACTGACAAAGGTGTAGACACCCAGATAGTTAGCATGAAGCTTGGTGCTGTGTCCTTCACTCCTGATGGAATCGACAGCACAGGGAGGGATGACGTGGCTTTCATCCCTGGAGTCAACAGTGTAAGGAAAGCAGAAACATCCTTAATGCGTGCTCGTGTGGATAGTCGAACTGAAGAGCCACATTTCACAACAGATTCAGTCAAAGCAACTTCCGCATATAGTTCTCATAGCACAAAAATATACCACTCCACAACTGGTTCCAAAACTGTCAGAAAACAACTTTTTGCCAAAGATAGTGACAAGCAGGTTTCCAATCAAAATATTTTTCCCGATGCATTATTCCACAATTCAGAACAAATAGACTTTAAGGAAATATCATTGCTGCAAGCAAGTAAAGGCTCTTCTGTCAATTCAACTCATACAGAGGCCGACAGTTTTGGTGATTTCACCAATGATTCACATTTCGGACATTTTGGTGATTCTGTTACAATCGACAACAGGAAGTATGACTTCCCTTCAACCAAAGAGGTGACAATTTCCAAGAGCAAAACATCTCACACAGAATCGTTTCATGTTAGCAGTGGTCGCCAGTTCACTAACGCAGAGGGTTCTGAGGGGATTCCAGAAATCTCTCATACCACACAACCTACTTTGGATCCAAACTTGTTCTTCAATGAGAGCATTGCAGAGGAGCTTCTGGATGTACAAGCTCGCAGCTTTAACACAGATAAAGTACAAAAGATTAAAGACTACATTGGGAAAGGTATGTTTAAGCATACTTTAAATCAAACAAATGTTTTTTTTCAGAATAAGTAGACTCAATATAGAAAATAGGAGCAGGAAGAGGTCATTTGGTCCTTCAAACCTGCTCCATCATTTGTTATGATCGTGGCTGATCTTCAACTCAATAGCCTGATCCCATCATCCACCCCCCCCCCCCACCCCCATATCTTTTAATCCTTTTCGTCCCAAGTGCTATATCTAACCACTATGCAGGTCAAATCAATTGGTTGGGATTATACAATGTTCCATGACTAGGTCTTTCTGCTAGATAGCAGTAACTTGTTTGGCAGGCATAGCTTGTAATCTAAAAACGTATTCGGTAGCACAGTGGTTAGCACTGTTGCTTCACAGCGCCAGGAACCCAGGTTCGATTCCCGGCTTGGGTCACTGTCTGTGCAAAGTCGACATAATCTCCCCATGTCTGCGTGGGTTTCCACCGGGTGCTCCGGTTTCCTCCCATAAGTCCCGAAGGACGTGCTTGTCAGGTGAATTGGACATTCTGAATTCTCCCTCAGTGTACCCAAACAGGTGCCAGAATGTGGCGACTAGGGGCATTTCACAGTAACGTCATTGCAGTGTTAATGTAAGCCTACTTGTGACACTAATAAAGATTATTATTATTATTGTTATTAATATAGACACCTTTGGTAGCCCAGTAAGATGGAAGATATATATCTTCATAAATGCTGAGTTGTGAATTTGATTTATTTTTACTTTCCAAGAGGCCTCCTGGGGAAAGCATTTTGTGACATTTACAGTCAGCCCACTCTGTACTAGTTCTAACTTGTGGGCAACTTAAATAGTTGTTCAACTACTCTCTACAGCATTTCTAATTTAACATAATTTCTAAAATACTTCTTTCAGATTGTGATGACATCATACAAAAACATGCGCTTGGTGACGAAGATGGTTTATTCAAGATAAAACCCGCTGGCTCTGCTAATGTTGTGACGGTTTACTGTGATCAGAGAACTAGGCTGGGTGGTTGGGTTTTAGTTCAGCAGCGAATGGGTGGATCGGTTCAGTTTAACCGATCCTGGGATGAGTACAAGAGGGGGTTTGGTAGCATTGACGATCAAGGCCGAGGAGATGTCTGGTTGGGAAATGACATCCTCCATTTACTCACACAGAAGGAAAGCGTCCTTCGTGTCGAGCTAGAGGACTGGTCAGGGAATGAGGTGTTTGCTGAATATGCAGTAACTGTGGGCTCCGAATCAGAAAGCTATGTGCTAAATATTGCCAATTATGTTGGGAATGCTGGGGATGCATTAATAACAGGGCTATCATTGGATAGGGAACATACTTCCCATGTAAACATGAAATTTAGCACTTACGACAGAGATAATGATAAATGGGAGGAGAACTGTGCACAGTTTTATGGAGGGGGTTGGTGGTACAATAGTTGTCTGTCAGCTAATTTAAATGGAATTTACTACCATGGTGGATTGTATGATCCTCGTAACAACATGCCATATGAAGTAGAAAATGGAGTGATATGGGTCCCTTTCAAAGGTATTGACTATTCCCTTAAAGTGGTAAAAGTGAAAATCCGACCAATTGCTTCAGTTTAGACAAAGAATTTCTGTTAATAGTTGTTTAAAAGTTATTACAATTTTATGTTTTGTTTAAGTTGCAGAAAAAAACTACCTCTTTGCATAGGTTTCATCTGTAATGTTTGAACACTTGATTAAACTGTGGGAAGACCTGCACCAACACTGAATATTTAATCTAACAGTTAACCATGAATGATGTCTTGTTCATTCAGTCGTTTTTCACAGAAAAATACAAATGTTTCGCTGCAGAAGGTGGCCAATTGGCCCATCATGTCCACACTCGCTCTCCGATTGAACAACTCACCTAGGTTTGGGCAGCACGGTAGCAAAAGTGGCGAGCACTGTGGTTTCACAGCGCCAGGGTCCCAGGTTCGATTGTCTGTGCGGGTCATTGTCTGTGCGGAGTCTGCACGTTCTCCCCATGTCTATGTGGGTTTCCTCCGGATGCTCTGGCTTCCTCCCACAGTCCAAATACATGCAGGTTAGGTGGATTGGCCATGCCCTTATTTGGGGCAGCACGGTAGCATGGTGGTTAGCATAAATGCTTCACAGCTCCAGGGTCCCAGGTTCGGTTCCCGGCTGGGTCACTGTCTGTGTGGAGTCAGCACGTCCTCCTCATGTGTGCATGGGTTTCCTCCGGGCGCTCCGGTTTCCTCCCACAGTCCAAAGATGTGCGGGTTAGGTGGATTGGCCATGCTAAATTGCCCGTAGTGTCCTTAAAAGTAAGGTTGGGGGGGGTGTTGTTGGGTTACGGGTATAGGGTGGATACGTGGGTTTGAGTAGGGTGATCATTGCTCGGCACAACATCGAGGGCCGAAGGGCCTGTTCTGTGCTGTACTGTTCTATCTATCTATCTAAATTGCCCTTAGTGACCAAAAAGGTCAGGAGGAGTTATTGCGTTACGGGGATAGGGTGGAACTGAGGGCTTAACTGGGTCAGTGCAGACTCGATGGGCCAAATGGCCTCCTTCTGTACTGCATGTTCTAGGTCTTTGTCATGGTCTTTCTCCCTGTAACCCTGAGTATTCGTCCTTTTTAGATACCAGTCTAATTCCCTCTCACCTGATGAAGGAGCTGCGCTCCGAAAGCTAGTGATTCCAAAGAAACCTGTTGGACTTGAACCTGGTGCTGTAAGACTGCTTACTGTGCTCACCCCAGTCCAATGCCTGCATCTCCACAGCATAATTCCCTTTTGAAAGCTTCAGTTGAACCTGCCTCCACCACATTTTCAGGCAGTGCATTCCAGACCCGAACAACTCGCTGTATGAAAATGATTTCCTTACATCGAGGGGCTGGTTTAGCACAGGGTAAATTGCTGGCTTTGAAAGCAGACCAAGGCAGGCCAGCAGCATGATTCAATTCCCGTACCAGCCTCCCCGAACAGGCGCCGGAATGTGGCGACTAGGGGCTTTTCACAGTAACTTCATTTGAAGCCTACTTGTGACAACAAGCGATTTTCATTTCCTTCACTATTGATGCTTGTACTAATTACTTTAAATCTTTGCCCTCTCATTCTCAATCCTTTCACAGGTGGGATCAGTTTCTCCCTGTCTACTGTGTCCAGGTTTTTTCGGATTTTGAATAACTTTAGCCAATCTCCTCACAGCTTTCTTTTCTCTAAAGAAAACAGTCTCTTAGGCATAAACTGAGGAGCACCAGAGCTAACGTCACAGCGGGTAATCATCACTCTCCTGCCTTGTATAGTGATTCGCTGACAGTGCCAACACAGGCCCATCGCCCTGGAGTGATGTTACCCAGACCATGGGAGGAGGAACGCGATAGTCGGGAAGTGGGGCGGGGGGGGGGGGGGGGCAGGGAGGAGGGAAATGGGTGGGAAGGAGGGGAAAGGAAATTTTGAGATTTGAGAATAAAATCCTATCATTCAGTGGTCAATAGGGGGAGTGGGTGATTGGGAGATTGAGGGGAAGGGGAAGGAAGGATTGGGGGAAGGAGTGATTGGGGGTGAGAAAGGCCCGCCCTATGTGAAGTGGGTGAGGATGAGGGCCTTCTTGACCCTCCGGTTATAGAACATAGAACATAGAACAGTACAGCACAGAACAGGCCCTTCGGGCCTCGATGTTGTGCCGAGCCATGATCACCCTACTCAAACCCCCGTATCCACCCTATACCCGTAACCCAGCAAACCCCCCCCCCCCAACCTTACTTTTTAAGACACTATGGGCAATTTAGCCTACATAACTACGGGTTATGCCGGACTCTCCCCGCCGCCTGTCTCCCTTCCTCCAACTGCTCCCTCGGATCCTTCCCAAGCTCGTCCTCCAGGCCCTTCTGGTATGGTCCCCTCCTCAGATGAGGCTGTATGACTCTCCTCCTCCTCCAGCATGTCGCCCCACTACTGTGCCAGGCTGTGGAGAGCAAAACAGACCGCCACAAAGTGGGAGACCCTCTGGGAGTGTACTGCAGTGCTCCACCAGAGTGGTTGAGACATCTGAACCACATTTCTAGCAGTCTGATGCACTGCTCAATGACAGTCTGGGTGGCAGCATGGGCCTCATTGTACCGGGTCTCCGCATTGGTCTCCAGCCTCCACAGTGGCGTCATCAACCAGGGCATCAGCAGGTACCCATTATCCCAAAAGCCAACCCATCATCCAGCGTGCCATCTGTTACCACCTGGACCTAGTGTATCAAACTGATGGCGGAGAACCTTGCTGGAGGAGCAGGTGGAGGATATCGGAGTCTCTTTGGCTCCAGAAAGTCATCATAGAGCTGATGTGCCAGTTCAGTCAGCATATATCTTCCTGGTGAACATCGCCTGTGGCAGTAACCTTGCGGCAGACCACTGTCAAGAGGCAGCTGAACTATGGAGTTGGCTGCAAGACCTCAGAGGTCTGTGTCTCAATTTCGGAGCCGGAAGATACAACGTTGGGCATGTCGGCGTTGAGAGAGAATAGAAGAGTCACAGCAGGCTGGTTCGGAGGACCCAGAACAGGTTTCTTCCGAGGTACTTCATGAGGGAGCAACATCCACGAGCGCTCCATCTTGCGTTTGATGTTCTCATCCTGGTGGATGCCCACTCAAAGTGGTTAGAGGTCCACAAAATGGTGTTAATCACTTCCCGTGCAATCCAGGTGCCATCTCATGAGTTGCCCCCGGATCCAAAGTTGGTAAGAGCCTGGTCCCGTTTGACGGATGACAATCCCAGAAAGTCAGCGAGCACTGTCATTACGAACGACCACTGCGTCGTCAGGTATCAAGCATCGAAGAGGTCAACGTTAAACTGGGCAAAGCCCTTGCAAATCTTGGTTACGACACCTTTGCACTGATGCCCGTTATAATCAAATTCAGTCATGTACGAAGCCTACGACCCATTAACATCTCAGTGGGGGCTACCCCAGTTTCCGCATGTGGCGTGGTCCTGTACAAGAATAAAAACCTTGCTAGTCTTGTGTCCATCGAGCCAGATGTCTGCTTCTTGAGTCCCTGTTTAACCGTCTGCATGGCACTCTCTGCCAAACCATTCCATGGCGGATGGTATGGGGCAGTGAGGACATGGCGATCCTGTTGCTTTTCCCAAAAGCGACAAATTCTTTGCTCGTGGAAGAGGCCCTGTTATCGGTCACAAGTACCTCCGGGATTTGGTGCTTGGAAAAAGAAATGCGCAATCGCTGGATGGTCGCGCGGGAAGTGATTAACACCATTTTGTGGACCTATAACCACTTTGACTGGGCATCTACCAGGATGAGAACATCAAACACAAGAAGGGACTGGCAAAATCGGCATGTATGCGAGTCTAACGGCGTCTGGCTGCTCCCAAGGGTGTAGGAGTGCTGCCGCGGGAGTTTCTGGTGCTCTTGTCAGATGGAGCACTGTTGGGCCAGCGTCTCCATCTCTGTGCCCAAACCCAGCCACCAGATGCAGCTTCTCATCAGCATCTTCATTTTGGACACTCTGGGATGTCCACCGTGAAGGTCCTTCAACACAATTGTCTGACCCTTTGTTGGGACAACAACCCTCGAGACCTACAGGAATATACCATCTTCCACGGTCAGCTCCAACAATTTGGAGGAGAAAGCTTTCAACTCTGTTAGTAGCTGTCGCTGCTGCCCAACATGTAACACCAGATCGTGCACCTTGGCATGTACAAGGTCAGTTTGTGTCAGCCATGAACACACGAGGCAGTGATGGGCAAGGAGTCCACAAAATTCAGGACAGTGCTTACTTGGTCCGCCAAATGGGGAATTTGCAGGTTCGATCCGCAGGGGAAGACGGCTCAACACATCCGCATGAGCAATCTGGGTCCGTGGGCAGTGCTGGAAAGAGTAACCATAAGCAGCCAACAACAAAGCCCAGCGTGGGATGTTCACAGACGCTATTGGTGGTATCGCCTTGTCTTCACGGAAGAGACCTAGCAATGGCTTGTGATTGGTGACGATAACAAAATGGCAGCCATAGACATAATGATGAAACCGCTTTGTGCGGAACACGACCGCCAGACCTTCTTTTTCAATCTGGGCTTATTTTCTCTCGGCTGCAGCCAGCGTCTGGAGGGCCGTAGGCGTCGCTCATCAAGTGGAACAGAACTGCCGCAGTGCTAGACGGTAAAGCATCGCACGTGACGTGCAACATTTGTGAAGAGTCAAAATGTGTCAACACTTCTGAAGATGGGCACCCGCTGCTTCACCGCCTTGGGGTGGCACGGTAGTACAGTGGTTAGCACTGTTGTTTCACAGCGCTAGGATCCGGGTTCGATTCCCAGTCACTGTCTGCGCGGAATCTGCATGTTCTCCCCGTATCTGTGTGGGTTTCCTCTGGGTGCTCCGGTTTCCTCCCACAAATCCCGAAAGACGTGATGTTAGGTGATTTGGACATTCTGAATTCTCCCCCAGGGTACCCGAACAGATGCTGTAATGTGGCGACTCGGGGCTTTTCACATTAACTTCACTGCAGTGTTCATGTAAGCCTACTTGTGACACTAATAGAGATTATAAAGATTATTATTATCATGAAAGCTGCATCCTCAGTCTGGCCCCCAAGCCCAAGGCTGGCTCTTCTTCAGGAACAAATGAAAGGGGGGGTACTAGGGACTTCCGGCAGCGGCCATGTCTGAATAGGTCGCGCACACAGCAGCTCCCGCCGGGATCGGAGTGTTGGGCCTTTAAACGGAGTGGCAACAGCACTTTGGCGGTGATTCCCGGCGTGGCAAAGGATGCTGGAGAGGTTCCCCCCCCCCCCCCCCCCCCCCCCCACTGCTGCATGGAGGGAACCAGGAGCGGGGCCATTAAAAGAGAGATTGTGGGGAAGCGAGCAGAGCGGGTCCGGGAGGTCAAAATGGCAGCTGGCGGGGACCAAGCAGTGTGGGCCCAGTGATCGAGAGAGCAGCAAGAGTTTTTGAAAAGCTGCTTCGCAGAGCTGAAGACGGAGATGCTGGCCCCAATGAAGCCTCCATGGAAAAGATGGTGGAGACTCAGAAGGTACAGGAGAAGGCGATCAAAGAGGTGGAGAAGACGGTATCTGATAATGAGGATGAGATCCTGGGCCTGGCGGTCAGAGTGGAGGTGCACGAGGCCCTACACAAGAGATAGCAGGAGAGACTGGATGACCTCGAGTATAGGTCTCGGAGTCACAACCTGCGGATTCTGGGCCTCCCTGAAGGTGCGGAGGGTGCGGACATGAGCACGTATGTGACTACAATGCTGGGGACGCTGATGGACGCGGGGGCCTTCCCGCGGCCCTTGAAACTGGACAGGGTGCATAGGGTCCTCGCGAGGAAGCCGAGGGCGAATGAACCATCGAAGGCAATGGCGATAAGGTTCCATCGCTTCACAGACAGGGAGTGTATCCCGCGTTGGGGAAAGAAGGAGC
The DNA here is from genome assembly GCF_902713615.1 of Scyliorhinus canicula. NCBI lineage: Eukaryota > Metazoa > Chordata > Chondrichthyes > Carcharhiniformes > Scyliorhinidae > Scyliorhinus > Scyliorhinus canicula. The sequence goes on along the minus strand of NC_052148.1, from coordinate 204,506,867 downwards.
GGAGCAGTAAGTGGGAGTATGGCGAGATTCGCATATACCAGGACTTGGGAGCTGAACTGGTTAGGAGGCGTGCGGGATTCAACCGGGCTAAGGCGGTCCTACACAGCAAAGGGGTGAAGTTCGGGCTCCTGCATCCGGCGAGGCTTTGGGTAACGTACCAGGACATGCACCATTACTTTGATATGCCGGACGAGACATGGACATTCATTAAGCAAGAAAAGCTGGACTTGAACTAAGGGGCAGCTGCACGTGGGTGAAATGCTCTGGCGGGGATGTGTAACCGGTTGTTGGCCTGATGTAAGATTGGTAGGAGAATGTAAGTTGTTTGCTTTTCTATTTCTGGGGATTTTTCTTTTTCTGTGTTTCGCTCAGGGGGCGGGGTAACGCCCGGGTTGTGTTTTTCATCGCACGGGAAGAATCTGGTTTGCTCTTGCCCTCTTACCCTATGGGGGAGGGGGAGTTGGGGGCCCGATGGAGTTTGGAGATAGAGGCGGGAGCGGCCGGGGTCAGCACGGGTCAGCTGACTTACGGATGCGCAATGGGGGGGAATTCAGTGTTAGGCGGGTGCTTGGCACGTGGGGGATTGGGATTGGGGGGCTGGGGGGTGGGGGATGGGACGCTGCTTTGCTGACTGACGGGGAGCCAACTGTTGGGGACGGATGGAGAGTCGGGTTTGGGGGCCTCCGATGGGAGGGCTGGAGCGAGCGGGGGGGCACGGGCACGGCGCTGGCCAATAAAGGGAGGTGGCTGGTCGGCGGGTGGGGGTGGGGGGGGGGGGGTGTCAACCCTCCCTGTCCAGGCTGATCATGTGGAATGTGAGGGGCCTGAACGGGCTGGTCAAGAGGCTCCGTGTGTTCTCGCATTTAAAGGGATTAAGGCGGACGTGGCCATGCTACAGGAGACGCACTTAAAACTCGCTGACCAAACAAGGTTAAGGAGGGGATGGGTGGGACAGGTGTTCCACTCGGGGCTAGACTCGAAGACCAGGGGGGTGGCATTCCTGGTTAGTAAGCAGGTGGCATTTGAGGCAGGGCGTATTGTGGCGGACAAAGGGGGGCAGGTACATAATGGTGAGTGGGAAGCTGCAGGGGGCCCGGGTTGTGCTGGTGAACGTCTATGCCCCGAACTGAGATTTCGTGGAATTCATGAGGCGCATGCTGGGTAAAATCCCAGACTTGGAGTCAAATAATTTGATTATGGGGGGGGGGGGACTTTAACACAGTCCTGGATCCGGCATTGGACCGGTCTAAGTCCAGGTCGGGAAAGAGACCGGCGGCGGCCAGGGCCCTGTGGGAGTTCATGGATCAGATGGGGGACGTGGACCTACAGAGATTCGCGCGGCCTAGGACGAAAGAGTTCTCCTTTTTCGCCCACGTCCATAAGGTCTACTCGCGGATTGACTTTTTTGTGTTGAGCAGGGCGTGAATCCCGAAGGTGGAGGGGGTTGAGTATTCAGCCATTGCGATCTCAGACCATGCCCCGCACTGGCTGGACCTGCGACTGGGGGCGGAGTGAGGGCAGCACCCTCTCTGGAGACTGGATGTGGGATTGCTAGCGGATGAGGAGGTGTGTGGGCGGATAAGGAGGAGCATCCAAAACTATGTGACAATAAATGATACAGGGGAGGTAACAGCAACAACGGTTTGGGAGGCGATGAAGGCGGTAATCAGAGGGGAGTTAATTTCTATTAGGTCCCACAGAGAGAAGAGGGAAACGGCGGAGAGGGAGAAGCTGGTGGGAGCGTTACTTAAAGCAGACAGGAAGTACGCGGAGACCCCCGAGGAAGTGCTGCTAAAGGAGCGTCGGAGATTACAGGCGAAGTTCGATTTGCTGACCACTGGGAAGGCGGAGGCACAGCTGAGGAAGGTGAAAGGGTCAGTCTATGAGTATGGGGAGAAAGCAAGCAGGATGCTGGCGCACCAACTTCGCAGGAGAGAGGCGGCCAGAGAGACCCGGGGAGTGAGGGATAAGGAAGGCAACATGGTCTTGGGCCCAGAGAAGATCAATCAAGTCTTCAAGGAGTTTTATGGGAAGCTGTACGAGTCAGAACCCCCGAGGGGAGGGGAAGGGATGAAGCAATTTATGGATCAATTGAGATTCCCAAGGGTGGACGAAGATCTGGTGGAGGGACTGGGGGCCCCGATTGAGTTGGAGGAGATAGTTAAAGGACTGGCTAGTATGCAGTCGGGCAAGGCCCCGGGTCCAGACGGCTTTCCTGTAGAATTCTATAAGAAATTCTCGGAGCTGCTGAGCCCACTCCTGCTAAGAACCTTTAACGAGGCTAAGGAGAGAGGATGTGGAGAAAGTCAGTCTTTGACAGGGTGGAATGGGAGTACCTGTGGGAAGTGTTGGATTTGGTGAGGGAGTCATAGGGTGGGTCAAGCTACTGTATCAGGCCCCCGTAGGAAGTGTATCCACGAACTGGCTGAGGTCGGAGTATTTTAGGCTGCATCGAGGGACGAGGCAGGGGTGCCCCCTGTCCCCGCTACTATTTGCCCTGGCAATCGAGCCGTTGGCCATAGCGTTTAGGACTTCAAGGAACTGGAAGGGGCTGGTCCGGGCGGCGGTTGGAACACTGGGTTTCTCTCTATGCAGACGACCTGCTCCTGTATATTTCGGACCCGCTAGAGGGGATGGGGGAGGTCATGTGGATCCTGGGGGACTTTGGGAGCTTCTCGGGGTACAAGTTGAACATGGGGAAAAGTGAGCTGTTTGTAATCCATGCTCGGGGTCAGGAGAGACTGGGCGAACTCCCGGTCAAGGTGGTGGAGAGGAGCTTTCGTTATTTTGGTATACAGGTGGCTAGGAATTGGGATGCCCACCACAGGCTCAATCTATCTCGGCTTGCAGAGCAGATGGAGGGAGACTTTAAAAGGTGGGACATGCTCCCGCTTTCCCTGGCGGGAACGGTGCAGACTGTGAAGATGACGGTTCTCCCCAGATTCCTGTTCGTTTTTCAGTGCCTTCCCATCTTCATCCCCAAATCTTTCTTCAAGTGAGTGAACAGGATTATCACGGGGTTTGTGTGGGTAAACAAGACCCCGCGAGTTAAAAGGCTGTTTTTGGAGCGCAGTCGGAGGGGGTGGGGGTTGGCACTGCCGAACCTCTGTAGCTACTACTGGGCGGCTAATGTGGCCATGATTAGGAAATGGGTAATGGAGGGGGGGGTGGCGTGGGGGCGGCTAGAGGTGGCGTCATGCAAAGGCACCAGTCTAGGGGCACTGGTAACGGCACGTCTGCCATTCTCGCCGGCACGATACAGCACAAGCCCGGTGGTGACGGTGGCACTGAGGGTCTGGGGTCAGTGGAGAAAGCACAGGAAGGAGGGGGGGGGGGCGGGTTTCAAGGCAGGCATTAGAAGGATGGGAGACCTGTTTAGAGATGGGACTTTCCCTAGCTTGAAAGCGCTGGAGGAGAAGTTTGGCCTGCCCCCCAGGAAATGCCTTCAGATACCTCCAGGTCCGGGACTTTCTCAAAAAACAGGTGGGGCCATTTCCTCTGCTACCCCCTTGAAGGATACGGGACAGGGTGGTGTCTGGCATCTGGGTAGGGGAGGGGAAGGTGTCAGACATATACCAGGAGCTGCAGGAGGTGGAGGAAGCCTCAGTGGAGGAACTGAAGGGCAAGTGGGAGGAGGAGCTAGGCGAGGTGCCAGAGGAGGGCCTGTGGGCTGATGCCTTGGGCAGGGTGAACTCGTCCGCATCATGTGCCAGGCTCAGCTTAATTCAGTTTAAGGTGGTACACCGGGCTCACATGATGACGGCGAGAATGAGTAAGTTCTTTGGGGTGGAGGACAGGTGTGCGAGGTGTTCAGGGAGCCCAACGGACCATGTCCACATGTTCTGGGCATGCCCGGTGCTTAAAGAATTCTGGCAGGGCTTTGCGACGGTTATGCCCAGGATTTTGGACATGCGGGTGAAGCCGAGTCCAGTAATAGCGATCTTTGGGGTGTCAGAGGATCCGGAAGCGCAGGAAGCGAAAGAGGCCGAGGTTTTGGCCTTTGTCTCCCTGGTAGCCCGGAGACGGATCTTGTTAATGTGGAGAGACTCAATACCACCGAGTGTGGAGACCTGGGTTAGTGACATGGCTGGGTTCCTCAGCCTGGAGCGAATAAAGTTTGCCTTGAGAGGGTCCTTGCTGGGGTTCTCCCGGCGGCGGCAACCTTTCCTTGAAGTTTTAGTGGAGTGGTAAAATGTCAGCAACAGCAGAAATCGGGGGGGGGGGGGGGGGGGGGGGGGGGCGGTGGGGAGAAGGGGGGGCAGTGGGACGGGGGAACTGTCTATTTAATGTATATTTTCTTTTTGTATAATGATAACAGCCACCTAGTTTTGTTAAATATTTTTGGGGGTTTTTTCTGTTATTAGTTATGTAAAAATTCTGTTTGAAAAAGCTTTAATAAAAACAACTTTTAAAAAAAAGAAAGGGGGGCTAGGATGGTCACCAGATTTGGAATAAATCGGCCATCATAATTAACTAGTCCAAGACAAGAGCAAAGTCCTGTTATGGCTTGCCAGTGGAGGCCATTTTGAATGCCCACGCCGTCTCAGCGATCGGGTGTGGGCCATCTCGGTCCACACGATGTCCCAAGCATACCACTATTTTCACATAAAACAGCACTTCGCACAGCATAGACGGACCCCATATTTGGAAACCGCTTCAACACCACCTCGAGATTCTGCAAATATTCTTGGTCTGTGGCCCCTGTGATGAACACATTATCTAAGCAACGTGCAGTAAACCATGCAGGATGTTCTCTATGATGTGCTGGAAGACTGCGCACACTGAGGATGCTCCGAGCGGGAGCCGGGTGTACTCAGGAAATCTCTTATGGATATTAATTGTCACATACTTCCGGGAGGATTTATCATATTCCAGCTGCAGATAAGCATTGCTCATGTCCAATTTTGTGAATGTAGAGCCACTGGCCAATGGTGCATACAAATCCTCAATGCGCGATAAGGGGTAACGGCCTAATATTGAAGCCGTGTTCACCATCAATTTATAATTTCCACTGAGGTGTATGGTCGTATGCCGGCTTCATTACAGTCACCACTGAGACATCCCAATCAGTGAAGCGCACAGGCCAAATGGTGCCCAAACTTTCTAAAAAACATTGATGTTTGGTCTCAACTTTCTCCACTATAACACAGTGAACTGGCCGAGCATGAAAATATGGGAGGTGGGCTTCCGGGCCCACCTGGATTTTGGCTACGGCCCCTTAAAATATACCTAAATCAGGCAGGAAAATCTCCAGGAATTTGCTCAGAGACCACCAGATCCCACGTGGAGGATGTGCTGCCAATCCAACTGTAGTTGGTGCAGCCAATCGGGGCCTACCAGCAGAGGACCGCTTCATTGTACAATAATTTGGAGCATATGACCATTCACTTGTATTGGAACACGAATAGGGGCATCACGAGGCATTGCCAAACAGTTCATCTGCATGTGTCAGCTTCACCCTTTGCTTCTTCTGGGCCATGCAGGTGCAAGGCCCGGCCCCGGGGCTGATGCCTACTCGACCAGGACGTCTGGAGTGCTGGCCCTCCTGCTGCCTGCCGGTACACCTGGACCAGCGTCGTGGTCACATAGGGGGCGGCAACACCTTCAGCCGAGTTTGGTGAAATTGTATGTCTCGGCGGCCGGCTCTTTGCCCAGGGGCCAGAGTTTCAGCGGCGTACAGTCTGGGTCGTGGGGATACTACGTGAGGGGCGACGCCCCAAGACATTCACCTCCATCTCTTGGACATCATGTACCACGCTTTCTTGGGGCAGGGAGATCTGTAGCACCTGCTGAAAAGTTAGGGAGACTTCGCCCAGAAGCTTTTTCTGAGTCTCCATATATTAATACCTCTCCAGCATATTAAACCAATATTTTTGAAAGATTATCGATGGGTTTGGGTTGCGCCACAAGCATCATGAGCTGGTTGAATGATTGCATATCCAGTGTCGCTGAGTATGTGAGACTCCGGGTCAGCACCGACAGCAAACAAGTTTACTCTTCATCGGCAGCTTCATAAGGACACATGGGACGGCATTCTCCGTTTCGCCAGCCTCGTTTTCCTGCAAAGGGCACCCACGCTGGTAGCAGGATCCTCCATTCTGGCAGCCGGCCAATGGGATTTCCCATTGTGGCCACCCCATGCTATCGGGAAACCTGCAGGTGTGTTTGTGCACCGTGGGTGCAGTATCCTACTGCCGGAGCATTCCGACCATGGAGTCTGGGCCAATTAAACTAAGAAACAAGTTTTATTTGCATAGACGATAGGCGAAATTTAATGGAAAACTTTCTGAGATGATTTGTGGCGGGTTTTTCAGGGAGTTTTCCCATCGCTATCAAACGCCACTGGCCCAATTCTCCGATCCTGAGACTAAGTGTTGACGCCGGCGCCGGATTCATCGACTTCAACGACAGCAAAACTGCCGCTGCACTTGGACCGATTCAGCGCGTGCTTAGGGGCTAGCACCGGCGCCAGATGGAACACAATCGATTCCAATGGGAAACAGTGTGGGATTCAGCGGGTCTGCGATTGACACTCAGGAGGCTGACAAGCTGCAGCCGCACATACACACTTCACTCCCCACACACACCATCCCAGCCAACAAGACGACAGCAAGACGAGCAGCCCCAAGATTCACTGACGCGTGTAGCCACCTAAGATGGACACTGGGCTACAAATTGGAGAACTGCTAAGGCTGCAGGGAGAAAACAGTCTTAGCAAGGACAAGCAGTTTGCAGAAGGATAATTAGCATTCTGCACGTACAGAAACCAGTTTATGGCCAGGTGCAGGATCTCAGCTAAAGGTGTAAATGGCAACAACGATTTGCATAGTAATGAGGTGATCCAGATCTAGGCCCACACAATAGAAACATTTGGGTTTGAATGGATACTTTGAGTGGACGCTCAGACAAAACGGCACCATAAGTATCCATCACAAAGCACCATAGAAACCGCCCCACCCATCGAGAAGCGACCCACAGATTGGGGGGTTTGGAAAATATCGTTTGGGAGAAGACCCAATCGATACCTAGCAGGTGAAAGAGCCTGCCCCAAGGGGCACGGACCTCTAGGACCTATAAAAAGAAGGTCAAGCATATGATTCGGTCTGTTGCTCCCAGACTTCGGCCCAGATCTGCTGTTGCTTCCAGACTCCGGCCTAGGCTGTTGCATCCTGACTCCGACCCCAGCCTCCAGATCCTGTCTTTCATCACCGGCCGTTGAGCATCAGCCATCGTTCAGTAAGTGCCAAAACAACGCTCGCTACGTGACCCAGGCATTGCTTATACTCTAGCCGACTATTAGTGAACAGAAGGTGCAGTCCAGAAAGGAACAAAGGCCTTGTCCCCTGACCTTGCTGGTTCCTACTTAGATAAGTATTTAGTCGTTTAATAGTAGAAATAAGTATTAGTCTTTAGCATATGCATGTGTATTTATTATATTTGTTTGAACTTACTAATCGGTGTATAGTTTTATTACTTTGAACCTGACCTTGATATACTTGCGAGGTGTCTAAATACGGCACCTGGCGACTCCGAGCAGAATTACATACACAGAGCTGTAGTAGTGTTAAGCACACGGCCTTTAAACGGAGGCGTGTTAATACACTCCAATAAACGCGTAATACACTCAAGTAAAACATGCAACACGCGGGACTGGCGACCCTGCTGGACAGTGTGGAGGAGAAGCAGGTAACCCCAGAGCCCGGGGTGGGATGGAGGCTGCCAGCAGCCGCAGTTCGCCGGGCATGGACACAGGTGGACGAGGTGGTCAGCACCTTGAGCAACGCTGCCTGGACTGGCCAGCATTGCTGAAAAAAATAGTACAACTTCCTCAGGGCAGCAGCCAGGGCCTTCACCCCAGAAGAAGGCCTCCACAGGGGACTCAGCTGGCAGGGCGGAAATAACAGCAGGCCACCTCCACTCCTAATCGGCCAATCCACCTAGTCTTAGTGTTATGGCCCTTAAGGCCAGAAAATGAGACACCAGTTAAGTTGGCTCGGGTGCAGGGCACAATTTAGCGATAGGGGCTGGGGCACAAATCTGTACATATGTTTTCATATTAAACACCTGTGCACAATGTTCCAACCTGCCTCGGTGCTCTGTCAGAAGGGTGTGAGCTGCTGGCTGGTCTGGGCTGGCCACAGAGGGCATGCCCAGGGGGGGCGGTCGCCCGAGTGGACGGTGGTCTCCTCCAGAGGTCCCCAGTATCACAGATGTCAGTCTTCATCCAATACGATTCACTTCAAATGATATCAAGGAACAGCTAAAGGCACTGGATACTGCAAAGGCTACGGGCTCTGGCAATATTCCGGCAATAGTACTGAAGACTTGTGTTCCAGAACTTGCCGCACCCCTAGCCAAACTGTTCCAGTACAGCTGCAACACTGGCACCTACCTAACAATGTGGAAAATTGCCCATGTGTGTCCTGTACACAAGAAACAGGGCAAATCCAACCCAGCCAATTACCGCCCGATCAGTCTACTCTCCATTATCAGCAAAGTGATGGAAGGAGTCATCAACAGTGCTATCAAGCAGCACTTACTCAGCAATAACCTGCTCACAGATGCTCAGTTTGGATTCCGCCAGGGTCACTCAGCTCCTGACCTCATTACAGCCTTGTTTCAAACATGGGCAAAAGAGCTGAATTCCAGAGGTGTGGTGAGAGTGACTGCCCTTGACATCAAGGCAGCATTTGACCGAGTATGGCATCAAGGAGCTCGAGCTAAACTGAAATCAATGGGAATCGGGGGGAACTCTCTGCTGGTTGGAGTCATACCTGGCACAGAGGAAGATGGTTGTGGTGGTTGGAGATCAATCATCTCAGCTCCAGGACATCACTGCAGGAGTTCCCCAGGATATAGTCCTGGGCCCACCCATACCATCTTTAGCAGTTTCATCAATGACTTACCCTCCATCATAAGGTTAGAAGTAGGGATGTTTGCGTATGACTGAACAATGGTCAGCACCATTCGCGACTCCTCAGATAATGAAGCAGCCCATGTCCAAATGCAGCCAGACCGGGACAATATCCAGGCTTGGGCTGACGAGTGGCAAGTACATTCGAGCCACACATGTGCCAGGCAATGACCATCTCCTACAAGAGAGGATCTAACTTGTCATTCAATTCAATAGCATTGATATTCAATAGCATTACTATCACTGAATCCCCCACAGTAAATATCCTGGGGGTTACCATTGATCAGAAACTGAATTGGGCAAGCCATATTAATACTGTGGCTACCAGGGCAGGTCAAAGGCTAGGAATCCTACGGTGAATAACTCACCTCTTAACCCCCAAAGCCTGTCCTCCATCTATTTAAAAAAAAAAAAATTTTTATTAAAGTTTTCACAAAATATCAACAACAGAATGGAAAAAGAACCCCATAGAATTAAATACAAAACAAAACAGAACACCCCAGTACCCCCCTCCCCCCTGTACATAAATAATAAATTAACACCCGTCAAAACACAACGCAAACATAGCAAATATGTACACCCCCTCAGATCCCCCAGTGTTGAACAACAAAGGTAGAAAAGAACTCACCCGCCTCCTGCACTCCCGGCTCCTCTGCAACCCCAAATATTGCAACCCCCCAGCCCGGTTTGACCCTGGATCCTACCACCCTCGACACCGTCCTTGCTACGCCCTTCCAAAATTCCTCCAGCGCTGGGCATGCCCAGAACATATGGGTGTGGTTTGCTGGGCACCCAGAGCACCTAACACACCTGTCCTCACCCCCAAAAAACTGGCTCATCCTTGTCCCGGTCATGTGTGCCCTGTGCAGCACCTTAAACTGTTTGAGGCTGAGCCTCGCGCACAAAGAGGAAGAGTTCACCCTCCTCAGGGCCTCTGCCCACGTCCCCTCCTCGATCTCCTCCCCCAACTCCTCCTCCCACTTATCTTGCAGCTCCTCCACCGAGGCCTCCTCCTCCTCCTGCATCACCTGGTATATTGCCGAGATCTTCCCCTCTCCAACCCCCACCCCCGAGAGCACCCTGTCCTGTATCGTGCAGCGGCAGCAGCGGCGGGAATTCCACCACTTGCTGCCTGGCAAACGCCCTGACCTGTAGATACCTAAAGGTGTTTCCCGGGAGGAGCCTGTATTTCTCCTCCAGCTCGCCCAGGCTCGCGAACTTCCCATCTACAAACAGGTCCTCCAACCTTCTTATCCCTGCCCTGTGCCTCCCCGCAAACCCTCCATCCATTCTCCCCGGGGCAAACCGGTGGTTCCCCCGTATCGGGGTCCACACCAAGGCCTCCACTTCCCCCCTGTGCCGCCTCCACAGCCCCCAAATTTTGAGAGTAGCCGCCACCTCCGGGCTTGTGGTATACCTCGTTGGAGGGAGCGGCAGCGGCGCCGTTGCCAGCGCCTCCAGACTCATACCCCCACAAGACACCGTCTCCAGCCTCTTCCATGCCGCCCCCTCCCCCTCCATCACCCACTTGCGCACCATCACCGCATTAGCGGCTCAATAGTACCCACAGAGGTTGGGCAGCGCCAGACCCCTCATCCCTGCTCCGCTCCAGGAACACCCTTCTCACCCTCGGAGTCCCTCGCGCCCACACAAACCCCGTTATTCTCCGTTGACCCGCCTAAAGAAGGCCTTCGGGATAAGAATGGGGAGGCACTGAAACAGGAACAAAAACCTTGGGAGGACCGTCATCTTGACTGATTGCACCCTACCCGCCAGGGACAGCGGCAATGCATCCCACCTCTTAAACTCCTCCTCCATTTGCTCCACCAACCTCGTGAAATTAAGTCTATGCAAGGCCCCCCAGCTCCTGGCCACCTGGACCCCCAGGTATCTGAACTGCTTTTTAGTGGGAGCTCGCCAATCCCCCTCTCCTGGTCCCCTGGGTGAACCACGAACAACTCGCTCTTCCCCATGTTGAGCTTGTACCCTGAGAAGTCACCAAACTCCCTGAGGATCCTCATTACCTCCGGCATCCCCCCCACCGGGTCCGCCACATACAACAAGTCGTCCGCATAGAGCGACACCTTATGCGCCTCCCCACCCCGCACCAGCCCCCTCCATTTCCTCGACTCCCTCAGTGCCATAGCCAGGGGTTCAATCACCAATGCAAAGAGCAGGGGGGACAAGGGACACCCCTGCCTCGTCCCTCGATGCAGCCAAAAGTACTCAGCCTCCTCTTGTTCGTGGCCACACTCGCCATCGGGATCTCGTACAACAGCCTAACCCACCTGACGAACCCCTCCCCAAACCCGAACCTGTTCAGCACCTCCCACAAGTACCCCCACTCTACCCTATCGAAGGCCTTCTCAGCGTCCATCGCCGCCACTATCTCAGCTTCCCCCTCCCTTGCCGGCATCATAATAACGTTCAGGAGCCTCCGCACATTCGCGTTCAACTGCCTCCCCTTCACGAACCCCGTCTGGTCTTCGTGGATGACCTGCGGCACACAATCCTCAATTCTCATGGTTAAGACCTTTGCCAGCACCTTGGCATCTACATTTAACAGCGAGATCGGCCTGTAAGACCCACACTGCAAGGGATCTTTGTCCTGCTTCAAGATCAAGGAGATCAGTGCCCGGGACATCGTCAGGGGCAAACCCCCCCCCCCCCCCCCCCCCCCCCCCCCCCCCCCCCCCCCCCCCCCCCCCCCCCCCCCCCCCCCCCACCCCCGCCTCATTGAAGGACAGGTCCACATATTTTGTGTAAAACTCGACCAGGAAACTGTCCGGCCCCGGTGCCTTTCCCGCCTGCATGCTCCCTATCCCTTTGGCCAGCTCCTCCAGCACAATTGGAGCCCCCAAACCCACCACCAGTCCCTCCTCCACCTTCGGGAACCTCAGTTGGTCCAGAAAGCGGCCCATCCCTCCCTTCTCCACCGGGGGCTCGGACCGATACAGTTCCTCATAAAAGTCCCTGAAGACCCCATTGATGCCAACCCCACTCCGCACCACACTCCCTCCCCTATCCTTAACTCCCCCGATCTCCTTAGCTGTGTCTCGCTTCCGAAGCTGATGCGCCAGTATCTGGCTTGCCTTTTCCCCGTATTCATAAATTGCCCCCTGGGCCTTCCTCCATTGCGCCTTCGCCTTCCTGGTGGTCAACAGGTCGAATTCGGCCTGGAGGCTGTGCCTCTCCCTCAACAGTCCCTCCTCCGGCAACTCCGCGTATCTCCTGTCTACCCTCACCATCTCCCCCGCCAGGCTCTCTTTCTCACTCTGTTCTCTCTTCCCTAACTCTTCCCTAACTCTAAGATCAGCTCTTCCCTAACCACCGCCTTCAGCGCTTCCCAGACCATCCGCACTCAGACCTCCCCGTTATCGTTGGCCTCCAGGTATTGCTCTATGCTCTATGCTTCCTCGGACCCACTCGCTCACCTCCTCGTCCGCCAACAGCTCCACCTCCAAGCGCCACAACGGGTGCTGGTCCCTCTCTTCCCCCAGCTATAAGTCTACCCAATACGGGGCGTGATCCAAAATGGCTATCGCTGAGTACTCGGTATCCTTTACTCTCGCAATCAGCGCCCTACTCATGACAAAGAAGTCGATCCGGGAATAGGCCTTATGAACATGTGAGAAAAATGAAAATTCCCTAGCCCCTGGCCTTGCAAATCTCCAAGGGTCCACCCCTCACATCTGGTCCATGAACCCCCTCAGCACCTTAGCCGCAGCCAGCCTCCAACCCGTCCTAGACCTGGAGCGATCCAGTGCCGGATCCAACACCGTGTTAAAGTCCCCCCCCATTATTAGGCCTCCCACTTCCAAGTCCGGGATCTGACCCAACATATGCCGCATAAAACCCTCATCGTCCCAGTTCGGGGCGTACACGTTGACCAGCACCACCCTCTCCCCTTGCAGTTTACCGCTCACCATTACGTATCTGCCGCCATTGTCTGTCACAATCTTCAACGCCTCGAACGACACCCTCTTTCCCATTAAGATCGCCACCCCTCGATTTTTGGCATCCAGCCTTGAATGGAACACCTGGCCTACCCACCCCTTCCTCAAACTTACTTGGTCCGCCACCTTCAGGTGTGTCTCCTGGAGCATTACCACATCCGCCTTCAGCCCCTTCAGGTGTGTGAACACCCGAGCCCGTTTGACCGGCCCGTTCAGTCCCCTTACGTTCCAGGTTATCAGCCGGATCAGGGGGCTGCCCACTCCCCTCCACCGCCGACAAGCCATAACCCCTCCTCGGCCAGCTACGTGCCCACGCCCCACGCCCGGCCCGTTCCCCACGGCGGCAGACCCCCGTCCCAACCCCCTCTACTCGCTCCAGCTCCCCCTTGACCATACCAGCAGTTATCTGAGATCTTTTGCCGGACCTCGCGGATCGCCACCCCCTGGGCCGTCTGTGTCTCCAGCAGCTTATCAATAGAAGCTTTCATCAGCTCCAGCAGGTCCGCTTTAAGCTCCCTGAAGCAGTGCTGGAGAGCCTCCTGCGGCCAATGCATCCACGCTGCCTGGTCTCCATCTTGCTTTTCTTTCCTCGCACTTTCTTTGGCTTCACCACCACTTTTTTAGTCGCCCCGCTCCTGGTCCGAGCCATACAATGTCGGGAATGTTGCAGTCTCCTTTCCACACCGGGAAATGTCGAAAAAATGCCGTTGGGGCCCTGAAAAGAGCCCAAAAGTCCGTTCCTGGCGGGAGCTGCCGAACGTGCGGCTTAGCTCCGCATAGCCGCAACCGGAAGTCCCTCTCCTCCATCTATAAGGCACAAGTCAGGAGCGTAATAGAATATTGTCCCCTTGCATGGATGATTGCAGCTCCAACAACACTCAAGAAGCTTGACACCATCTAGGAAAAAGTAGCCCGCTTGATTGCCCCTCCTTCCACCAAGTCACTCACCAACCTGACTTGGAAATATAGCGTGTTCCTTCACTGTTGCTGGTGCAAATTCCTGGAACTCCCTCCCTAACAGCACAGTGGGTGCACCTACATTCCAAGGACCACAGCGATTCAAGAAGACAGCTCACCACCACCTTCTGAAGGGCAACTCGGGATGGGAAATAAATTCTGGCCTAACCAGCGAGACCCACATCCTGGAAATGAAGAAGGAAAAGAAAGTGCTACCGTGTGCAGGTGTCAGGCATTGTCATATGATGCAGAGCACCAGAGCTCATCGCAGAGCGAGTTGTCATCATCCTCCATCCCATGGACCTTATCCGCTGTTATTGCCAATCCAGGCGCTCACCCCGTGGTGCGGCAGATATGTATCACGGAGTGGGTTGCTGGTGGGGGTGGGGAGTGTGGTGAGGTTTCTGTGGCCCTGATCAGTCCCCCAGTCAGTGAACCTGAAGGTGGTCAGAATGTCCAGTGCGTGTTGTCCTGCCCATGTCCTGCCCATCTTCACCCTCTCCACATCCACCTTGTCAGACGAGGATTGAAGTTCACCCTCCTCCTCCAGAACGCCATCTCTGTGCTGCACAATGTTATGGAGAACACAGCAGGCCACCACGATGTGGGAGACCTTCCCTGCGCTATACTGGAGAGCCCCTCCAGAGTGGTCCAGGCACCTGGACCGCATCTTCAAGATGCCGATGCACCGCTCGATGTACGGGTGTCGTTGTAGCGGGTCTCTGCGTCGGTCTGTGGCCTCCGGATATCGTCATCAGACACGACTGCAGTGGATAACCCCTGTCGCCCAGAGGACAATCCCCGCAGACGGGGTGGGGGGCCTCGAAAAGGCCACAATCTTCGAGTATGCCAGGACGAAGGCGTCGTGTACACTGCCTGGGGATTGGTCATAGATTTTTTTTGCTAATTATTTCCTTTTTCCAATTACGGGGCAATTTAGCATGGCCAATCCACCTACCTGCACATCTTTGGGTTGTGGGGGTGAAACCCACGCAGACACGGGGCGAATGTGCAAACTCCACACAGACAGTGACCCAGGGCCGGGATTCGAACCCAGCACCGCATTTCCAGTTCTAACCATTGCACCATGTGCCGCCCGGCATTGGGCATGATGTGCATCTGATGGTCACACACCAGCTGCACGTTCATCGAATGGAACCTCTTTCGGTTTGTGTGGAGTGGTGATGAACCCCACTGCCTGGGCATCCTGATGGGCTTGGTCTACATTGAAATGGCTGTATTGTGTTGAATGGGCATATAGGGCCTCGATGAAGGCACGGATGCATCTGTGCACCGAGCTCTGTGAGATTCTGGACAGGTCCCCACTCGGCGCCAGGAAGGAACCTGTGGCATAAAAGTTCAGGGCGACCGTCACCATGATGGCCACCAGGAGCGGGTGTCCTCCAATATTCCTCTGCGTTGCCAGATGCGCCATGATCTGGCAGATATGTTGCACTGTCCCCTTCTCCAGCTGGAGTCTTGGACGGCATGCCAGGTCCATCAGGTCCTTGAATGACAGGTGCTGCCTGTGGTGGTATGGATATGAGCACTGCCATTGGTGCAGAGCACTGGCTTCCCATTGGCTCTGGCTGGTCATGTGCCTCTTGTCCGATTGGTTGGGACTAGTCATATGACTGCTCTCCAATTGGTCGAGAGGCAAGTAGGCCCCGCCTCTGAGGCGGGGTATAAGTACCCAGAGTTCCCGGCGGTCGGCCATTCTCTGTAGTCGACCACCGGGCTAACAACTAGCTGATTAAAGCCACTATTCGGATCCTAAATGTGTCTTGAGTCGAATTGAAGGTACATCAATTTAATCAGCTAGAATTTTGGAATGGAGCTTCGCATCAAGCCTGACTGCCTCTGCACCAGCCCGCATGCTGCAAATGCGTCTGCAATCTTTAAACACTGGCAGGCGTGTTTTAACAGTTACCTGACAACTGCAGCCGGCAAGCCCACCAAGGAGCAGAAACTCCACATCCTCCACTCATGCGTGGGCACATCGGTCTACGCAATGATCGAAGGCGAAGGCGACTTTGATGCGGCCATGGAGATTCTCAAAGGACACTTTCTCCTGCCGGTCAACGAAGTTTACGCATGGCATCTCCTGACGACTAGACAACAGTTCCCTGGTGAGTCACTCGACGAGCTTTACCAGGCCCTCGCAGCTCTAGGGAGAACGTGCGCATGTCTCCAAGTTTCGGCGATGGAGCACATGGAACTTCTAATCAGAGACGCTTACGTTGCTGGCATGCAGTCCCCTTCTACACGGCAACGATTGCTGGAGAAGAACGCCCTCAGCCTAGCTGAGGCACGGACTCTGGCAACCTCCCTGGAGGTTGCTGACCTGAACGCCCGCGCATACGCCCCCGGCTGCGCAGCAACCCCCTGGACTTCATGGCACGCGCCACCCCCATCCTTCGTGGACCCCGACCCCCCCAAGCCTGCGCTGCGGGTCGCTCAGATAAACTAGCGGGGCCCCGTTGCTATTTCTGTTGCCTCTCAAAGCACCCCCGCCCGCGCTGCCCGGCCCGCTCCGCTCTGTGTAAGAGCTGCGGGAAGAAGGGCCATTACGCGGTGGTCTGCCAGACCAAGTCGGTCGCTGCTGTCCCGCGCAGCGACCGCGGATCACCCCCCCCCCAGGGCCCCACGCCGCGCACCAACCTCTCCGGCCCGTCTCCCGGCTCCCGCAACGGCCCCACGGTCCTCCCGACCCGTGCCCCCAGCTGCCCCAACCGGTTCGCGGACGCCGCTGACACTGCCCCCAGCCTCCAAGAGGCTCGCACGGGCGCCGCCATCTTGGGCCCCGGACGCCATGTGCGGGCCATGGGCGCTGCCATCTTGGGCCCCGGACGCCATATGCGGGCCATGGGCGCCGCCATCTTGGGCCAACTCGGAAGGCCCTGCCAGCGACTACTCTGCCACCGAAGAGGATCTGGAACTCTCACCACGACTGGCTTCCATCAAGCTCGACCAGTCGCGACCACGCATGCTCGCCAAGACTACAATAATGGTTCAGCTCAACGGACACAAAACAAGGTGCCTGCTGGACTTCGGGAGCACGGAAAGTTTTGTCCACCCCGACATGGTAAGACGCTGCGCGCTCCCCATCCACCCAGTTAAACATAAAATTGAATTGGCCTCAGGTTTGCATTCCGTTCAAATCACCGGGGCTGTATAGCGGACCTCACAGTCCAGGGGAGGATTTTCAAAAATTTCAAACTCCTCATTCTCCCCCGTCTATGTGCTTCGGCCCTCCTGGGCCTGGACTTCCAGTGCAACCTGCAGAGCTTGACCTTTCAATTCGGCGGCCCTATTCCTCCTCTTACTGTTTGCAGCCTTGCGTCCCTCAAAGTGGACCCCCCCTTCCTTGTTTGCTAATCTCACCCCAGATTGTAAACCTGTCGCCACTCGGAGCAGACGATACAGTGCCCAGGATCGGACCTTCATCGGGTCCGAGGTCCAGAGGCTCCTTAAGGAAGGAGTTATCGAGGCCAGCAACAGTCCCTGGCGAGCCCAAGTGCTGGTAGTTGGGACTGGGGAGAAAAACCAGATGGTCATCGATTACAGTCAGACCATCAACAGGTTTAAGCAGCTGGACGCGTACCCTCTCCCTCGTATTTCCGACCTGGTTAACAGGATCGCGAAGTACAAAGTCTTCTCCACGGTGGACCTTAAGTCCGCCTACCACCAGCTCCCCATTCGCATGAGTGACCAAAAGTACACTGCGTTTGAGGCAGATGGGCGCCTCTACCACTTCCTCAGGGTTCCATTCGGTGTCACAAATGGAGTCTCGGTCTTTGAACGGGAGATGGACCGAATGGTCGACAAGGACGGTTTACGGGCCACCTTCCCGTATCTTGATAACGTCACCATCTGTGGCCAACACCAGCAGCACCACGACATAAACCTCCAAAAATTCCTCCGAACCGCAAAACTCCTTAATTTCACTTACAATAAGGATAAGTGCGTGTTTAGTACCGATCGTCTAGTCATCCTTGGCTACGTAGTGCGTAACGGAGTGATAGGCCCCGATCCCGAACGCATGCGCCCCCTGCTGGAACTCCCTCTCCCCAACTCCCTCAAATCCCTCAAATGCTGCCTGGGCTTCTTCTCCTATTACGCCCAGTGGGTCCCCAACTACGCCGACAAAGCCCGCCCCCTCATCCAGTCCACCTCCTTTCCCCTGTCGATGGAGGCCCGCCAGGCCTTTAGCCGCATCAAAGCGGACATAGCAAAGGCCATGATGCGCGCCATCGACGAGTCCCTCCCATTCCAGGTCGAAAGCGACGCGTCTGACGTAGCTCTGGCGGCCAGCCTGAACCAAGCGGGCAGACCCGTGGCCTTCTTTTCATGAACCCTCCACGCTTCCGAAATCCGCCACTCCTTGGTGGAAAAGGAGGCACAGGCCATAGTCGAAGCCGTGCGACATTGGAGGCACTATCTGGCCAGCAGGAGGTTTACCCTCCTCACAGACCAATGGTCAGTAGCTTTCATGTTCGACAATGCACAGAGGGGCAAGATCAAGAACGACAAGATCTTGCGGTGGCGGATCGAGTTGTCCACGTACAACTACGATATCTTGTATCGTCCTGGGAAGCTCAACGAGCCTTCCGATGCCCTATCCCGCGGTACCTGCGCTTGCACGCAGATTGACCGCCTCTGCTCCCTCCACACGGACTTCTGCCATCCAGGGGTCACCCGTTTCTACCATTTTATTAAGACCCGCAACCTGCTCTACTCCGTCGAGGAAGTCAGGACAGTCACCAGGGACTGCCACGTCTGCGCCGAGTGCAAACCGCACTTTTACCGCCCCGAACGAGCGCATCTGATCAAGGCATCCGCCCCTTTGAACGTCTCAGTATAGACCTCAAGGGTCCCCTCCCCTCCAACAACCGTAACACATATTTCTTGAGTGTTATCGATGAATACTCTCGATTCCCTTTCTCCATTCCCTGTCCCGACATGACCACAACAACCGTCATAAAGGCCCTCCTATCCATCTTCTCCCTGTTCGGTTATCCCGCGTACATCCACAGCGACCGGGGGTCCTCTTTTATGAGTGACGAACTGCGTCAATTCCTGCTCAGCAGGGGCACAGCCTCTAGCAGGACGACCAGTTATAACCCCCGGGGTAACGGTCAGGTCGAGCGGGAGAATGGCACCATTTGGAAGACCATCATGCTGGCCCTACGGTCCAGAGATCTCCCTATTCCCCGTTGGCAAGAAGTCATTCCCGACGCCCTGCATTCAATCCGGTCTCTCCTCTGTACTACCACTAATCAAACACCTCACGAACGTCTTCTTGTTTTCCCCAGGAAGTCGTCCTCAGGATCCCCTCTCCCGACCTGGCTGGCCACCCCCGGGCCCACCTTGCTCCGGAAGCATGTGCGGGTGCACAAGTCCGACCCGTTGGTTGAGCGAGTCCAGTTACTCCACGCCAACCCGCAGTATGCGTACATGGAGTATCCCGACGGTCGGCAGGATACGGTCTCGCTCCGGGACCTGGCACAAGCCGGCGTGCGGCCTTCTTACCCTACACCAACACCTCCCCCCCAACCCCAATTCCCCCCAGCCCCCCCTGCGCCCCCATGACCCAGCGCACAGACCCCCTCTTCCCCGATTACAGCGTCTCCACCATCGGCCCGGGGTACGGAGACACATCTACGACCAACGCTCCCGGAGGCAAGGGCGACCATCGGCCCGACGTCACCGGCTCCACTGCGACGGTCCTCCAGAACACTACGGGCACCCGACAGGCTGATCGTCTCCATCTGATGCAGCCATGGGACTTTTTTTGGACATTTTGTATTATTCTGTCGTTATTAGTAGTAGTAGTATTGTTTTGCCACAAGCCAGTGGGCAGCTTACCCCTATCGATTTTCGCTGCTCATACCACCAGTCCTTGGACCCCCCCCTCTCTCCCACTTACACCCCCCCTTCTTTCTCCACAAGGGGCGAATGTGGTGGTATGGATATAAGCACTGCCATTGATGCAGAGCATTGGCTTCCCATTGGCTCTGGCTGGTCATGTGCCTCTTATCCGATTGGTTGGGACTAGTCATGTGACTGCTCTCCAATTGGTCGAGAGGCAAGTAGGCCCCGCCTCCGAGGCGGGGTATAAGTACCCAGAGTTCCCAGCAGTCGGCCATTCTCTGTAGTCGACCACCGTGCTAACAAGTAGCAGGTTAAAACCACTATTCGGATCCTAAATGTGTCTTGAGTCGAATTGATGGTACATCACTGCCGGTACATAGGAGGCCTCATATGGCACCTCCTTTGCACCTCCTCCTCAGCATGTTGAGTGCATGGCTCTCAATCCTCAGCGGCTGTTTCCTGTTCCTCTGGGCCACGCTCCGCTGCTGCAGCTTCCTTCTCTTCGAGCAGCTCCAGTTCAGACAGCCACAGTGCATCCTCCATTGCTTGTATGGTATGAAAGGCCGACATGTTAGCATGTTGCGTACCCCTGTCCTCAACCAGATCCAACGGGCTGGACGGTGGCCCCGGTTTGCACTGCAGGCCCTCCCCATGTTGCCCCCCATTCTCTCACCCCTGGTCCCGTTGGTATCCGGCACTGCGGGGGTCTTTGGCCTGACGCCCGACCCTACTGCCAGGGTTACTGTCGACTGGTGCCGCCCTTCTGAGCGCTACGCTCTGCTGCTCCGCCTGGCACCCCCCCATAGGGACTGATGTGGGCGTTGCCCTTGGGCCAGCAGTGTGATGCCCCTCTGGCGGGTGATGACCGGTTGGGGGTGGTGGTATAGCAGTGGGTGGGATGGCAGGGGTGGTGTTCAGGGGCAGTGGAGTGGTGGTGGGGGCTGGGATGCGGCCGTGTTGGGCTGGGAGCACCCATACGACTGGTGGCACTGCAGAACCAGTAGCCAAGGTGTGTGGTCAGTGGAGTACCCAGCAAAGTGGCTGTCTTGCAGGCCGCAGCAATGGCGATCCATGCCTGGATACTGCCCCAGTCCCATGGGGGTCACCCCGGCCCCCGTAATCCCCCCTCCCCTACCAGCCCTGGCAGGGTCCCCCCATGCCAGCCAGTCCAGCCAGTCTGAGGACTGGCAGCCTATAATCATGCAGCTCCATGTCCTACCTCCTCTCTCTCCCTCAGCCAAAGCGCCTGCTTCCCGATTTTTAAATGCACAAGTGAACGTCACCATCAGGAATTACCCCCAGCGGAAGCGGAGAATCGTGGAGGCCCCTGGGGAATACCACTCAGGCCCGCTAATGATATGCAAACGCCATTTACTGTCCGTGCGGAGTGGAGGCACCGGAGAATTGCGATTTGGTGTGAGCTGAGCAGCCACCATGCTTTCAGCATCAAAACCGATTTTCAGCCGATGGAGAACCCTGTCCCATTTTGGGATTTTTTCCATCACTGGGAGGTGAACTCCCCTCACCCTTCAAAACCCTCCTTTCATGGCCATGGCCCCCCTCGGGCCCTGATCCTTGTCACTGCCTCCCTGGCACCCTAACACTGCCACCATGGCACCCAGACAGTGCTCCTGTCAGCTTGGCAGTGCCACCCTGGCACATTGGCAGTGCCAAGGTGACAGTGCCAAGGTGCCCAAGTTCCAGAGGGAAGGCCAGGGAGCCACCCAGCACTATCCCTGACAATCCGGGGTCTCCAAAGACCCGGGAGACCCCTGGGTGCTGTTCCACCTGGTCCCTGTTTGTTAGGACCAGTACTGAACGGTGTCCGGCTGCAGCTTCACTGTGGAGGCTGGTAGATCCAAGGTAAACTCGCCTAAGTAGGCCACATTGTGCTCTCGGTCGAGCGCAACATAGCCACAAAATAGCGGCCAATACACACACTACCTGGTAGATCCCTATCAGGTTCCAGCTCTGTTGGCACCTTACTGGCTGACCTTAATACATGGGTTAATTGGATACCCCACCCCTAGCATGGGAACTCGTACTCTGCCAGGAGCATGGCAAAGGCAAGCATTCCCACCTTGTAGGTTCGAGCGGGAGATTACAGTGTCCAGGCCTCACAGTTTGATTGGAATGCTGTGCAATAAAACTCATTTGAGACCTGCCACGTGTACCCACGAGAATGCACTGTAGAATATTTTGTTTATTAAACGGTCAAAGTAATAAAGATTTGAAAAAATAACTGCGTAACATTCCACATATCACGCTAACCATTAAACAACAAGGAAACAACACAGTTCTATATTGGTACCAGTACAAAGCTATAACAACATGATGGTATTACCCCTCACAGGTTCCTGAACAGAAACAGAGGATAAGCCTGAGAATCAGGTCCAGAACTTTGCCGTAGAAATGATCTATCCGTCAATGTGTGACTTGTTCCACGTGTCAGTGCCATTCTCCGTCCAGGAGCCGCAGCTCTGCAGACCCTCCCACACAGCCCGATCTCACTGGAACCAGCTCCAGTGCCCCTGGGCTGCACCCCCGAAAATGAAAATGGCTACTCATCTCCTCTGACCCCCTCAGCAGCCAGTGCTCTCAGTTCCTCTTTTTAAATAGGAATGCTAAAGGCGGCTTTGTGACCTCTCTCTGGGGAGCTGGTTAATTCCTGGGAGGCTGTTAGATGGGCTCCCATCTCATTAATGAATGGAAGAGTGGCATTAACTGGTTTCAAATGGTGTCTTGCCGTGTCTAGGCGGGATCTCGAATCTGCCAATGAAAATGGCCAGTTCGATCGCGAACCGATTTGCACCTGCCGTGGATCCCAATTTTGGCCTCTCCCGCGATTTAACCGGCGTGCACGGATCCACGCCAGGCGCAATGCAGCGGCTGAATCGTGCCCTCCATCTTTAACATTCAATCAATAAAGTAGATTACTTCGTCAGAGTACCAAATCCCGGGGTAAAATCATACGCAATGTATTTATAACGTTCATATTTTAATGCGTTCAGGAATTCACAAACATTTTTGACTTGAAAACTTGAATCATCATCTTCTGTGAGTAATACAGTGATAGTTTACAAATAAAAATAAAATTATGACATTTTCATCCAGTTTATTATTTTTCATAACATTTTTAAGTTTTTGAACCTATTAATTGTCAAGGGTTGCTTGAGGGCTGCCGGGTAGTCCCGGGTTTGGAATATTTTGAATATTTATGAACACTGGCCGGATTTTCATGCTCATCGTCTTCATAGAATACCATGATCCTTTAAAGTCCATCCATACAATTCCATCATCTGTGCCATGTTTTGCCATTTGTCTTGTGTAATTTCCACCCCAATAATATCTACCATTTGGATTTGAAGAATGACAGCGATTATACCACCAACCACCACCATCTTCTCTGGCACACTGTTTGGTTAAGTCTCCAGGTAACCTGTCAATGTTAAAACAGTTTTGGGTACCCTCCTTGTGTTGAAATACATTGACATGTTAAAACTTATCAGCAAGCTACATACAGGAAAACAAGCACAAGATTATGGGGGACAATGTATTAATGTTCATTTTAGGGATTCATTGGGTGGAAGAAACGTTGATCTCAAACAGGACAAACCTTTAAAAAGCCTCTTGTGCTGTGATAATATGCTAGGGTGATAGGTGTGGTGAATGTATTACTGCTACCATTCATCATTCTATTGCATTACATTGTATTGTTTTATGTTGATGCCCTTGTGGGCTCCGCTGATGGCTCCGCCCCCTGGGGGTGGTATATGAATCTGCAGCCTGTAGGTGACACTCAATACAGAGCAGTCGCAGGCAGGCACAGATCTAGCTGATTAAAACGACTGTTCACTTCTACTCTTCGTCACGTGTGAATTGATGGTCTCATCAATTTAATCAGCTAAGATATCGCTATGGAAGCCGCCCTCAAACCGGATCGACTGGAACTCGACCCACAGGCAGCTGAAGCCAAAGGAATCTTTTCGCACTGGCTTCGCTGCTTTGAGGCTGACCTCGCCGCCTCCTCCTCGCCCGCCGTCACCGAGGCACAGAAACTGAGTCTCCTCCACGCCCGGGTGAGCCACAGAATCTCCGTACTAATCGAGGAAGCGACCACGTACGTAGACGCGGTCGCGATCCTGAAAAGACATTACGTGAAGCCGGTGAAAGAAGTGTTCACGCGGCATCTCCTCACCACTCGTCGTCAACACCCCGGGGAATGGCTGGAGGAATGC